>NW_022474067.1:5107500-5292500 GCF_902498895.1 Magnusiomyces paraingens
AAAAATTCAAACCCAAACTACTTCTTCTTCCCTTTTAAAAACAACTAAACAACCTTTTTTTACACAACCATGTCTCTTTTACCACAAGAAACTAAGCTGGCCCTTACTGCTATGCTCAATAACCTCATGTCTCCGGACAACGAGGTCAGATCACAAGCCGAGGTTCTTCTCAACGAACACTGGATAGCTGGAGGCGAAAACCAACTTTCTCAACTTCTCGTTGGTCTTGCTGAAGCTTCTCTTTCTGATGATAACGGAACTGTATGTTTTCTTTTTTATCTTCTTTTTATTTTATTTTTTTTTACATGTTCTAATAAAATACCCAGATTCGAGCCTTTTCTGCAGTCATTTTCAGACGTGTTGCCAGCAAACAACCTGAAAACACAACCGACGTTACCCTTAGAACCATTGACGTTATCCCTGCAGAGGTTAATACAAAACTAAAGTCTCTTCTTCTCGAAGGCCTGATAAATTCCCAGCAAACTCCAGAGGTCAGACACAAAATTGCAGATGCCGTGGCAGGTTTGGCAAAACCAGGCTCTTCTTCAAACTTTTCTACCTCTGCCACTTGGCCCCAACTTATCCCTGCCCTGATCCACGGCACAAATCAGTCTGACAATACCATCCGTGAGTGCTGCTTCCGTATCTTTGCCTCTGTCCCGGAAGTCATTGATAACTCTATTGCAAGTCAAATTGCTCCCATCTTTGAACAAGCTCTTGCTGATCCCTCAGATGAGGTCAAAATTGCTGCTCTCCGCGCCTTCACCGCTTACTTTCGCCAACTTTCCAAGAACCAATGGCCTTCTCTCCACCATCTTTTGCCTTCCATCCTCAATCTTCTTTCGCATTTCCAGGATGGTTCCAAGGAACATGAGCTCGCTGCCACTTTTGAGTCCATCATAGAGCTTGCTGAGCTTGCCCCGAAAATGTTCAAACCTACACTTCAAACCATTCTTGAATTTTGCATCTCCATTGCTAAAAATAAAGAGATTGATACCAATGCTCGTCTTTCCGCTCTTGAGCTGCTCTCAACTCTTGCCGATGAGGCACCCAATATGTGCAGAAACGAACCTAACTTTGCCCCAAAAGTTGTCCAACTTTGTCTTGAACTCATGACAGAGGTTGGCGAAGATGATGATGACCAAGCCAGCGAGTGGATTGAAGAGAATGACATCAACCAAAGTGAAAACAATGACGAGGTTTACTCTGCTGCCAAACACAGCTTGGATCGTCTTGCTCTTAAACTTGGCGGTGAAGTTATCCTCCCAAGCTTTTCTCTCTGGGTCCCACAACTCCTTGAATCTTCCAACTGGAAGGACCGTCACGCTGCCCTCATGGCCTTTTCTAACGTTGCCGAAGGTTGCGCCGAAATCATGATTACTCAAATCTCCCGTATTCTCGACATGGTCTTGCCCCTAATTGATGACCCACACCCCCGTGTCCAATGGGCAGCTGTTAATGCTTTGGGCCAAATGTCAACCGATTTTGCTGACGACATGCAGCTCAACTATGCCGATAGAGTCGTCCCGGCCCTTATTTCCAAAATGGGTCCTAACTCGGTCTCCAGAGTCCAGGTCCACGCCGCCGCAGCTATGGTTAACTTTGCTGAAAATGCCACCAAGGAGATTCTCGAACATTACCTTGACTCGCTTCTTTCAAACCTCCTTACTCTGCTCCAAAGCCCTAAGACATATGTCATTGAGCAAGTCATCACCACTATTTCTATTGTTGCCGATGCTGCCCAAACCAAGTTTATGAAGTACTACGACACTCTCATGCCCATGCTCTTCCAATTTATGAAGTCTGACACCGACGCCGAGCTTCGTACCTTAAAGGCTAAGTCTATTGAGTGCTCTACCTTGATTGTCGTGGCAGTTGGCAAGGAAAAGGCCCACCCTCAGTTTCAAGAAATGGTCCAAATCTTTGCCGCAATTCAAAGCTCGTGCGTTGACGACGATGATCCTTGTCTCTCATACCTTGGTCAAGCATGGGGCCGTCTCTGCCAGGTCTTTGGCAAGGAGTTTTTGCCCTATCTCGGTGGAGTCATGCCTCCTCTTCTTGCAACTGCAAAGGCACGTGCTGATCTCCAGCTCATTGAAGATGAAAAGGAAATGGAACAACTCGAGCATACTGAGGGTTGGGAGATTTTACCTCTCCAGGGAAAGTTCATTGGTCTTCACACTGCTGTGCTTGATGAAAAGGCTCAGGCCATTGACATTATTAATATTTACGCTGGAGTTCTTGGAGAAGATTTTTACTCCTATGTTCCTGAAATTGTCAAGGATATTGTTCTCCCTGGCCTTCACTTCTTTTATAATGACAGTGTTCGATACTCCACTCTCTTTGTCATTCCAAGTTTGCTTCTCAGCGCCCAAAAGGCTGTTATGAGCGGAAAGAATGTTTCGCTTGACGTTGCCAAGCGTGATGCATCTGTTTATGAAATTTGGCACCCCATTTTTGAAAAGCTTGTTGACCTTCTCTCCGTTGAACCTTTGATGGAGGTTCTTGTTGCAGCTTATACTTGCCTTCATATTATCATTGACAAGATGTACCCTGGCATTTTGACTGAAAAGCAACTGGAAATGCTTGGATCCAAGATTCGCGATACCATGACTAAGTACAGCGAGCGTGCCGTTTTACGTCAGGAGGAGGATAACATTTACACTGAAGACATTGACGAGGATGATTCCGAGGAAGTCGATAATGAATTGATTGGTGAAGTCAATAAGGCTCTCCACTCCATCTTTAAGTCCTCTGGCGTTGCATTCCTGCCGGTTTTCCAAACAGAAATTGCCCCCCTGGTTCAAACCTTTTTGGGTGGCACTCTTGACCAGCGTGATTGGGCCCTGAATGCCGTTGACGATCTTATAGAGTTTACCGGTCCTGCCTCATGGGCACTCAAGGACCTTTTTGTCAACCACTTTGCCGATGCACTTGTCAATGGCTCTTCATCAATCCGCCTGGCGGCTGCTTACGGTATTGGTGTTGCTGCACAATTCGGTGGTGACTCGTATGCAGATATGTGTCTGCAAAACTTACAGAGCTTGTTTGACATTGCAAATGCTCCGGACGCTCGATCTGAAGAAAATGTTGAGGCTGCTGAGAATGCATGTGCTTCAATTGCCAAAATTCTTCGCAAGTACGGTGGCTCGCGGATTACTGGTGCTGATTTGAATCAGGCCCTTGTTGAATGGGTTAAGACATTGCCTGTTTACAATGACGAGGAGGCTGCTCCTTTTGCTTACATGTTTCTGTGCGACTTGGTCGAGCAGGGCCACGACTCTGTGATGGGCCAGATCCCCAAAGTGCTTGAGAGCGTGGGGTTGGCTCTGCAACACGATGCAATTGCCAGTCGCACTCGCCAACGTGTGATTGATGTATTCAAGACGTTTATGGCTAAGCTTCCGCAGGACCAGCTGATTTCACTTGTCCAAGCGTTCCCCCAGGATACGCAGAAGGCTTTACATGAGGCGTTCCAGTGATGAAAGAAGAAGAAGAAAAAAAAAAGTTTTATATATAAAGAAAAAAGTAATAAAAAGATAAAAAAAAAATTGATAAAGTATGTTATTTTTATTTATATGGCAAAGAGATTGTTGTGGTGGTTCAAGCCCATCCCTCCCCTCCCCTTCCCTCCCAAGTATAAATATCCCCGATATTTCCTTTTCTTTAAGCAACCAACCACTTTTCATTTTCAATAATGTCCTTCAAACCGCTCTGCCGCCCTGCCATCTATACTGTTCCTGTCGACGCCAGCGACCCGTTTTCGGTTCCTATTGCGACGACAGAACCGCCCTCGAAATTTGAGCGTGTGACACATCCGCTCACCCCACCAGACGGATGGTCAGTATCTTCATCCCCCATCTCAACCAATAAGTTTTATGCAAACCTACTTCTGGGGGACCGCACGCAAACCATGTACGTGCACCCGTACAGCATATGGTGGTCGTGCACAGACCAGTTTGGGTTTGCAGTGAATGCAACTAAGCCAGCACAATACACGTATGGTCCTGATGCAAATGCGTCGACGGCACAATACTTTTTCGCGCCGGTGGGGATCAAGTCACTGGTGGTGGGAGCTACTGAGTTTACCGACGGCAGCTCGACGATGAAACTGTTTGCACAGAACTTTAAGGATTTTAGCGTTCAAGCATACCTGTACAATTCCACGGGACAGGTGTGGTTTCCAATTGTCCAAGGAATGGGGTTTTTGACTGCGGTTTATTCGAACCTGACGCCGCAGATTTCTTCGGCAGTTGGGTTTACATCAATTGAAGAGGTCCAAGCCCCACAGTCGACTATGCGCAAGTATGCATTATACTTGAATAATGGGGTAAGATGGTATTTGTATATTTCATTGGAATCAGGAACCATTCCGTCGTTTTCACTTTCCGCAGACAAGTCCAAGGTGATTGCTTCTAGCTCGGTCAATGGGGCCGTTGTTCAAGTGACTGAGGCTACAGTAGGGTATGGCAATTACTATGATAAATGTGCGGGTCGTTATCAAACAGATGCATACCTAACAGGCTCAGTTTCTGGGAACCAAGCCCACTATAAGATTCAGTACGTGGCTGAGGGGAAAAGTACCATAGGGATGCCGCTGGTGTATGCGGCGCCCCACCACCGACAGATGCTGTACAATATGGGCGGAGTGAAGGTCACACCGCTAGAAATGTACTCTCCGACGCTGGGGTTGATGAAGGGGTATGTGAGCACGGTTTTGGAGTTTTTGGATACTATTCCCACAACGATTGGATTTTTGCCCTATAATCAGTTGACGAGTCCAGTAAAGTACACAGAGAGTGAGTTAGAGGTTGAGTGTGGGGTGGATGTGAAACAGCAAGAAGATGATGAGTTTTACATGCTGCGGAAGTGCTCGGCCATGAGCTCGCCATATGTTTCTGATGCAGTGGCGACCAAGCTGACGACAATTGCTACAGCAGAGCTTCAGGAGGATATTATAGCCCAGACCAATTTGGATTCCATGTACTTTAGCGGTAAGGGATTGGACAAGTTTGCCAATGTACTGATGACTGTCATGTATATTGTGAATAACCGGACATTGGCGGCTCAAGGATTGGCTTTGTTGAAGACTGCGTTTGCGCGATTTGCAAATAACGCGCAGATCAACCCGTTGGTTTATGATACCACATGGAAGGGACTTGTTTCCAATGCTGGATTGACGAATCCTGATGCTGATTTTGGCAATACCTATTACAACGACCATCATTTCCATTATGGATACTTTATACATGCGGCGGCTGTGATTGGGCTTGTGGACCGGGATCTTGGAATCAATACATGGGTGGCACAGAATAAAGATTTTGTGAATAACTTGGTGCGGGACGTGGCAAATCCGTCATGCACAGACCCCTACTATCCGCGGTGGAGGTCGTTTGACTGGTTTGTGGGTCACTCATGGGCCAAGGGCTTGTTTTTGAGCTCTGACGGAAAGGACGAGGAGTCGTCATCTGAAGATGTGCACTTTGCATACGGGATGAAGCTATGGGGCCGAGTTGTTGGAGATGATGCAATGCAAGCGCGTGGTAACATTATGCTTTCAGTGTTGCGGCGGTCGCTGAATTGCTACATGTTGTATGCAAACAATAACACGGTGATGCCAGCAAAAATTGTGGGCAATAAGGTGAGCGGGATCTTGTTTGAAAACAAGGTAGACTATACGACATACTTTGGGACCAATGTCGAGTACAAGCACGGGATCCATATGATTCCTGTGACGTCGGTGTCGTCGTACATTCGTAAACCTGGGTTTTGTCAGGAAGAGTGGGACAACAAACTGGCCACACTTGCGCCGACCCTGACGTCTGGGTGGAAGGGAATTCTCTACCAAAACAAGGCGCTGTATGACAATGCAACAGCATACGGGGTTTTCAATGACGATTCGACATTTTCAGCGGCGTATCTAGACGGCGGCATGTCGCGGACATGGGCGCTGGGTTATTGTGCATATGTGGGCAAGTATTGAAGTTACTTTTAAGGTAACTTTGTAGTAATTATAAATAAGGTGTAATCATCCCCTAACCCTGAATATCAAGATTGATTTTGATTTTGATTTTGATTTTAATTTTAATTTTAATTTTTTTTAAAATGTAGAATTTCTTGTCAAAATTAAAAAATCAAGATTAAACAAGAAACCATGTTGACGCGCAAACTCGTGCCTGATTTTGGGATTTTTGAACAGCATGGTGGCGGAAACGGACTAGTTTTGCAACAAGCACCAGAAGACTCTTCAAACAATCATTCCCTGGTGTTGGTGACTGCTGGCGATGGCACTGAGGCCGTGTGGCTCGACGCGCTAGTAGCCAGTGCCGCACAGAATACACACACCCGGATTGTGATTGTAGACTGTTGTGGCTCGGGTACTGATCACGATGCACGTGTGCTCCAGCGACTTGGTGTACCTTCTTCTTATGTGGTTCGGGTTTCTCTTTCCCAAGTCTTACTAGGAGCTAACCGTGAGGAAGACGTGTACGCAAGTGCATTAAAAGAAATCAGCACGGTCGCTAAGGGGGCTGTTTTGGTGCTCCGAAACGCCGACTTTTTAATCCCGATGGCAGTAACACAGAACTCTGGCCCAGATGTTGCGCGGTTTCTATGGTTTGTGCGCAAAGTCGGGGTTCTTGCGCACACCGTGTACGTTCACATGCGGGCACCTTTGTCAAGTGGGATAAGCCCAGAGACTGGACACGACCGGTACGCAGTAGCAGCGAAATGTGCAGCTACTGGAGTGGCGCATGTGGCACAGGCTGTGGTCAGCGTGCGTGCGCTTGGTACAGGCCGGGCGGCAGATGTGACCGGGACGGTGACGATTGGTCGTGGGGGTGGCAGCGGAGTAAAAGTTGCAACCGGGACATACCAATATTTGGTGACACACGACGGGGTCAAGATATTCTATCTGTGAGAAGTTTGATTAGATAAAAAGATAAAAAAAAAAAATTTACTTTTTGCAGGCCATGGCATACAAATCATCCAGGACAAATTCTATTGCACATCGTGCCCAGATGATTTGGAGTTCTGGCCAGACAGCCTTTTCTCCCACTTTGATTGTTTCTTTTGCCTTTTCTTCCTTCCTTGGATCAAATGCATTAATTACGGCGGCAACCAACCCGTGCTCACCTGGTGCGTCTGCTGCAATCGTAAGCGCAAGCCCTGTGCATCCTCCGGCACGCGAGTCCGGAGGCGCAGGGTCAGGGAACAATGCAGCGCGGAGACCAGGCGACATGCCAGCAACGCGAGCGACAGCACGAAGACGGTGGAGACAAATAATTCTGGCAGCACGCACGACTCTTGGTGGAACGATGGAATATTTGTTAGGGAAGGCAAGAGTAGTAGAAGATGACGACACGTTTCTTGGGCGGGACCTGCGATGGGGGTCTGCGGTACCTGGGAGGGTAAAGTGGGGTGGGGCAATGGATACAAGCAGGTTATTGACATTGAAAAGTTCAGTCATGCGAGTGTAGGGTGAGTCCCTAGAGCGTGAAGGTACGGACCATGAGTCGTTGTCGTCATCCTCGGTGAGTGATGCACGGGTATAAGTGGGTTTTGGGGCATCTTTTGGAAGAAACAGGGCGGCATATTCTGTTATATTACCTGCATGATCTTTGCAGTAGAGGTGAGGTGGGGAGTCAGGAGTTGCGAGAGGGCCGGAAGGTCCGAGAGATGCTGCAACGGCTGAGGCAACGGTGACAGTTGGTGCTGAGAGATAGTTTAGAAGCCTTGGTACTGCATGGGTCGAAGGTGCAAGGGCAATGTTAAGGGCTCTTCCTGAACGGGCGTGTGCTTCTTCGAAAGTAGTTTGGCCAAGCATGGTGCAGACTTGATGGGCAAAGGCCACCATTTGTCCAGAGTATGGGAAGGCTGAGTTATAGTTTGATTTAACAGATGCGACAGAGTCTATTGTGGAAAGCAGGTCAACGTCTGGGACTGCGCAGAGAAATGCAGCTGCTAGGGCGGATGCGCCTGCACCTGCGACAATTTTAGGAAGCAAGCCATGGAGGAGTAAGGATCGGGCGACACCTATATGGACGAGTCCAAAGATTGATCCACCACGCAGAACAAGAGCTGTTCTTCCAAATGCTTGGCGAGTGTTTCTGAAAAAGTCTCTTTTAAGCTGGCTTGAAGCCAACATTGAATTTGCAGCCAATGGAACGTCCTGGGCTTTGGGGATAGGCCGTGCATTGAGATGTTCGAGGCCGCGGATAACTTCAGCAATATAGGCCTCAATTAGAAGTTTAGTTCCTGCGTGTGCACGGGTGTAAAGTGCGGGAGCAGCGATAGAGCCAATGTTGCGGAGAAGACCAGCACGGAGGGCTGTTGCGAGATCGTTGGGCCGACCAGACAAACGGGCTGCTGCAAGATGGGCTTTACGGGCTGCTATAAGGTTATGATCATAGAGAGAAGATTCTGGAGCGTTTCTCCAGCGGTCATTACCGAGAGCTGCGTCAAGGGCGTAAGCGGTAGCTTCCCAATGAGCGTAGGAGGGTGCATTTTTGAGGGCAAGTTGGAGAGCTGCAGTAGAGAAAGTTTTTGGGGAGGAGAACCGGTGGTAAAAAGAGCTAAGAAAGGAAGTAAGAGCGAGGTAGTAAGAAAGAAGAGTGGAAAGAAAAGTGAAAAAGATAAGAAGAGAAATAGTTGAAGGCGAGGATGTTGAGGGTGGGGTCATTTGGGATGAGTTTGGTGATGATAAATTAATGAATGGAGATTTGGTAAGATAAAAGTCTGGGGTAAAAATAAATAAATAGGCGGGACAAAAAGGGGAGGGGGGGGGGGAAGAGAAGTGATAGATTTGAATTTGCATGTGAAGGTAAAATAATACTTAGTATTTAACGTTTAAAATTTAAAACTTAAAACTTTATAATATTAAAAGTTAAGTATTAAGTACTATATATTTCAACTATCGCCACCAAGGTTCTTTTTTTATATCTCTCCCTCTCTCTCTCTCTCTCTCTCAACAATAGCTATTAGACTATCCTTCAAGGTCCTCTTGACCAAAAAAAAAAAAGAACCCTGACGGTTCTAGTTAAGAACTAGCCGCATATCTCACCGTTAAAACGAACGAGAGAACCTTGGAGGTTTTTTATTTTTATTTTTATTTATTTTTTTCTCGATTCGAATATTTATTGCCTTTTCAAGCAATTTATCTATGACGATATCTGTCTGCTTGCCCGCTTTTTTTTTTTTTTTTTTTTAAAAAAAAATTTTTCTTTTCTGAAATAAAATCAAGTTCCTTACAAGCAAAAAAATTTTTTTTTCTTGTTCTTTGAATGTCTGGCTCTCTCGAAATGATATAATTAAACGTCCAATGATTGTCTTTTAAATAAATCATTATACTTGTTCCGATTGTCGGAGCTCTTTTTTTTTTTCTTCTAAATTGTAAAAACCAATTAAAAAAAACAACTATTTGTTGAAATTAGTTATCCGCCGGAATATTACCGTCTGCGGACATTTGATAAAAGTTTTCATTAGAGGAAATTAAATATTGAGAAATAGAGTATAAATTACATTTATTTATATTTATTTTATTACTATTATATTTATTTATTATTGTTATTAGGGTTATTATTAAAAATACATTTAGAAACACTCAAGAATGAGTGGCTCAAATCAAACTAGTACTACTGTGGTTGGCTTGTAATCCACCCGTTGGCTTGTTGCCCTGGAGCACACAAGTCGGCGTTGTGTCACCGCTGCTATTGGCCCCAGTATGGTGGTGGTGCTCCGAGTTTGCAGCCGTCACCGACAATGCGTGAAGACCGCCAGTGGATACCTCGCCGGCATGGGAGTAACTACAAATGGAGTTTGCCTTGCTCTTGCTAATAAACTCAGGTTGAATGGTGGTGGACGCAATACCGTGTCCGCGCATGCAGGTGCGAATACGCTGGGCCAGTTTCATAAACTCTTCTGGAGTAATGGAAACAGACACATGCAGTGTGGCAACGTTAAGATCTTCGCGAAGAATCCAAATGTGGAGCTCGTGAATGTCAAGTACTCCAGGAAGGGACACAATATCTTCCTTGACTTCATTTGCATTGACTGTTTGAGGAACACCTTGAAGAAGGATTGCAGAGGTTCTGCGACAGAGGGGCATTGCAGAGGAGAAAATGATTGCAGTGATAACGAGAGAGATGATTGGGTCCATGTAGTATTTCCATGAGTAGTCAGTTTTCCAAATAAGCAAGGCGGTAATCATGACACCAATATTGCCCATAGCATCGCCAAGAACGTGAAGAAAGACACCTTCCATGTTGAGAGATTTAGACTTTGTAGTTGTGACTTTTGGTTTTGCATGGAAATGGTTGGAGTGAGTGAGTGAGAGAGACCGTGGGCGAGGTTCATGGATGTGGACTTCTTCGTCGGAATGGTCATGTTCAGGTTGTGTAGCTCCATAAGTTTCGTCTGAAGACGAAGTTGAAGGTTGTTGAGATGGACGCAAGAGGGGAGAGTTTTCAGAAAGACGAGAAACGATGGAAGAGGGGAGAGCCTCAGAGATTGGGCGCGAGTCATCAGCCAGGGCTTTACGGAAGTCTTCAGCTTCGGATTTTTTAGAGGCGTTGAAACCGAGAACGTCAGCTTCTGTAATGTCACCGTGGGCATGAGAGTGCGAATGAGAGTGCGAATGAGAGTGCGAATGAGAGTGAGAATGCGAGTGGGAATGTTCGTGCTCATGTTCATGTTCGTGCTCGTGTTCGTGCTCGTCGATAGCTGCTTCTTCGTCAAAGGAGCCTCCATGGGAGTGACCGCTGCCACCATGAGAGTGACCGTGTTCGTGGAATAAAAACAAGCCAATAATATTTGAAGCAAGACCGGCTGTACCGACAATAAGAATGAGCTGGGGGTTTGTAATTACGGGGACCTCAATGAGACGCTGGATTGCTTCGAGGAAGATGGTCATACAAAGGGCAATAAGAAAGACGGCGTTAATGAGGGCACCAAGAATTTCAGCACGCTGCCAGCCATAAGTATATTTTGAATCGACACCGCGTGATTTAGCAACACGGACTGCCCATAGGGCAACTAAAAGAGAGAAAATGTCATTGAGCTTGTTGGGGAGGGGAGGGAAAGAGGAGGAAGGTTAGAAGAGTGAAAAGGATGAAGTTGATAAAGAGAGAGAGGAGAGACATACCATGTGGAATGCATCTGCAACAAGAGCAAGAGAGTGGACGGCATATCCGATGATAATTTCAAGAAAGAAAAAGGCCGTATCTAATGTTAGTAGGGCAATAATGCGGACCTCTTTGGACTGCATTGTTTGTGATGTTTATTTGTAAGATGTTGTTGTTATTGTTGTTGTTGTGGTGGTAAGTAATGAAGATAGTTTTTTTTTTTTTTGGAGGTTTTAAAAAAAAAAAAAAATAAGAAAAAAAAAAGGGTTAGGGAGGAAGGACTTTTTATAGCTGCACGTTAGATGCGTCTTGTGGTTGGAGGCACCCCCAAAGCAGCCAACATTTTGGCAGCAATGACCAAAAGAAGAAATTGGTGGTTGTGACGAGATGAAAAGGCAACCATTTTTGGCATCTTTCATGAAATTTTTCAAAATTATTGAAATTCAACTGATTTGGATTCAATTCTTTTAAGATCTTTTTTTTTAAATCTCTTTCAAGATCTTTTTTTTTTTTCAAATCTCTTTCAAATCATCCCTTTTCTTTTCTATCTATTCATCCCCCTCGCCGTCGTAATCGGAGCCTCCTACTACCTCCAGCCTCATCCACCGCGTCTTCCGAAACAGGACCGGTCGCTTCTGCACCCAAACCAAGAAGTAGACCTCCGCTTAGACTACTGCTGCGTAGCCGTTTGGGAACCGACACTGGATCTGCTCGCTCCACAACCGCACTAGCGCTTTGACGACGTTGTTGCTGTTGAGCTCTCCTGGGGGTAGTATTAGTAGTACTTTCACAAGATTTGGTCTCATCAACTTTTTCCAAATCCATCTTCTTCTTCTTATCTTCAACTGGCTTTTCTTCTTCACCTTCATCTTCTTCACCTTCATCTTCCTCATCTTCTTCATCTTCTTCATCTTCTCTTTCTTCATCTCCTTCTTCCTCTTCTGCTCCTCTTTCTTCAACAACAACAACAACAACCCCTTCATCTGTCTTCTCATGCTTAACTTCTTCTTTAATGTCATCCTCTTCCTTCTTCATTTCCTTCTCCTCTTTCTCCTTCTCTTGCTGCCGCTGCCGCTGCCGCCGTTGTTCCTTTTGCGCCTGTTTCCGCATCCGCTCAAGCTCATGCCACCGCCGTCGCATCGCCCACAATGCACCAGCAGCCTGTAAACTCAGCGATTGCCATGTACTATCTTGACCCAGACTCTGAGCAAACATCTCTTCAATGGCTTCTGCCACCACAGCTGCAGGACCAATCACTGAAGTGGTCTTTTCATCTTGTTCTTGTTCTTGTTCTTGTTTTTGTTCATTTACTTGTTCTTTTTGTTCAACATTATCTTCTTCTTCACCCTTGTTGCTCAATTTAGCCCCCCACCATCCAGCATTGTTGCGCCACCGACCCTGGACCAGCCATTGGTACTCTTCGCTCTTGGATTGCTCCTCATACCGAACCCGTTCATAATCAGGTTCCTCCTCACATGCTAATCTATTCTGTTCTTCATTTTCTTCAGGAACTGGTGTGTTTGCAGCTGTTCCTGTTGCTGTTCCTGACGTTGCATTGGCTGCCACAATTGAATTTTTTGATCCAGGCTTGCGGCCCTTGCGTTTTTTAGTGGGCCGGCCCTTTTTACCTGTAGTAGTAGGTGGGACTTGTACCACTATTGTTGTAGCTTGGGAACCACTGGGCTCTGGTGTTTGTGAAGAAGGAGTTGGGGCTGCTGTTTGAAGTTGGCTTTCTTCTTGTATTTCTTCTTCCTCACTAGGAGGAATCTGTATTGTACTTATTCTTCCAGAATGTTTGGTGTTAGCGTTATCATTGTCTTCGGTCCAAGACCCATCAGCCGGACCAGCCAATTCTGCAGTTCTTCGTCTACGCTTGGGTCTTTCTGAAGGTGGAGGTGGAGAAGAAGCAGGTGAAACTGAGGCAGAGATGATGACTGTAGCACTATTGCGCTTGCGTTTAGAGCGGAACTGTGTGGTAGGGGCCGTGTTTGTTGTTGTTGTTTGGTTGTGGGGGTCGTGTTCAGTGCCCCGGTACTTTAAGACGACGTGGCCTGGGGTTGAATTTGAAGGCATGGGATAAATAAGGAGATTGAATGAAAAGGGTATTTTTTTTTTATTGAAAGAGTAATTTTTTTTAAAAAAAAAAGTTTTATTGGTTTGAATTATCAGAAAAAAGCCATTTGATGAATTTTGATGGATTTGATGGGTTTGAAGGTTTTGAAGGGTTTGAAGGTTTTTTAAAATCAGGCAGGTAAAAAAAAAAAAAAAATTTTAAAGGAGAAAAAAATAAAAAAAAAAAAAAAAAAAGGCTGGACAAAAATAAAAATTAAAAAAAAATTAAAAAAAAATTAAAATTAAAATTAAATATTTATAAAATAACAATTAAATATTTATAAAAACAGATATATAAAAATAAATAAATGAATGAATGAATGAATGAATGAATGAATAAAAAAAATTTAAATAAAAAAAAAAAAATTGGATTTCTAAAAAAGATTTTAAGAATTTCAATTCCCTCAATAGATTTTTTTAATTACAAGAACCCCTCTCATACCGTTTTTTTTTTTTTTTTTTGACAAACAAAAGCATTTTGCACAGACCCCTAAACAGTAATTTTTTTAAGGCTTTAAATATATATTTGTTTTAAAATATACATATATAATATATAAAATTCATATATTTATTCATATATTTTAATATTTCTATTCCTCGATACTTGTTTCTTTATTTCTTTTTTATTAAAAAAGCCGCACACTACTGTTTATAAGTTTCACGTGATTTATTATTACACATATATATTACACATTTATTTACCCTAATCCTAATATTAATATTAACCCTAACCTCTTTTAACTCCACCTTCCCCTCCCCTCCCCTCCACACACACACACACACACACACACATACATACACACACATACGCACACACACTCAAAACCTCCAAACTTTTGTCAAATTTCATCATCACCAACTCCCAAAAAAAAAAACAAAAAAAAAATTAAAAAAAATTCTTATAAAAATGGCCAGAAAATCTTCAAGAAAACTCGTCTACACTCTGGCCTCTCATTCAACACCTCTTCAAGGACATTCTTTAGGAGTCAATGCCCTTGCAGTTGATCCAAATCCTCCTCCTTCATCTTCTCTTCTCTTACAACACCCCTCCAACTCCTACATATCCCCCCACAATGACTTAGACCCATCATCAATCTCAGGAACCCTCTACTCAGCTGGAAGAGATGGAACCATCGTTGCATGGCAACTTCACAATATGGATCTCCATTCGACTGACTACCGTAAACTTTCTTCTGATCCTCCAGATACTCAAATCTCATCAACCCTACTTCCAATAAACTCCTCCACAAACACTATCGACTCTTCAGACCCTTCCTCAAGAGCCCTTAGACCTTCTCTAGCAGCTTACCTCGCAGCTAACAAATCCATTCCCATACCTTCCCCACCACCACCACAATCACAATCACCACCACCAACAACAACAATAACAACTTCCTCTTCTTCTTCTTCTCCCTCATCAACACAACCCCCATCTACTTCCTACGCAACAGCAGGACAAATCCATACAAACTGGGTCAATGATATTCTACTTGTCAACAACAACCAGTCCGTTCTTTCATGTTCCTCAGACCTAACTGTCAAGCTTTGGACACCACACACAGACTCACAAACCTCCATTGGCCAACATCGAGATTACGTCAAGTGTCTTGCCGCCCCAGCATCCATACCAAACCCAACTACCGTCTACTCCGCAGGCCTCGACCGTACAATCGCCTGCTGGGACCTCAATCGGGCCCAACAAGTCTTTTCCTTAAACGTTGGTAATAATGATAAGGGATCCGTATATTCTCTCGCTGCAAGTCAATCCTCCATCATTGCGGCTGGAGGCCCCGATGCCATTGTACGTCTTTGGGATGCCAGAACTGCCTCTTCTTCTTCCTCTCAACCATTTGCCTCCTTCTCTGGCCATACCGATAATATCCGCTCCCTACTCGTCTCAGACTATGGCGACTGGGTCCTTTCCGCTTCTTCAGACTCTACCATCCGTCTCTGGTCTGTAACTGCAGGCCGAGTTCTCCACACTTTTGATATGCACCAGGATTCGGTTTGGTCTCTCTTTTCAACTCACCCCTCTCTCCAGGTCTTTTACTCCTCAGACCGCTCCGGCGTTATTGCCAAAACTGACGTCCGCAACGTCGCCTCAGATATTGACGAAGAAGCCGTCTGTACCATTGTTGCAAATGAGCACAGCGGTGTCTCAAAAGTCGTCCAGGCTGGTTCCTATCTCTGGGCTGCAACTTCAAATTCTTGCATCCATCGTTGGAACGACTTTGATACAACCCCCTATGCTTTTAACTCAAAGTTTTTCCAGGACCCACCAAAATCTTCATCTTCTTCAACCTCTTCATCATCTTCTATAATAACACATTTTGTCAGTACCGATGGAGCGCCCACCCTCCGTTTCAACAAACTCGATACCCCGCCAGATTTCTCCATCTCTCTCGAGCCCGTCTTTATTAACCCAGCTGAAACCCTGCAGGGCAAAATCGGTCTCATTAAACACCAAATGCTTTCTGATCGTAGAAGAGTCCTCACCATCGACACAGCTGGTGAAATCGTTCTCTGGGACTTGCTTCGGTGTATGAGCATCCAGTCCTTTGGCACAGGACTCGATCTGGACTCAGTCGCAGACCATCTCAATAATGCCCCTCCCCACAATGGTTCCACATCTACTTCTAACTGGTGCCAAGTCACCACCCGCTCCGGCGAGCTCTTTGTAGCCCTCGACGAGAATTCGTGTTTTGACGCAGAAGTCTACGCTGACGAACTTTGGCCAGATTTTGGAGGCGATGCAGCCCTTCACCAGCACTCTGAAATCAATCCTACTTTGGCTCAACTTCCTTCAAATCACCTCTTTAACCTCGGTCTTGTGGTCCTGCGCAACCTACTGGCACCTCTAATCGACGCGGAAATCGCCGCCGATCAAGACTACCGCCAAAATCTTCAGGATCACGTGCACGAGCGTAAAAATTCAAATGTTGGAGTGCCCATTGCACAGCTCACAACAAACTCCTCCACAGTCACAACCACTAACTCAAGTAGTGCCATTTACACAACTGCAACAAACTCATCAAAGTCAGGCAGCAAGCACCCAGGGCTCATGGGGAGACTGCGTTCTTCTTTTGGAAAAAATAAAAAGGATAAGAAGGATGAGGATGAGGAAGAAGAAACTCAATCAGCCCAACAAGTGACATCTGCATCGGCCTCTGCACCACCACCACAACCTGCTGAACCCGAAGAGGAGATTGTACTTAAGGACGTTCTTGAAGAAATCCATCAAAAGTATCTTGAGCAAATCCCTCCAGCGCTTGAATCAAATAACCCGTTTTTGGATGTCGAGCCCACTCCGCCACCACCTTCTCTTATTACCCCACCTCCACCTACGGAAACACCCATTCTACGCATTCCAGGAGCCTCCAAGATTATGATTTCCCAACTCATGCCAGGATCCGAAGGCCTCGTCGATCTTTACCGTGGATGCGTCCAATCTACTGCTGCAGATATTTCCAAGCTTGAGGCCGTGCTGCCCAAGTGGATTGCCGACGCGGTTCTGCGCAACACCATTGTGCGCCGCTCTGCAGTCAAGGTAGGTTTAGTTCTGGTGCCATGTTCTCAAGATGAACAGGTTGCACCTGGAATTGAACCACTACCTCGCGTCTCATGCACAGACCCACCAAACGGCAATTACTACTATGCCAATGGTGGGCGGCCCACCACAGCAGTCAATGGAGGCGGTGCTCCGAACCAGACTCAACCACCAACAGGTTCAGAAAAACTAAATGCATACCACATGTTCCGGCCACATAAAATTGCTGAGTACGTGGCGACCCGGTTTCAAGTGGAGCGGCTGGCTGTGCGCGAAACGGAGCTTGAAGCGCCGGCAGATACGTGGATCGAGCTACTGTGTCAAGGTCAGGTGATTCCACCGGCAATGACACTTGGCACGGTACGCACACGCATTTGGAGAAGCGGCGGTGACATGGTTATCAAGTACCGTCGGAGGGAACAGCAGCAGCATCAGCAGCAGCTACAAAGTGCGTAAATTCCATACTGCGTAAATTCCATACCATGAAATTTTTCACATCACAACCAAGTTTTTTTTTTTTTTTTTTTTTTTTTTTTAAAATTTTTCCCCTTGTACCTTTTCTTGAACCATCTTCAACAACAACAACAACAACAACAACACCCAACCCCACCTTCACCTCCACTCCTACCTCTTCAGCATATCCCTTTACCAATGGAAGACCCTGAACGCGTAGCATCCCGGCTGTGGCGCGTGTACCGGACCACTAAGGAAATGGTGCGAGACCGCGGGTACCTGATTTTACAGAAAGAAATCGACATTACACTGGACGAGTTTCGAGCACAGTTCTGCGACTCGATGGGCAACGTGACGCGCAAAATGATGTCGTACCAAGCCACTCCTACAGATGAAACTCTTGCCAAGTTTCCGACCCTGGGCACATTATGGGTCGAGTTTTGTGATGAGGCCACAGTTGGCGTGCGTACCATGGACAATCTGTGCTTGCATGTGCTGGAAAAAAACTTCCAAACCGCCATCTTTGTCTATCAAACGTCACTGTCGCCAGGTGCTGTCCGCAAAATCTCATCGGTCGAACCGGCCTCCATTGATACCTTTCAGGAAAATGACCTGGTTGTTAATATTACCCACCATGTCTTGGTCCCTAAACACCTTGTCCTTTCAGCCGACGAGAAAAAGGAGCTCCTCACGCGCTATAAGCTCAAGGAGTCGCAGCTCCCGCGCGTTCAGCGTGAAGACCCCATTGCTCGTTACTTAGGCCTCAAGCGTGGCCAGGTCGTCAAAATTATCCGTCTCAGTCCTACAGCCGGTCGTTATGCCAGTTACCGTATTTGTTTATAATGTGTTTTAATGCTATGCTATGTACAATTTATTATTATTTTTTCTTCTTTTTTTCTTCTTTTCCTTTTTCCACTGTTTTTAATTGGAAGCCTGGCGCATCAGCTCCCGTTTAATAGTGTCGAGACTATTAACAAACGAAAGCCCCCAAGATCGTAGAGCTACAATTGGCGCCGCGTCAAAGCTGTAAAGCTTGTGCAACTTGTCCACAACCCCAAGCTTCAAGTGGTTAGCAAAGTACCGTTCTGACCAGTACGGCTCAATCGCAAGCAAAGATCCAATATCGAGTCCGCGGCGTGTTGCAGTTTCCAGTGCCCCAACAAGACTTTCAACATCTTGTTGTCCCATGTTGAGACCCTGCCCGGCCAGCGGGTGCGTTGTGTGAGCCGCGTCTCCTACAAGTGCAACCCTTTCGGCAACATAGGTATCTGCATGCTTCATTTTAAGAGGGAATGATGCCCGTGACTTGGGTAAAACGTCCACAATCTGGATCGGTAGGTTGTTATCTTCGTCTACAAGTTCCACATTTTCCAAGCGCCATTCCAATTCATCTTGCACCCATTCAGAAACATCGGGTTTACCAGCAGCAACTTGCTCAGCTGCTGTGGTTAGAATGTATTCAATATCGACAGGGCCCAGGCGGAATCCAGCATTGACCATTGAGCAGAATGCAGCGGGGGGGAGTGATTTGAGTTGAGCAGCCATTTTAGGTGTACATGACCATACAAGTGATGCAAATCCATCTGGAAGAGGTAATAAAGCAATAGGTCCAGTTTTCAAAAATCTCTGGAATGCAACTGACCGGAAATCTTCCCATTCAAGCTTTACGCTGGCAACAAGCCCATGACGGTTATAATCCCAACCACGAGCCTCAATCTGTGCAAAGGCACGTGCGGGGGAATTGCCTCCATCAGCGCCCACAAGTAGTCGAGCAGAAAATGTTTCACCGGATTCGAGTTCCACCACAGGCCACTCTGCTCCACGCACAATTGATTTGACGCGAGCCTTGTCTTTAATGATTGTTTTGTTTTCGTCCTGGGAATTGAGTTCTGCCAATCGCGACAGCAGACCATGTTGCAAATTAAAGTTTTCAATCATATAAGCGATATCCACATTCTGGCCCAAAATGTCAGGTGAAAACTCGATTCTTGCTGAATCATCGAGCCCATCCCACACCTTCATTTCGTCGTATGCCTTGACACGGTCTTGAGTGATGTGTCCGTCCCAAGCCCCGAGACGCTTCAAGAAAGCGGCAGATCGTGGTGTCAAACTGCTAACTCTATTTTCGTAGTGATCTGGACCAGGAGCCCAATTCTCGATATGTGCAAGACTCCCACCTTCCACCAAAAGGGTTTTGAGTCGGCGAGTATAGGGAGAGTTTTTGAGTGCGGTTGCAAGGGTCAATCCAGCAGGTCCACCGCCAATGATGACAACATCGTAAGGTTCTGGAGAAGAAGAAGATGAGTAATAGCGGAAAAGAGAGTAAGCATTACGAGCTGTGGCCCTGCGGCGTACGCAAAGGGAGATGTTGTTGAAGTTCATTGTTGGGTGTTTTGCAAGTGGTTGAAGTTTGTTTGTGGAGGTGTGAGGTTGTGTAAAAGGTTATTTTGAGCAGAAAAAAAAAAAAAAATAAAATAAAATAAAATAAAAAAAATGGCCTGTCATGCGTTTAATGATATAATTAGTAAGTTATGACTAATATATACGTAATATATTTATATGCTCATAAACAAAAAAAAAAAAAAAATCATCTGCCCTGCCAATTCTCTGTTTTTTTTTTTTTTTTTTTTTTCCAAAAAAAATCAACTTCAAAATCAACTTCAAAATCAACTTCAAAATCAACTTCAAAATCAACTTCAAACATCCCCAATGGGCGGCGTTCTTTCAATTCCATTCATGGCCCTCCCGTCGGTGTCTATCATCGGCTCATGGATTGCCTCGTGTTGCGGTGCAGCCTTATGCTCTGCCTTGTGTTCCGCGTGCGGCAAGTGCTCCTCCTCTATCGCCACGCGTGTTGGCTACACCATTCTCTTTTGTATAAACTCCATTCTCTCATGGGTCATGCTCACTGACTGGGCCGTCAAAAAACTCGAGCATCTAACTTTTGACTATGTCCATCTGCGCTGCGGGTCCAGCGAAGACTCCCAGTGTTATGGCTTTGCTGCTGTTCATCGTATTAACTTTGCTCTAGGACTTTTCCACCTTATCCTCGCCCTGCTTCTTATTGGCGTCCACTCTACTCGTAACCCGCGTGCAAAAATCCAAAATGGATTCTGGGGGCTTAAGATCCTGGCATGGATGGCCCTTATTGTCATTTCCTTTTGTATCCCAGATTCCTTTTTCGTCATTTGGGGGAACTACTTTGCCACTTTTGGCGCCATGCTCTTTATCTTTATCGGTCTTGTACTGCTGGTCGACTTTGCTCACTCATGGGCTGAAACTTGTCTCGAACACATTGAAGATTCAGAGTCCCGTGTTTGGAAAGTCGTCCTTGTCGGATCCACTCTTAGCATGTATATTGGTGCTTTGGCCTTGACCATTCTCATGTACATTTTCTTTGCCTCCTCTGGGTGCTCCATGAACCAGGCTGCAATCTCTATCAACATGGTCTTTGCCATCATTGTTTCCCTATTTTCCGTCAACCCCAAAGTCCAAGAAGCAAACCCGCAGGCTGGTCTTGCCCAAGCTTCAATGGTCGCCGTATATTGCACATACCTTACAATGAGTGCTGTTGCCTCTGAACCTGACGACAAGTCTTGCAACCCTCTTATTAGGTCCAAGGGCACTCGCACAGCCAGCATTGTCCTTGGTGCCATATTCACCTTTTTGGCCATTGCATATACCACCACACGTGCGGCCTACCAGACCTCCACGTCCACATCTCCTGGTGGTCGTAATTATAGTGGCTACGAACCTATTCAGTCAGAGCACGGCTTGGTCACAACCCAGCCCTCGCGTCGCGAAATGCGGATCCAGGCCATTCGTGCAGCTGTCGAGAGTGGATCGCTCCCACCATCTGCTCTTGACGAGCAGTGGTCCGAAGATAGCGATAGTGAAAGTGAAGGTCCCGGCGGAGCTTATGGTGACGATGAACGTGGAGCCACCAAGTACAATTACGTTTTTTTCCATTTAATTTTCCTGCTGGCTACTCAGTGGACTGCCACCCTACTGACCACAAATGTCCAGAAGGACGATCTGGGTGACTTTGCACCTGTGGGTAGAACATACTTTTCGTCCTGGGTCAAGATTGTCTCTGCATGGATCTGCTATGCACTTTATACTTGGACATTGCTGGCGCCAGTGCTACTACCTGACCGGTTCTGATGTAGTTTTTGTTCTATTTATTTATGTATCTATTTATTTAAAGTAGAAAAAAAAAAAAAAATTTTTTTTGGCTTTACACTTTCTCTTCCTAAAAAATTCCCCTCTAAAAAAAAAAAAAAAAAAGTAAAATAAAAATAAAAATAAAAATAAAAAACCCTTCTTCTTCTTCTAAAAGTTTCAACATTCGCAAAAGTGTCGTTCGCTACTCTTTTCCGTCGCTCTTCCCTCCGTGCCTTGTCACTACCTCGAACCTCTGGTCCTATTCGCATGATGTCATCTTCTTTAGCTCCTCGCCCGGCAACTACTGGCTCCATTCAACAGCCCTCAGTGGCCATTCTGACAGCTGAGCAGACCCCAGATCTTGTTTTTGTGCGGGATCTTTCCGTCAAAGCGTTGACCGGTGTCGATGCCTGGCACCGGCCGGAACCTCAGCCTGTGACCATTTCTGTGTGGCTACGCACCTCGGTCGCACAGGCTGGGTCTACAGACCATCTCACGTACTCGCTCAACTATGCAGTCATTACACGCAAAGTCACCAAAATGGTTGAAACCTCACGCTTCAAATCGCTCGAAGATATTGCCGAGCGTGTTGCATCTACTGTTCTTTCAGATTCAGTCGGTGGTCAATGGGCCAAAATCCAGGTCCGAAAGCCCCGTGCACTACTCCGTGCTGATGCTTCGGAAATTGTCATTACCCGTATGCGTTTGGATCAGAAATCAAAGCTCGATATTCCTCCCTCCAAGTTCAAGACGGTCTCAGATGCACGTCAGAACCTTCTGGGGATTGATCATGAGACTTCCTCTGTCAAGTCTCCTGCAGAAACTTTTGATGTGGTCAAAGTGCCCGGGTCCATTGACACGGTGCGGATCCATAATTTACGTCTGGTCACCATCATTGGAGTCAATACAATTGAACGTATGCATAAGCAAAACGTCATTTTGGATCTGACACTATACAAGACAAACAAGTCCTTTGGAATTGCCCCTGGGCTTTTCGATAAGGCATATGATTTCCGTAAGGTCGTCCAAGTGGTTACAGACCATGTTGAAGACTCTAGTTACAAAACTGTCGAAGCCTTTGTCACGTCTGTGGCCCAGGTCATTTGCCAGGCTGGTGTGGCCAAGGTCACAGTACGTGCAGAAAAACCCAGCGCATTGACTTTTGCTGATGCGGCCGGAGTTGAAGTCACTCGTACAAAGGAATACTTTGATGATGAAGAGAAAGGCGCCGTTACCGTTGTTTCTGTAAATGAGTCTGCCGAAAAGCCATTGTTCCCAGACTCAGTCAATGATGACGACGGTGTCGAACACATTGTCTTTATTGCATTTGGATCCAATGTTGGAAACTCACTCAGTGTTATCAAGGCCGCCATTGATCAACTCAAGGCCCGTGACATTGCAGTACTGGAAACTTCAGCCATTTACGAAAGCGATCCAATGTATGTCACGGACCAACCAAAGTTCTATAATGGCGTCTTTAAAGCTCGCACCTCGCTGGCGCCCTTAAAACTGTTGCAAACTCTCAAGGAACTCGAGTACGGTGACTTTGGGAAACGTGTGAAAATCCAGGATAATGGCCCACGTTCCTTGGATCTCGACATTTTACTCTACGACGATTGGGCAATCAATCTTCCACCTACCCTCACTATCCCCCATCTCCGAATGCTGGAGCGCAACTTTGTGCTCCGTCCACTTAAGGACCTTGTCGGGCCCGATCAAGTCCACCCGCTTACCGCCGAGCCTTACCATTCCCATCTCGAACAACTTCTAGCTACGGCACCAGACACTACTGTCCAAGCATCTTCTGTATTGCGATCAGTCGTGCCTCTACCTGCACTTAAGGATTCTCCTGAACGTGACCGTAGCATTATTTTTGACCCAGACACTCATAGAGTGGCCACCCATGTCATGGCGATTCTCAACACGACTCCAGATTCATTTTCTGATGGCGGTCGGTTTGTTGAAAGTGATGGAATCAATGTCGACAAGATTGTCCAAGCAGCTGTCGAAGCTGTAGATGCAGGAGCAACCATTTTGGATATTGGCGGCATGTCCACTCGCCCAGGCACCTCTGAGGATGACGTCACTGTAGACGAGGAAATTGCCCGTGTCGTGGGCCCCATTGCAGCCATCCGCGCACGGTTTGCCGGAATTCCAAAGTACCAGGACGTTGTTATTTCGATCGATACGTACCGGGCCGCTGTGGCACGGGCCGCCGTTGAGGCTGGCGCAGATATGATTAACGATATTGGAGCTGGCAGTTTGGATCCAGACATGTTTGCAACTGCACGCGATCTTTCTGTGCCCATTATTTTAAATCATACCCGAGGTACTCCAGCCACAATGGCCTCTCTTGCTCGCTACGAGTATGTTGACGCGGAGTCTGGTGCTGTTGAGGTGGATACTGCTCGGGCGGTTGTGGAGAGTGTAGCAGAAGAGTTGGAAGACCGAGTCGCGTGCGCTTTGGAAAGTGGACTTTGTAGATGGCAAATTATTCTAGACCCTGGAATTGGGTTTGCCAAAACTTTGCGCCATAACGTGCTGCTGTTGCGCAAATTTGATGCTCTCAGAAAGGCCCGTGGAGGTGTGTTAGCCGGGTACCCGTGGCTGGTGGGCACTAGCCGTAAACGTTTTATTTCAAAGCTGACGGGCGACGATGAGTCTGCACGGGTGTTTGGGACTGCAGCAACAGTCAGTGCTGCCATTGAACAAGGAGCAGATATTGTTCGTGTACACGATGTGGCTGCCATGGTTGGAGTTGCGCGTGTTTCAGATGCTATTTATCGGGATGTTTACTAGAAGAGATTATTTTTTTTTTATTTATATTTATTTATTTAATTATTTAATTATATTTAATTATTTAATTAATTATTTAAGCTACGTCGGTGATACCGCCGTCTCCAATAATATAAGTGCACTCGTTTTCTGGCATATCGGGGGAATCCTGGAGCTTTGCAACTCGCTCCTCGCCACGGCCCTTGCGTAGCAAAATGCGGGTAGCTGAAGCGTGTGCCAAAACATGACCGCCAACAGGTTTACGGCCATCTGCAGAGGCAAAGAGTGCGGAAGCTCCAGGATCCGATTGGACTTGGTTTGTAAGAAACACTGCAACGTTATATTCCTCTGCAAGTCGTGTGAGTCTCCCCAACATTTGGTTAAGTTTCTGTTGACGTTCGTTGAGTTCACCACGACCCGAGTAGTCGACTCGGAAGAGAGCCATGATGGAATCAATAACAAGTAAGCGGTAAGAGCCATCGGCAAAGTTAGCTCCGATTTCTTCAATAAGTTCCATTTGGTGCTCGCTATTAAGAGCACGAGCATAGGAAATGTTATCGAGACAAATACCTGGATCAACACCAAACCTTTCAGCAATCTTGCCAATCCGGTCTGGCCGGAACGTTCCCTCGGTATCGATGTATGCCGCTTTACCCTCAGCACCTCCCATAGATCGTGGTAATTGAGCACAGACGCAGAGAGTGTGTGCAAGTTGAGTTTTACCGCACCGGAACTCGCCAAACACTTCGGTGAGTGACATTGTTTGGACTCCGCCGCCAAGCATACCATCTAGGGCTTTGGAACCGGTCGAGAGCCAAAGTACCTTTTTCCTCAACTGGGCTTGTTCAGTGCCTGTTACAAATCCTACAGAAATGATTTTGGCAGCTGCTTCTTTGACCTTTTCAACCTTGATTTCACTAAACCCTTTGATTTTGGCGAGATTGCGCCGGGTAGTAGATAAGACCGTCTATTTGGTTAGAATAAAATAAAATAAATTAAATTAAATTAAATTAAATTAAATTAAATTAAATTAAATTAATTAATTAATTAAATTGTAAGGAGTTTACCGAGATGGAGTGGATGCCAGCTGCTCGGAGCTTTTGAATATCGGCAACATTGACTCCATAGTTTTGGAGCTCTTCAATTCCAATTATTTCAATTGTCAAGTCAATTCCGGTATCATCACCAGAGTCTCCATCGAGAGATTCAGTTGGATTTGTAGAATTAGTAGTTCTTTTAGGAGCCATTTGGAATGAAGATAGAAAAAAATAAATAAACGAATGAATAAAAATAAAATAAAAATAAGTATAAAGAGTGCGGATTTCAATCTTTATTTATACAAGTCCCGAACATGAGTATTTGATTTTTAACCTGATTGATTTTTTAACTAGTTTTTTTTTTTTTTTTTTTTTTTTTTTTTTTGTATATATATTTATATTTGTTTTAATTATACCATATTCTACGCCTTCTTTTCAAGTCCCGCCGATTCATCATTATCACTGGTCACGGGTGTTAAGCTGGGCACTGCGTACCCAGCCGGGCCCAGAGGAGTGGTTGAAGCTTGTAGTTGCGGCGGGTAATAGTCCATGAGCGGAGCATGTGCGTACCCGCCATTAGCATGATCTTTTGCTCTTTCGTAACAGAATCGGTACTAGAAAGTGTCAATAGCGAGTTTTAAAGAAAAAATAAAAAATAAAATAAAAGACATACCAAATGGCCCTGACGATTACAATAAGTGCACCGGTAAGGCTGCTTAAAGTTCTGGTAGTGGTGGTTCCCTGGAACATAGGGGACTGTTGGACATGTTCGGTTCTATTAAATTTAGTCAAGTGTCAATGTTAGTTGGTTAATTAGTTAATTAGTTGTTTTGTAGACTTACCGTATGGCCAGGTTCGCCACAAGAAAAACATTTACGCGGGACATTTTCGGAAGGACGTCCACGGCCTAGGAGTGAAGCAGAAGTTGGGACAGGAGACCCGGCAAGTGACCCGGTACGGGAGGATGATGTTGATGGCGTGGGTTGAGGAATGTATCCATGAGGAGGGTTAAAGAAAGGAAGGCCACCTGTGCCACCTGTACCGCCTGTGCCACCACCACTACCACTATTACCACCACCAGGATAATAGTAATAGTATGGGCCATATGCATTGGGTAATGAAGGATAATACCCGGCGGTACTAGCTGGAGGAGGTGAAGTTCCGCCATCTGGAGGACGGGGACGACGGGCAGATTCAACGACAACAATGCGTTTGGTGGATGGTGGTGGTAGTGATTGCTTATCAGGAAAGGTGGTGGAGGACGGTGATAGACGGCTGGCTGAAGGGTCCTTATCAGGGTCAGCCAGTTCTTGGTTAGAATCCAGTCCAAGAGGTTCATCTGCAGATACTTGAGTGGAGGGTCTTGGAGTTGTTGCAGTAGGAGTACTTGGGGATGTCAATTCCGATGCTATTTCTTCTCCTTTATCTTCTTCTTTATCTTTATCTTCATCATCATCTTCTTTTTCTTCTTCTTCTTCTTCTTCTTGAACCTCGTCGCCTTGTTGGAAAAAAATATGTTCAGGTGGGGTGGTTGCCGCCAAGTAAGGAAATGGTGCATAGTAAGAAGGGTCTCCTGGAACAAACAAAGGAGAAGAGTATTGTTGAGTTTGACGGGGTAGCATATATTGTGGGTACGAGAATCCGTATGGATTAAAGTAAGCTGGAGCATAAGAGCCTTGTTGTTGTTGTTGTTGTTGTAGCAGCTGCTGTTGGGATGGAGGAAGGTGTTGTGATATGGATGGATCATAAAGAGCTGCTGATGATACTGATGGTGATGTAAGGGCTGATACAGGTTCAGCCAGAGTAGAAGATGATGATGATGAGGATGAAGATGATGATGATGAAGAAGATGAAGATGATGATGATGGTGAAGAGGATGGAATGAATGGTGCTGGAGATGCTGGAGATGCTGAAGAAGAAGAAGAAGAAGAAGAAGAAGAAGAAGGAGCTCCAAGATATGGTCTAAATGGTTGGTATGGAGTTGTTCTAATTGGAGCAGTGCATTGGGCTGCGATATGGCCGGCGTGGCCACAAGTATAGCAAAGGGTTTGTGCGGGACAATCAGCTTGGAAATGACCCATTTTTAGGCATCGATAGCACTGTTTAGATGAGACCACCTTTTGTTCAGATGATGATTGTGCAGGCATTCTTTTAGAAGAAGATGATGATGATGATAATGAAAGCTTTGGTTCGGAAGACATTAAAAAAAGAAGAAGAGAGTCTTTTTTTTTTTTTTTGGATTTTTATAGTGAGAATATATGTTGAAAATTATAAAGATGATAAAGTTGATGAAGATTTAATGATGGTTGGTAGAAAGAAAGAAAATAAAAATTATTAAAAATTATTAAAAATTATTAAAAAAAAATTAAAAAAAATTATTATTAAAATTATTATTAAAATAAAATAAAATAAAATAAAATAAAATAAAATAAAAAAAGTGCTGCTGCTACTTTCTATTGTTACTGCCGCTGTTGTTGTTGCTGCTGCGTGTCTTGTGTGTTTTGAGATAAGAAAATATAAAAAAAACTGTCACAGCATACTTCCCCATTTGGTCTGTTGATATCTACGAGAATATCTATGATAATATCTATGAATATCTATGAATATCTTATATAGATACGGAATATATATTATATCAATATTTATAAATGTCTGTCAATATCTATAAATTTCCAACATCCTACTAAACCATTCTGCACTGCTACTCTAAACCAAAAATCTTCCAGATTCAACAAACTCTCTCGTCCAAATGTTCTGTCGTCACTTCACTACTCTATCACGTATTGACCTCTTAAACATTTATAAATATTTAAAATGTAAATAAATTTATTTATATATTAAATCTCATAAATAAATAAATAAATAAATTAAAATTAAAATTAAAATTAAATAAAAAAAAAATTTTTTGAAAAAATTGAAAAAAAAAA
Organism: Magnusiomyces paraingens; assembly: GCF_902498895.1. Taxonomy (NCBI): domain Eukaryota; kingdom Fungi; phylum Ascomycota; class Dipodascomycetes; order Dipodascales; family Dipodascaceae; genus Magnusiomyces; species Magnusiomyces paraingens. The sequence goes on from NW_022474067.1 coordinate 5,135,636, forward strand.
AAAAAAAAAAAAAAAAAACTAATATCATCTTATCCCATTCCGGACTTTCACCCGGTACGCGGCTCCATTCGTTTCACAACCCCCTCGCAAAGTGCAAGTACCCGTTGATTACTTTCAAAAGATTGCCGTACCATCTCCTGGATTTGCACATCCTTCGCCCGATTTTGCTTCCCAAAATCTTCAACAAGCTGCTGAATACATCGGTTCGCCTCTCGACTGCTCCGACTCCACTGCCGCTGCGCAGCCGCAGAGTCCCGCTGCGTCCGTGAAAGCGTATGCTGTAGATCCCCCATCAACTGTCTCAAAAGCCCATACATCTCCGGCTTCCCATGTGCTGAAAATAACTGCCTCTCCTGTTCTCCTGGTTGTAACGAAGACGTCGACGACCACAACGGACTCGACAACCCGTACCGAGCTCGCTTCACTCTGTTCCTGTGTATTTCTTCCTCAGAACTCTCAGATTCCTCAGTGCTACTCTCGCGTCTATGCCGCCGTTTCTGAATGGCCTTGGCCTTGGCCTCTGCTTTTGCCTTTGCCTTTGCCTTTGCCTTTGTCTTTACTTTGACTTTTACCTTTCGTTCACTTGGACTCTTCTTTCTCCTCGTTTTCCTTGTCCTGCTTTCTAATACTTCATCATACATCTCTTCTCCTTCAGAACTCTCTTCTTCCATAACAGATTCATCACCACTTACCTCTTCACCTTCATCATCATCTTCTTCTTCTTCTTCTTCTTCTTCTCCGTCATCATCATCTTCTTCTTCTTCTTCTTCTTCTTCTTCTTCTTCTTCTTCTTCTTCTTCTTCTTCTTCTTCTTCTTCATCTTCAACTTTACCCCCAATATCACCCTCCTTCTTAATATAACCAGAGTCGCTCTGTGGCTCTCCCTTAATGTTGACCTCTGAAACATGTTCATCTATCGGCCCCTCCTCATTTTCTCCCTCCTCATTTTCTTCCTCTTCATCCTCTTCATCCTCCTCCTCCTCCTCCTCCTCCTCCTCCGGTCCCTCACTCAGTGATTCCTCTTTAATTAAAACATCCTCAGATGCCTCAGAGTCGCTCACCATCTCATTATCTGATACTTGTCTAGATCCCATCTTCTCATCACTATGCTGGTACTGTGACGGCTCATCAAATGGAATCTCAAGACTCTTTTCGCGTAAATAAACAGACCCCTTCGTACTATCATACTCCTCCTCCGAATCACTGATCCGGTTCTCATATGATGGAGTCGGAGAAACTCGTAACGTAGAAACAGGTGCTGCAATCGCCTTATGATTTGCATCATAACTATCACCATCATCCCTTTTGGCTCGTGTCATGCTCTCCAAAGACCCACGGGTAGCCGCGCGCCGGAATAAATCATAGTCCGTGTCAATTGTTTCATGCTGCACTGTGCTATCCAAAATACCATTGGCTTCAGGTGCTATTGGCTTGCGCTCATCCTCACTATATCTCGACTGCCGCTGACGCTTCATCATCATTAACATCGACTTGGCTGAACTACTACCCTTGCGGAAATCGTCCGCCGTCGGAGTGGGTAGCTGCGTGCCCTCCCGGCTTTCCGGTAAACAGGTATTAATGGTAGGAGGAGGAGTCGGGTTCCGGAATAGTGGCACACTGAACTTGGGTGGACTAATCGATTGTTGTCTCTTGGGCGGCGATGGAGTCCCCTCCCTGAAAACTGCTGAAGATTTTGGAGGGGGGGAAGGTGATAGAGATAAAGAGGGCTGTCGTGCCTTGTGCTCAGGCAATGATTCTTGTTTAAAAGAAGGAGTCAAGGCTTTGATTTTTGCACGCGACTTTGAAAAAAAATTGGTCAGTTTAGGACTTGTCGTGGATTTGGACAATGGCTGGTTTGCAGATTCTAATACTGGTGATTTAGTTAAAAGATCTAGGGGGGATTGCTTGTTTTCCAAGCCAGCTGGTTTTGGTGGGCTTTCCAAGCTTTTATGAGGCAAGTCAACTTGCGTAAATTCAGCTTCATCAGATTGTGCATTTTCTTCAGGCTTTCCATGGCTACAAGCTGGACTATCATGGCGACTAGAAACCCCCTGGTTACTGCCAGACTCATCTGGACTTGCTGAACTTGCTGGACTTTGACGACGGCCGGCAATAGATTTCAATTCACCAGGACTCGCAACAAAGGCGCTTACAGGTGATCCATGGTTACTATCTGAGTCTCTCCGACTAAAATCCTGAAGTGCTTCTTGGTAATCTCTGCGAGCTACTTCGTAGTTTCGGCGCGCAATCTCAAAACTATTATTATTATTATTATCATCATCATCATCATCAACAGTTTTGTAGTTTTGTGAAACAACCACAGACCCCTTTTCATAGTCAAACTGCAAAGAAGATGTAGGTTCCATATTGTATGAAACAGCCTCAGGCTGTGGACTCAACTCCAAGCAAACGTCTTGATTCTCTTCTTCTTTCAAAAAGGGGGATGCTGGTTGACTGTTAAAATCTTCTTCCTTTTGTTGAGGCAAAAGGCCATCATCTTCAAATGACTTTTTCTTGCGTTTCTAAAAATGAAATGTTAGTTTTTTTTTTTTTTTTTTTTTTTTTTTTCAAAAACTTACCAGATTGTAAACTTTTTCAATATACCCGACTGTCAGACGCGTATAATTCATTGGCAAAGTATCGACCAGATCCTCACCATTCTTCTCAACCATTCTTTTGTAGTTTTCAAACTCGCGAAAAACATGGTTAACATGAGAAATTAAAAGATGCTCGTCAGGGAATTGTCGATCAGTAGACATGTAGTTGTATGCCCACCAGGAATACATGCGCTGCACAGTCTTCCAGTTTGCATTATTAAAAGGATCATACTCAAGAATTAATTTCATAAGCACTCGAACACTTTGTTCTGTAAAAACATGACGTTGGGTAGATATATCCCCTAAAAAGGTCTGGCGCTGAGGTGGATCTTCTAGCTCTAACTTTTCACGGTTCAAGGCCTTTAATTGATCTTCTTCAGTTTCCTCTTCGTCAAGGTAATAAATGTCATCATGTGTTTCCTCCAAGTCTGCCTCAGGAGGCCCTGTAGGACCTGGAAGCTTGGGCTCGGCCTCGTAAATGGAATCAGCATAATCTGACTCAGATTCACTTTCATACTGAGGGGCATCATCTCGAGATTTAAATTTGGACCAATACTTGTTTTTCCTTGGTGGTGGCGCATTAGCTTCCCAGTAAGGCTCATCATCTTCACCATAGATCCGTGACGCGAGCTTTTTATCAGCCTTCTTTTTGCTTTGATCTGAAAAACTTTTTCGTGGAGACTTTTTGGTGGTTTGCTCTGTATCCTCATCGGCAGAGCTAAAGTCGAAAAGAGGGGTTGCTGGTTCTTCTAGTCGAAATAACGGCAGAGCATGAACTCGAGACGACCCCAAAGAGGGTAATCGCGTCGTTTTGTCCTCATTAACTTCACTGGTAGAATTTTTAGCCTTGGGCTCGTCCTCAGTTTCCTTAGGTTCGTTGCTTTGTTGTCGCCGAGGGAATGAATTCTTGGTATCATTTTCTGCAAATGTATTGTATTCGTTTCTTCGTTTCCATTTATTTTTCGAAAATTGAGAATTTGGCCGTTGAGGGAACTGTCCAGAAGATGCACCACCATCCGAGTTTTTATTTTTATAAAATGGCCGCTTCCTGTTGAAATCATTGCCATTATTATTGTTATTGGTGTTGTTATAATATGGCCGAGAATCATTAAAGTGGCTATTCCCCCCGTCATTAAAGCTCGGTCTCCGGCCACCACCACGACGGTTATTGTTTCCATGGAATCCACCCCGCCAAGTGCCGTGATGCTTTGACTGAAAATTGTTGGACTTGTGACCTTGAAAATTGTTATCACGGCCAGGTTTGTTGGTAGTATGAAGCCGGTCGCTTTCGTGGCTGGCACTTTGGGGAAAATTGGTATTGGAGTTGAACTTGTTTGAGGTATATGAATTTGACTTTGTATTTGTGTTTGAGGAAAAATCGTTATCTATCTGAGAAGAATGATGATCGGCGTCTTTCTTATGATTATTGTATGATGATTTGTTTTTATTGTAACGGCCCGTAGATTGAAATCCTTGTCGAGAGTATTCGCCATTAGACCATTTTTGTTCGTCCATTGTTGAAAAAAAAAAAAAAAAAAAAAATTAAAAAAATTAAAAAAATTAAAAAAATTAAAAAAGTTCGCGGTAGATTATAATAGGGGTGAATCCCCTTATTTCCTGCTAAAAATGACGCGTAATTTTCTCCATCAGGAGGTAGAAGGAAAGAGAAAAAAAAAATTTTAAAGTCCCAAAGTTGGACGATTTGAATTAAAGGCAAGTCAGTTTTGATGGTTGAAAAAAATAAAAAAATTAAAAATTAAAAAAATTAAAAATTAAAAATTAAAAATTAAAAAATAAAAACAAAAATCAACTGTCGTGGCTGGTATGCAACCATTCGGCTAATGTAGGGTAACTAATATTTCTTCGGATTATTTGTAACAAATGGCTATGTAACACCTTTGTTACAATAACAAAAGCTTTGACTAATGAAGATTTATTTAATCCGATATGTTATTGTGATTACAATGTACAATTTAAAATTCTTATATAAATCCTCAATCACTAAAACTATTATGTGGGCTAAATTTTTAAAGATGGAATTAATTTAAATAAGAAATTTCTTTTTTTTTTTTTTTTTTTAATATTATACTAACAATATTGTTATTATTGAAAATGTGTTGTGTAGTAATAATACCTTCAAAGCTTTAATTAGGTGATCTACCCCATAACACTCATTAATCTTCTGTTAATTACCTTAAGGTAATAAAAAACTTATTATAATAAGTTTGTTTTATTATGGGGAATATTCACCACATTAATGTTAAAAAAAAACAATTAAGTTAAAATTTTTTAGATTATAAAAGATATATTTCAACTAGATATCAATCATAATATTTGAATATCTCCACAAGAACAAATATTAGTAATGCCATGTGATCTTATTATTTCAAAAAAATAAATAAATAAATAAAAATTAAAAAAAAGTGAGGTTTTTCATTGTTCCAGTCAAATAATTAAATATTATAAGGGCAAAAAATACTATCATGTTCTTGATTATTTAAAACAAATCCAAATAGAAAGCCATTAAAGTATTTAATCAAAGCAGAAACAAAAAATGACTCTTATTAAAGATAAATTTAAAATTTTATTTGTTTTTATTTTTTTTTTTTGCTTCAAGTGTATTTTATGGTGGTGGCTTTATCAAACGTTTGAGGTCTCACAGAGTTACTTAATTAAAGTGATGAGATTTTTAACAAGATGAGATTTTTGACAAACTCTTATATTTAAGAAAAAAATTCTAACAAGTATAAATTCTAACCAATTTCTCCTTTTTTTTCCTTTCTTTCTTTCCCTCTCTGTCTATTTTTCTTTTTTATTTTTTTTTTCATCTAAATCCTGTTTGCTATTTTTTTTCTTTCTTAACCAAGTTTAAAATGTACGACATCCCGACTGGACTCATTGTTGACCACAATAATGATACTGCATTCTGCAAAGGGTGCCGTTGCAATAAAGATCTTTGCGAATTCGAAATCGCTCCTAAAAAGATCCGATTGGCTTTGAAATGTAAAGAGTGTCGAGATGTTGAGGCGGAAAGAAATAGGAAACACAGATTAAACAAAACTTTGGGTAACACAAAACCTCGATTGAAAAGAACAGGAGAGGAAAGAGCACCTAAGATTGATTTGGATTCTAGGAAGTTACCTCCTAATTTTAAAATGTCGGACTACTCATCTAAAGACCACTCATCTAAAGAATTAGAATACGATGGGAAGCTAATCAAATATTGTCAATCGTGCACAGCTTTCCATGAGTTGTGCCATTTTATCGATCCAAAATCAAATGTCGAGTACGCCCAGTGTAACCTACAGCGGAATTCCCATGCCACCAGAGGTAAGGCTAATTACCACAACAATATTGAGGAAATCAGCGAAAGACGCAGAGAAAGGTATGCAGAAAACCCGGTTGAAGCAAATGAAAGGAACAAGAAGTACCGCACCCCGGAAAGGCTCCAGCAGTATAATGCTAATCGAAGAAGGAAGCATGCAGAAAATCCAGAGCATAACCGTGCCTTGCACCAAAAGTATCGCCAAAGAGTTAAGGAGCGTGAAAATGCTCAGGGAAAAAATAACTAGACTGCTATGGAGATTACACGATTGATGGCACCGTGTCTTGCTTAATAAAATATTACTCGTTTAAAATGTTTTTGAATTTTAAATATGTGTTTCCTGTGACTATGAAACTTTTTCATATCACGGCAGAAAAAATGTTTTTAGCTTATTAAATAAATGACAAAAAAAAAAAAGTTATAAGTATGATATAAGATATATATAGTTGAAAAAGAAAAAAATAAAAATAAAACCTTGCTTATTATGAAAAACTTGTCATTGACACAATCATACTTAATTGAAAACCTTTGAAGATATCAACAAGATACAATAAAAAAAAAACATCCATTCTGATATGAAGTTGAATTATTTGAATATGTTAATATGAATAGTACGTTTAATATAGTCTTGTACTGACACTGAGCAAATTTCACATGTTTAAGATAAATTCAGAGTAAAGAAAAAAAAATTGAGTATAAAAGTATTTAGAAAGAAAAAAAGTGAGGTGTATCATTGTTCCAGTCAAATAATTAAAGATTGTAAGGGCAAAAAATACTATCATGTTCTTGATTATTTTAACAAAGTCCAAATAGAAAGCCATTAAAGTATTTAATCAAAGCAGAAACAAAAAAATGACTCTTATTAAAGATAAATTAAATTTTTATTTGTTTTTATTTTTTTTGGCTTCAAGTGTATTTTATGGTGGTGGCTTTATCAAAGGTTTGACTTAATAAAAGTGATGAGATTTTTAACAAGATGAGATTTTTGACAAACTCTTATATTTAAGAAAAAAATTCTAACAAGTATAAATTCTAACCAATTTCTCCTTTTTTTCCTTTCTTTCTTTCCCTCTCTGTCTATTTTTCTTTTTTATTTTTTTTTTCATCTAAATCCTGTTTGCTATCTTTTTTTTTCTTAGCCAAGTTTAAAATGTACGACATCCCAACTGGCCTCATTGTTGACCACAATAATGATACTGCCTTTTGCAAAGGGTGCCGTTGCAATAAAGATCTTTGCGAATTCGAAATCGCTCCTAAAAAGATCCGATTGGCTTTGAAATGTAAAGAGTGTCGAGATGTTGAGGCGGAAAGAAATAGGAAACACAGATTAAACAAAACTTTGGGTAACACAAAACCTCAATTGAAAAGAACAGGAGAGGAAAGAGCACCTAAGATTGATTTGGATTCTAGGAAGTTACCTCCTAATTTTAAAATGTCGGACTACTCATCTAAAGACCACCCATCTAAAGAATTAGAATACGATGGGAAGCTAATCAAATATTGTCAATCATGCAAAGCTTTCCATGAGTTGTGCCATTTTATCGATCCAAAATCAAATGTCGAAAACACCCAGTGTAACCTACAGAGGGAAGCAAAGGCTATCAGAAATAAGACTAGCTACCACAACAATATTGAGGAAATCAACGAAAGACGCAGAGAAAGGTATGCAGAAAACCCGGTTGAAGCAAATGAAAGGAACAAGAAGTACCGCACCCCGGAAAGGCTCCAGCAGTATAATGCTAATCGAAGAAGGAAGCATGCAGAAAATCCAGAGCATAACCGTGACTTACGAAGAGAGTATCACCAAAACAATAAGGAACGAATCAATGTTAGGGATAGGGAATACTACCGAGTTAATAAGGATCGCATTAGAGGAAATGACACAAGAAGAAGGAAAACCCAACCAAAGACTAGATACGCCATGATTGTCAATAATGCCAAAGCACGGGATCTGGATTTTGATCTCACTTTAGAAGCAGCAACAGTATTGATGGAGTCACCTTGCTTTTATTGTAATTACAAGGTAGACGAGGAGTTGATTTCGATAGATAGACTGGATAGTCACAAAGGTTACAATGTTGATAACGTGGTGGCTTGTTGTACAAAATGCAATACTATGAAAAGGTCATTGGATCCTAAAACCTTTTTGTTAAGATTAAAGGGTATCCTTGAGCCACTTGATAAAGATGTTTGCAGGAACGTGTATCGGAACACAACGGGTTCAAAATACACTGATTGCAAGTCCAACGCCAAAGACCGCAAACTGGATTTTGAGTTGACCTATATCCAGCATACCTCAATCGTGGCTCTTCAGTGCTATTATTGTAACCGAAATAATACAAGGCTACACAAAAATGGAATTGATCGTTTAGACTCCAAGATTGGTTATGTTGCTGGGAATTGCGTTGCTTGCTGTACTGACTGCAATCTCTTGAAGGGGACTTTAACTGAAAATGAGCTTTATAAACAGGCTTCTGCTATATTGGAAAACACCGAAGACCGAGACCTCCACATGATTGATCATATTCCTAAAGAACTCAATCCAATGGCTCCTATTCGTTAAGTTTAAAGCTGAAAAAAAAAAAATGTGAAATTGCTTTTATTGTCACTTGCTTATACCACAAAATTAAAAAAAAAAAATTTGAAAAATTAAAAAAAAATTGAAAAATTAAAAAATTGAAAAAAAAAAATTTATTGCTTATATCTTTATCACTTGCTTATACCACAAAATTAAAAAAAAAAATTTGAAAAATTAAAAAAATCCAAAAAAATAAATTATTGCTTATATCTTTATTACTAGCTTATACAAAAAAAATAAATAAATAAATAAAAAGAATTTGCTTATTATTATATAAAGAAAATATTATGTAAAAAATTAATAAAAAATAACCTTGCTTTAATTATACAAAGTTACATGTAACCCTTGCTACTGCTATTGGCAATTAAGTGTTTTGTTAATCTCAATGTTGTTGCCAATTATGTGTATCACAGTGGAGGGGTGGGGACAAAATTAACATCTCACATCCACATCACCAAAAATTTTCGTTTTTCACCACATTACTTTCAAGACGGTTTTTTTTTTACCAAATTTAATTCAATTCGTATGTAATTAGAGATATATATACTTCTCTAGTATTTTGTATACCAGCCGTTTGCATCTACTGCAGCTTGAAGTCTTTGGGGCATTGATAAGACTAGCTTCACTGACCCTGGTGACACTCCTTCTTCAAATGCGATACGCCGCTGGGAAATTTCCATTTGGTACTTCAAATAAATTCCAGTCCTCTTAGCAGGACTATATTCAACTCTGGAAGTCACTGGAGCCATTGTTGTTGAGAAACTAGGAATTCAAGATGAAGTGGTTGTTGCGTTGAAAGTAAAAAATATGATGTAGCAAAAGTGGTGATTTTAATCCACACTTTTGGTTACCCCCCTGTAGATATGGGTGACCACGAGGTTAATTTAAAATTAGAAAAAATATACATTCCCAAATGTTTCAACGTTTAAATATTGTTCTTTAAAAAAAAATTCCATTTAAAAATATAGCTGAAAAAAAAAAAAAAAAAACATTTTGGGCTAGTAACCTTTTGTAGAAAAAGACCAAAAAATGATTTTGAAAAGGATATCTTCTTAAAATGGACACTTCAACAATATGTTGTATTACTATTATATTTATACAAGTCGATTACCCGTGCTACTATATAATTTGCAATTAAGTGTTACTACTATTTGTAATTAAATATTACTGCTATTTGCAATTAAGTGTTACTGCTATCTACCCGTGCTACTGTTATTCATAACTGCTATTCGTAACTGCTATTCGCAATTTGGTATTACTGCTATTCGTAATTGTATACAAAAAAAAGAAAGCTAAGATAAGGAGGAATTAAAGTCATCAAAGTTATTTAAGAATGATGTTAGTATTGGTGTTGACATTTTTTGAAAAAAATGTACAGTTTATATTCAGTTGAAAAAGAGAAAAAAAAAGGTGATTAGTCATCTTTCAGTCAGAAACTATTTTTTTTTTTGTGTGAAATGTAAAGAAGAAGAAAATTTACGCGGGCTCTAAATGGAATTCTGTGTTAGCTAATAGTCGATTAGAGTAAACAACAGTAAAAGGGAACAACCAATTTAATAACAATATTGTTAAGGAAATTTTTCACTATATTTTTAGTGTACTATTCCAAACCCTAACCTGTTATTTCTGTATAAAAATAAATTGATTAGTCAGAAAACCAAAAGTTAGTTATAGTGTATTTGAGTTTTAGTAGTAGTACAATAAAAAATAAACCCAAAATTAGATTACGTAATTTTCAAAATAAAAAATTTTATAACTTTAAATTCACATTTAATCAAACATTGAACTACTCAAATGACTATGAAAAAACTAAATTTACTTCTTAGCAGCCTTAGCAGCAGACTTGGTGACCTTACCAGTGCCATCAACCTTCTCCACACTTTTTATAATTCCAACAGCGACTGTTTGCCTCATATCGCGGACAGCAAATCTTCCAAGAGGGGGGTATTCTTGGTAAGCTTCAACACACATAGGCTTAGAGGGAACAAGCTTGACAATGGCAGCGTCACCAGACTTGACAAACTTGGGGTTCTCTTCGAGGACCTTACCGTTACGCTTGTCAATCTTTTGGAGAATGGTGTCGAACTTGCAGGCAATGTGGGCAGTGTGGCAGTCAAGAACTGGGGCGTAACCGTTAGAGATCTGGCCGGGGTGGTTAAGGACAATAACCTGAGCATTGAAAGAAGCGCAGCCCTTGGGGGGGTCATTCTTAGAGTCACCGGCGACGTTACCACGTCTGATATCCTTGACGGAGACGTTCTTAACGTTGAAGCCGACATTGTCACCGGGGAGACCCTCAGCGAGCTGTTCGTGGTGCATTTCGACAGACTTGACTTCGGTGGTGACGTTAGCGGGGGCAAAGGTAACAACCATACCGGGCTTGATGACACCAGTCTCGACACGGCCAACGGGCACGGTACCGATACCGCCAATCTTGTAGACGTCCTGGAGAGGGAGACGGAGGGGCTTGTCGGTGGGTCTGGTAGGGGGCTCAATAGCGTCAATGGCCTCGAGGAGGGTCTTACCAGTGACCTCACCGGCCTTGGTCTTCTTGGTCCAGCCCTTGTACCAGGGGGCGTTGGCGGTAGGCTCAATCATGTTGTCACCGTTCCAGCCAGAAATGGGGATGAAAGGAACAGAGTCGGGGTTGTAACCGACCTTCTTGGTGAACTTTCTAGCCTCGGAGACAATGTCGTTGAAACGAGACTGGTCCCACTTGATGGAGTCCATCTTGTTAACGGCAACAATGAGCTGTCTAACACCGAGGGTGAAGGCAAGAAGAACGTGCTCCTTGGTCTGACCATCCTTGGAGATACCAGCCTCGAACTCACCAACACCGGCAGCAATGATGAGAATGGCGCAGTCAGCCTGGGAGGTACCAGTAATCATGTTCTTGATGAAATCACGGTGGCCGGGGGCATCAATGACGGTAACATAGTACTTAGGAGTCTCAAACTTCCAGAGAGCAATGTCAATGGTGATACCACGTTCACGCTCAGCTTTAAGCTTGTCAAGAACCCAAGCGTACTTGAAGGAACCCTTACCGAGCTCGGCAGCCTCCTTCTCAAACTTCTCAATGGTTCTCTTGTCGATACCACCGCACTTGAAGATAAGGTGACCAGTGGTGGTAGACTTGCCGGAATCGACGTGGCCGATAACAACGAGGTTGACGTGAAGTTTTTCCTTGCCCTATAGAGAGTTAGTTAATGGGTGGGGAAAAAAAAAAAAAAAAAAAAAATTTTTTTTGACAAGACAATGATAATAATAATAACGCACCATTTTGACTATTTATTTAATTACTCAGATAGAAATGCTTTAATTTCAGGTGTGAGGTGACGAGGAGAAGAAGAAAAAAAATTCTAGTCTGACGGATATCTTCCTTTTTATATCTATATTTCTTGGTGCAAATTTTTTGCTAAAATTTTTTTTTTTTTTTCAGCTATTTGTTGATATGAAGTTACCCTCCATATAACTTAATCTTTAATACGGAAGGATTTAGAAATTGGCATTACCCGGCCTCTACAATTTCCGTTTTGAGTGGTTTTCATGGTATTATGAGTCACGATGAATAACTCAGCATTGGTACCCTAATAGTTTCTTCTACTCAGAATCAGTCATGATTTTTTTTTTGTTAGGAGAACAGTTAGTGTTACGTGTCTGTCTGACTGAATCCATAGTAACCTATTTTTTTTTTTTTTTTCTTTTTTTTTTTAGCGTTATTGCCACCTTGGTGTTCTCTAGAATCACTATCAATCGCTTTTCTAGACTACATGAGAATATTCTTCAATTAACCTGATCTAGTCATTATTATTGACTAGATGAACCAAATATAATGTGTTATCCTTAGTATATTTTAGAAATTTTAATAATGGATTCTTTTTGATTTATTTAATTTTTTTTTTTTTTTTTTTGACTCATTACTCTTGATAATAGATAAATTCTTTTAGGTCACTTTTGACTTTGTTTAGCCTTAGTGCTCTTGGTGAAAAAAAAATTTTTTCATTTTTTTGATTTTTTTGATTTTTTTGATTTTTTTGATTATGTAATTTTTATTTATTAAGTGGTGCATGGTTATTTCAAGTTACAAGGGTTAACCGCCACGTTTTTAAAGCTGACTTTTTTATGGTGGCCTATGAAATAAGCATATTATAATTATTGTTAGTGGCTAATCACTGTTTATAATTCTTATAATATAACTTTTACATTAAATCCAAGTCAAACATAGCAATTTATTCAAGCTCAATTATATATATATATATTTTCACTTTGAATTAAGCTTGAAAGTATTTCTTCGTAACTTAAGCTTATATGTTTAAGAAATTCATGTTGAACCTTCGTATCGAACAATTTAGCTACAGTCTCTGAAAGGGTCAAGTATTTGAAAGTTGAAGGTAGAGTTCATATTGATGCCGAAAGGTTGTTCCAATTCTGTTTTTTTTTTTTTTTTTTTTTTTTATGTTATTATATGTTTAAATTTCATTTATTCATTAAATTTACCGTGCTACTCTCCTAGTTATTTCATTTAAGTATGTAGACTGTCAAGGTTATGGCGTCTTTCTTTTCATGGGCATTTCGACTCATAGTTTTTTATTCATTCAATATGTTCCACAAGCTTTTATTGGAAGGATAATGTTGACATGTTTGATGAAAACCCCAACCGAGATTAAGGTAGATCAGAAGTTACCTACCGAAACTTGTTGTGGCTTGTCTTATTGCCACTGGGAATCGAATCCATAACCTTATTAGTAACTAATTAGTTCGCTACAATTGCTCTTTTTTTTTGTAATGAACTACATATAGTTGCTTTTTAGATGACATACTCACTTCTTTGATACATCCTGATATTATCACCATTTCTAACAATACCATGACTTATTCCTAACCCTCAATTTAATTTATTATTAAATTGATCTCTCTTGTAAAAGCAAAGTTTTGACAGCTTATGTTTTTTTACTATGCATTGAAAAAAAAAAAAAAAAAAAAAAATATATAGTTAATCTAAAAAATAAATAAAAATTTCCATTTTGCAAATTTTTAAACGGCTTTTGATACTACAAAATCTGGAAAGTTTATCAATTTCTTATAGAAGGATCAAAAGGGATAGCTTTGATGAACCCACAAACTGAACTTTTTAACACTCTTTCCCAGCTAAATTTCCCATACTAAATTTTTTGTACTAGGTATAAAAATAATATGACTTGGCAATAGTATTCATACAAAGGTTTAAATTTGAAAGTGCTCATATTTTGGGTGAGGTAAAGTTATGTTGGAAGTCCCAAACTCAGAGAGTCGGAAGGTCCTCGTAGTCAATAAATATAATAGCTTTTGTTCCTTAAATATAGATGTGTATAAAATATGGATTTAAATTTAAAATTATAGATTAATTTATTTTTTATTTTTGTTGGTTATTAATTGGAAATACAAGGACCCTGGTTATCTTGAAACACACTAATTCGAAAATGTGTGAATTCCTGTGATTCATGTCGGTGAATTGTAAAAAGTAAAACATTGAAAACATTGAAAACATTGAAAACATTGAAAACATTGAAAACATTGAAAACATTGAAAACATTGAAAACATTGAAAAAGTTTTTAAGGGTTCAAATTTAGTGACACACAGTAAACAAAAAAACGAGCTGGCTCTACCTTTTTCTTCCGGTTTTGGTGTTTTTATGACAGAAACCCCTCTCGTTTTAGGTTTTATAATTTTAAACAAATACATATTTTGGTGGATGACATTAATAATCAGAAAATAACATTAAAGTATATGACTTTCTGAATTTTTAGAAAACATTCCACCCATCACTGCTTTCTTAACTAAAAGAAAGCAGTGATGGGTGGAATGTTTTCATATTAAATAAAGCCAAAACAAGGTTAAAGCCCAATTAATAATTTTACTCTTTTCTCAACGTTTAAAAAAACGTCCATTTCAAATATTTCAAATATTTAAGAAAGTACTAAATATCTCTTCAGCTTTTTGATATCAACTAAACAAGTCTCCTTAATATTTTTTAAAAATTGGGAAAACGTAATTTAATTCTCCACTTCACAAATTCAATAAAACGGTTTCTTAGAAGACTTTCTTTTCCTTTAGAAACCCCCACACAGACATTTCAAAATAGTAAATAAAATTTATAAATAATTTCAAGTATAAAATTTATAAATAATTTCAAGTATAAAATTTATACCAATTAAATATTCATATACTGCTTACAATCATGATTGAAATCCTCCTCATCATCATATTCTTTAATTCTGGCTATCGTACCATCGCTTCTCTTGTATTCTTCCAAAAATGATGGATCTACAAATGTCAATAGCTCTCCGTCATTAATGGTCCAAACTGGGCATATAACATCTCTAAATTTGATAACACGAGAGAGTGATGAAAAATTTTTTAAAGGCTCACGAACAAAGCCTTTATTGTCAATATAATAACCAACAATCGAATAGCCACTACCATCAGTGCTTCCAAAAAATTGCAGTTTGTAATTGCGAGGCATCACAACACCAATTTGAAATTCCTTTACCACAGCAAACTTGTAGAGAATTCCTAGACCCAAAGAGTCAATTTCAACAATATCTTCAATCATTACATGACTAAAAGAGTTTTTTTTATTTTGATCCATTCATTCATACTTATTGATGTACGCAGAAAGGTCTCTTTAAAAAAAATCATATTGTAAAACTTAGCCTTAATATTATGGGATCCATTACAAGCTGCTAGAGTTTGCTCATCTTTTTCAAGATATTCCATGATCATTTCAATCACTTTAATTTGCCTTGTTGTTTATAGCTCAGTTTGTGGCTTAGCTTTGAGGTTCCTAGGCAACTTGGCACCTATTGAAAAATTCACATACTGATCCGGAAAGACTGTTAAGTATTGATTGATAAATGTAACAATTGGAAAGAGTAAGATGAGCAGCTCTCCCGTATTTTATTTGAGTTCTCAATATACTGCAAGATCTTTCAGTTGCGAAACACCATGTCGCTCTAACTGGACCAACTTCTTGAATCACCTGGGCCATATGCCGCAATGTGTGCAAAGGCAATGTGTGCAAAGGGTATATTTTCAATATCTTTTAAATAACGATTCTCAAAAAAAAAATTAAGAAAAGGATCAATTCCAAGTTCTAACATTTTCAGTAGATTTGCTGAAAATCTTGGCAAGGAAAGTAATCTCAAAAGATGGGCCATTTTTGTGACAAGAACCAGGTATTCAAGACACTCAATTTCATATTGAGACTTTATAACAATTCCAAACAAAATAGAAAGAAGTTGTTTGACTTGCTTTGCTTTAAACTTTACAGAATTTAAAGTTTT
The DNA here is from genome assembly GCF_902498895.1 of Magnusiomyces paraingens. Taxonomy (NCBI): domain Eukaryota; kingdom Fungi; phylum Ascomycota; class Dipodascomycetes; order Dipodascales; family Dipodascaceae; genus Magnusiomyces; species Magnusiomyces paraingens. The sequence goes on from NW_022474067.1 coordinate 5,151,459, forward strand.
AAATCCTCCTTTTATAGCCTTTATATCAAACTATCTTTGAAGGAATGAGTAGTCTAATGTATTTAGACTTTCTATAAACTTGACCATAGAATCCTCTGTTTTTGATTTAAACTTATAAGAGCCGTCTTTACCATAAATAATAGTATTTATAATTTTACTTCCAACGTTTGCATACGATAAATGCATGAAATCATCAGGAGGGAATGACATATCAGGTACCATTGACCCTAAAAATAATATAGCTGAAATTCGGCTTAAACCCTGTTTAGTGAATTTGTTGCGATCTGGGGCAGTTTTTGCTTCTTCATTTAAGATTTCTTTATAAATCTTATTATACCAGTTAATATCACGAGGTTCACAAATATAAATAATGGTTTTTGAAAAATGAATTTCATCATAACCAAAAACATGCTACTCATTTAATTTAATTTAATCAATTACTACACTGTTAAAAAATTACCATACTAAATTTGTTAGTAAAATAAATTTATCACCCAAAATGCGGGAAAAATTTTGGACCTTCCACCCAAACTTTTTTCTGCTACAGTGGATTACATAATCAAAACACCATATATGGTGTTTTTCTCGCCTTCATGATGGCCTGATCAGGCTTTGAGAATGAATTTGGAAAATCTTCATTTATATAAATGAAGATTTTCAATCAACATTTTCAAGCATTAAATGAACTAAAAGATGTACAATTTACAAACAACAAATTTCTTAGAATATTTTAAAAAATACCAAATGATATAATTTTTTATATAGATATGTGCAATATGATTATTGAAATCACCTTTCTCAATGTAAACATTAACAGGTTTATTCAAAGGATACTTCTAATGATTCAATATTAATGCAATATTGTTGTTTAAAAGATAAAAATTGCAATTGAAACCTTTTTGAATGTAGCTTTTGACGGGAAAAATTTTCATGAAGCTGATTTTCGACTAAACAATTTCCAATAGTTAAATCCTCTGCAATTCTATTGAACTGGTACCAAGAGAGTTGCTTACTTTTAAAAGCAAAAATAGATTATGAAAAGAGTATTTGTACATTCCAAAAACAAAACAGAGTTATATTTCATAGAGTCTCTTTGGGGGCTTAGCTTCTTGTACTTTAAATACTTGATTTTGGTGTCCTTATAAAAATCCTTAACAGAGACAACTACCCATTCACTTTTGGTAATATAACCTGCATCACAGGATTCAAGTTTTGTAAATTTAAAAAATCTAATTAATTATTTTGAAAAAGTTGTAAATAAACTTAAAATCAAAAGTCAAATCGAAAGCTTGGTCCCTCAACATTTAACCAAGCTGATAGCGAGCAACATTTTTCTGAGCGCTCAAAAAATGATTACTGTTACATTGAATATTACTTTCAAGTCATTTGTGAACTCAATTTTGATCATAGTTTCAAAATATTTAAAAAATGTCCTGTTTTTTATACCATCAATAATGGGATATAACAAATGAAATTTGAGGTTTGTTTTTTTTGCAAGCTGAAAATTATGGTCTATATTTACAGGTTCAAAAAGTCAAAGCGAAATACAAGCCATTTTTTAAAAAAAAATTAATTGATTTTTTTAAGAAGATAATCTTATAAGATTATCTTTTTTAATTTCAGTGGATATTAAAACATTTTGGTGATGTTACTGTGACTTACTTAGGGGTAATTGTACTCGTGATATAATCAGGTATTAGTATGGTAATGGACCGAACTCTTATCCATATATTCCAACAAAATAAAACTTGCAATCAAAAAATATGGTATGTCTAATATCTTATAATTTTTATTAAAAATTTTTAATGATTTCTAACATTTTTTTCAAATTTTTTCAAATTTTTTAAAAATTTTCAAAAATTTTCAGTCTATTTCCCCCCCATTTTGTTCAGGTGTTGTGGGTCTCTCAAGTGTGTTTAGTAGAATTTTGGATTCTCCATTCTACTAAACACACAGAAACTATTACGTAATACATAATTAATCTAATTATCTTCTTCCTAAAAGGGAACCGATCAAAAAATTGTCAGAATTTTAATAAGTAACTTAAAGTAGCATATATATGCATTTCTACAAAATGTTTTCTAATATAAAAAATAACGGTTAGAAAAATAGTTTTCTCAAAGAAAAGATCCTTGTTAAATTTCAGTAATTGTCAGTGATTTTGTAACCTTTGTAACTCGCCAAATCCTGAGAAGTTAAGCAAAATACTTTGCTGTCTATGTTAAAATGAGTATAGAAGTCTCTATAACTACTTTCATCCTTAACTATTAACATTATGGTTGTTATTTTTCATGAAAGACCAAACATCATCATGAAACTTGGTGTCTCCTAAAAAAACGCAAACCCTTTTCTTTAATAAAAGAAAACTCTTTCATGGATGGCTTTAAAAAATGTTACAACCCTTATTACATCATGGCTTAATATTAACTTACAAAACCTACGCTAATTTCCAATTTTTTGTTTTCCGTGACACACCAGAGTGTGACACACATTTGACTATGAGGGAAAAACAGAACATGATAAGTTAAGACCAAGTTCATTATTAAAAGATTGGCCTTGGGATTTATTGATAGTCCAGACAAAGAACACACAAACAGGAAACTGTATACAATAGAAAAAATAGGTAGCGACTTTTCAGACTGTATTAATTTTAAAGATTGACCATGATTTGCCTTTGTGCTCGCCGTTTGGATTTTGGGCTAAAATGGGGTTTCTGTTGACTATGCAAGCAATAAATTTTGTGCAGTTACAAAGACTACTTTTAATGCTGTATATATTTTCGTATATATGAATATCACAAAATTTCAAATTAGTGTGTTTCAAGATGAACAGTGTGGTACTAAGTATAAAATAGGATAATTCAGTAACAATCTTAATTTATTATTTAGGATATTTTTTGGGAAATAAATAAAATAAAAGAGTGTTTAGCTTGCAAATACATATCAAAATGTTGAGACAAAAATGATATTCTTGTAAATAATGATACAGTGGGTCCCCATAAAGTAACAATGTGCAAACCCCACTTTTGTTACAACATCATATTTTTTTACTTTCAAAGCGACAACCACTTCATCTTGAATTCCTATTTTCTCAACACCAATGACTCCAGTGACTTCCAGGATTGAATATAGTGCTCTTAAGAGAGCCAAAATTCATATGAAGTACGAAATGAGAATTTCCCAGTGGCATATCGCATTTGAGGAGGGAGTGTCACTAGGCTCTGTTTCTGTCATCATTCGATGCTACCCTAACCAACAAAATACCTCCAGTTGTGCTAGGTGAGGACGACCACAAAAGCTTTCCAATAGGGATAAAAGGGCCATTTTCTTAGTCGTTAGAAAATATCCTTTCATTAAGACACAAGATCATATTGTTGCCGTTGGTTTAAATGTCTCTGAACATACTATTTTACAATGGCTCAAGCATGAAGGCATCCATCATCAATGCGCCCTCCGACAGCCATTACTAACTCCACAGATAGCGGAAAAACGCCTCAAATTTGGGAGAATGTATAAAGATGAGCCAGAAAGCTTTTGGAAGCGTTGGATTTTAAGTGATGAGTCTACAATTGCTCATGGTGATAATGAAAAGCAGGAGTGGGGGTTTTGCCCCAAAGTATGTTTTATTTACATTACTATTCTCAGATGTTCTGGGGTGCTATATCCTTTTCTTCTCAATCGTCTTTATGGCCGCCTAATTCACCTGATCTTTATCCAATTGAGAATATATGGAAACTGCTTAAGGAAAAGATCTGTAAAAGATTTCCGCAACTATCACTATTACCAAAAAATAATCAGTCATTAAATAAGTTATGTGAAGCAGCTGTGGAAGTCTGGGAGGATTTCCATCAGGACCTCATAAATAAGCTAGTCTTATCAAAGCCCCGAAGACTTCAAGCTGTAGTAGATGCAAACGGCTGGTATACAAGATATTAATTAAGTATATATATATATATATATATATATATATATCTAAAGAATAAGGAACCTATACCTCAAGTTACCTACTAATTGAATTAAATTTGATAAAAAAATCTGTCTTGAAAGTAATGTGGTAAAAATCTTTTTGGTAATGTGGGTGTGTATTAACACTATTTTACAAATCTAAATTAATTGTAGAAGATTTAATAATGATGGATAATGATTTGAGATGTTCGGGAAACTATCAATGATGCATTGTTATATTTATTCTTCAATAGTTGATATAATTGAAATAATATCTTTAGCCAAATGATAATAGTATTAGATCATTATCGCGGTAATAGTGTTGCTTAACTTATTTGTTGGTTCGCCTGATGTTTTTGATTAGAATATGATGGGTGCTGAAATTCCTTTCTCTCATTGATTGATGATGGCGCGCCAAGCAGTACAATTCTTGTGGCCACTGTACCTTAAATATACCCGTTTCTGTCGTAGAATCAAATAAGGGAGCAAATCTTTTTTTTATTAATAAATAAGGTTGAGTTTAAGCAGGTAAAAGGATTAATGAAATCAGTTTAACAAGAAAAGAGTCCATCCACACTTGAAGAAATATTTCTTAAGTTTAGAATAATAGAGAATCCTTGTTACAAGTGATTCTTTTCAAAATGTTGGGTAGATTTAAAATTTATAGGTATCAAGGACAACAAAAGACATCGTTGACTTTGAAGCAAATGAATATGTTCTTACTCGCTAAATTTTTTTTTTAAAAAAATAATAAAATTTAAAATAAACTGGATATCGTGGTAAATCCAATTTTTTTAAATTTTCGTGTTATTTTGTGGATATTGTAATGTCCACCAGAGGGATGAAAGGTGAAAGTACGTTTTGGACGTCACCTCTTCTTTACGTAAAAATGTAGTCGAAATCTCTTTAATCTTAATGTTGAGATGAAAGAAAAAAGTTTGGAAAAAATTTAAAGTCACAAAACGTCGAAATCTCTTTCATGACATTTTTCAAAACAACGACAAATTTCCATTGTGTTAAAAAATTAGGAAAAACAACAACATCAAAAAAATTTCTCAGCTTTCTTAAAGTTAACAAAATTGATTAAAATCTTTTTTTTTTTTCCTTAAAATTTAAAACAACGACCAAATTTAACTTTATTATCATCAACACAACAGCAACACCACCTTTTTTATCACTTTAGTTAAATCAACAAAACGTCGAAAATTACTTTTTTTTTTTTTTCAACATTGACAACCATCAAGAAATCTCACTTTTTATTTCGTCAACAAAATAACCTCAACACTCTTTTATGAGTAATGTCAAGGTTATCAGTGATACCACACCAATATATGGTTTCTCAACTTAAAAAATCTACTTCTATTTTACGCTTTGTCAGTGCTCAGAAAAACCATTTGCAACTCCAAATGAATTTCCCATCTATCTAAAAGGACTTTTATTATCTGATAAAAATTATTATTAAATTAAATTTTTTTTTTTTTTCATTACATTTGGTTGTGACTCCAATACAGCCAGAAGATCCACCAGATATTAATTTAAAGCTCTTCTTTTCAATGACAAGTTTAATGATTTTTTAGCTGACTTAGTACGTCTGCTTTTCTCATCCTCAGACTTTGGGTTGCTCAATAGCGTCTACATCTTCCTCAAACCCACTGACCAAGGGATACTTTTTATGGACAATGATATTAAAAAAAGGAGTCTTTCCTGGATTTATTTTGAATATTAATAAATGGCAAGCCCGTTCAGTAGCAAAGCACCATATCGCTATAAGTGAACCTACTTCTCAAATGTCATTAACCATATGATGCAGTGAATGTATTGCTAAAGTTATAAACAATAGGTTTTTAGTATCCTTTAAATAAACTTCCTCAAAATAAGTTCAAAATCTAGCATTTCTTCTCAAGTATTTCCAATAGATTTTTCTGAAAATTTAGGTAGAGAGAGCAACTCGAGAAGTTGCACAAGTTAAGTAATAAGACATAAATAATCAAAATCATTATATTTATAACTTGACTTGATAACATTATCAAAATAAAATGGAAATGATCTTTTTTGTTTAGCGTGCCCTGAGCTTAACTGGTGTAGAAGTTCGTCAATCCGCAAAAATGAAAATGATGTTTTTGGAAGAATATTGAAATGATATCATTTCATTCATGAATGAATGAATAAAATATAAAATATAAAATATTAAATATTTAATTATATATAATTAATAATAATATATTATTATAATAAATTAAAACAATTCTTTATCCTTATATTTTTTTAGAAAATTCCTACCCAAAATGGTATACTAAGCTCCACGTCCAGCACACTTCTAACAGCAACATCTAGTCTTCTAACTAAATGATCTTTTTTTTCCCTTAAGAATTTGAATTTTTTTATGCAACTTGATGTTTTTCAAATAGTTTTTTTCATTAAATATTCCCCTAGAAACATTTGCAATTAACTTTTTTAATTGACACATGATCAGTTCTTTCTAAAAAATTCTAAGAAAAGTTTTTGTCTGGAACATATTTGATACAATGATCATAAATGACCAGATATTTATCTTTAGTGGAATTGATCATCAAAATTACAAAATAACTGCAAAGAAAAAATAGGGCGCTCCTTAATTTCAATTTCTCTTTTTTTTTTATTTCCCTTCTTGAATGGTATTGAAAATATTTGAATAAAGCTCGAAGTAGTCAAAATTAATTAATGTTGTTTGAAACTTGAACCTGTCAAACAGACAAAAAATAGAATTATTAGTAGCCAATATGTCAATATGAATAAGATTAATAACATGTTAGGGTTAATTTATATTATGATCCAATCTATCAAAATATATTAAAACATTTCTCTACAAAAATTATGTACCAGAATTTCCATTATAAGCAGTTAAAAGGTTTGGAATTGAAAAGGATAGTTACAAATGCAAATTTGGAGAACTGGAAACAGTTCGTCAGATTTTGGTTGGGTCTCCTTTGCTAGAAGAAGAAAGAAAAGGATTGAAATGGATATTTCCAGAGATGGACATGTCGACTCTCTTAAACAGTTTAATAGGCTTGCAAGAAATTGTAAGCTTCATCTTTGTTTGGAGGACTTAAGGAATACAATTATAGCGTTGACAAAAACTAGTGGAGATAAGTTGGGAAGGTTTGGTTTTTTTTTTGCCTCCTGTTCCTCGTAAGCTGGCATCAGGACTTATTTTCGGGCTGTTGAAGATGCAATGTCGAAGCCAGAATTAAAAGATTATTATAAAAATGAAAAGATATAGAGTATGGGCAAGAAGGATAGTACATATTCTAATGTTATATAATTCTATAACCCTTGAATAAAAGCAAGCAAAAAAACAAACAAACATTATAAGTTGTAATAAAATAAAATTTAAATTCAATGGTTAACAGTAATTTACTCAAATAATCAATAAAAGTAGTATTCATATTTTCTTTTTCCGGAATAGCCTAAAAGGAGAAACGTCCTTTATCTAGTAAAACATCAAATTGATAATTAATTGTCACCATAGGAGTGTTTACTTTGTAGCCAATTTAATAACAATATATTGTTACCTTTGATAAAATTTTCTAATATGCCTATTTCATTGTAAATTGTCTTAAAACGTTGTAAAAGGCTAGAAACTAAAATATTATCTTATCTTTTATTTCCAGTTTAACAATCGATTTAATTTTTTTATATATATTCATCTTAATACTGATAAAAGATATACTCTGTAATACACTCCAATCAACATGTAAAACTACAATCACTTCTTTATCTTCTAGCAATAATTCCACGAAATTTATTTAGTACGTTAATTAAAACTTTTTACTTTGAAAATTCAGTGGTTAGAATTACTCAAAAAATGGGTTTCACCTTTAGACATAACAGTAGAAAACATCGTTTCAATCAAAACCATTGTAGAAACAGAACATTTCAAAGTTTGAATAGGAAACAAATATTGTGTTTCTGACCACTTGAAGATATTTTTTTTATCAATAATGGGCTCTTTTTTTGGTTAAATTTTGGCATAAATAGACTCTTATGTCGTTTTTTTTTTTTTTTTTTTTTTTTTTTAAATCAGAAAATATAACAGCGGTAGAAGGTTATTTTCACTACTAGATTCTTATATTTGAAGCGTAAATAACGATTATCATTCAGTGAAGGATATAGATAGAGATGGTGTGATATGAATGAAGCATTCTTTATAGAACTATAATTTGTATCAGCTGAATAGCGTTGCTCATTCCTTAGATAACACTGGCGTAGAGTCCTCATACTTCAAATCCATATGCAATGATTGATATCATACAGGCGCTATCCAATAGCTTGAAAGCAAAACTGGTGAGTTCCATTTTTGTATCACCCGTTATTAGGATTTCGTATAAATTCTACGTTGTCGTTATGCCCGTTTTTTTTTTACTAATCAGACTGAGTATTTATTGCTTTTGACAGATATTTTTACTCATTGCTTTATTAATTATGTTACGAAAATAGTTTGATTTGCCCTAACATATCTGTATTTTAATAAATTTGAATAATACCACAAATAATCGCAATTAAACTCATGAAATCTTTAATAGTCTGTCATCTAAATTACCATTTAAATCCTTACTGGTATTTTAATAATAGGAATCCTGGTACAAGCCAATTGATTATTTGGTTTTGTAATTAATTTTTTTAAGTGTTAAAGGTTTTTTATGAAAAAAAAAAAATTCAAATTCAAATTCAACGCTGTGTTAATTATTCCACTATCTTGCTTTATCATGTTCAACAGGAATGTAATTCTAGCAATACATGTAACTTCTTTGTTTTTTTCTTCTATTAATTAAATTTTGTCCTGTAATAACTACATATTAATCAGTATCAATAAAATCAAGTATAGTGGGCACAATGCAACAACAATGTCGCACGCTAGTACATCTTAAATTTGGAGCTACCAGGAAGATTGAAATTATTTTTTATGAGAGAACATCATATGAACTTAAAGTTTAGGCTAGTTGTAGCTGAGTAGTTCAATTATCACTATTCTCCCTATCCTCCACATCATCCGTAGCAACAGCCTCACTGGTTCCTCAAAGTGCTGCAGGCAGGTCTGTATCGTTTCTTGCAAAAAAGAATTAAGGAGGACACATTCTCAATTAGGATTTGAAGTGCGCTTTCAAGTCCTTGTTGATGCCGCTCTTAAATGCTTAATTCAATTTTTCAGCCGGGAATTCTTGAGGCAGTAAATAACCAGCTTCGCTTTAGCCTCAGCAGCTGCTCTATAAATAACTTTTGGATGCTCGAGCGCCGCTGGGTTCTTGAGGTTCCTCAATGTAAAATTGAGAGACATGGTGATCTATGACATTATGGCAAGACTTTGAAGTACTCTTCACTTCGTCATCGACTCGATTTGCAATGCTATCTTCACTAGCAACCGGAGCTTCTGTTGACAAGTTCATAGTACCTCGATAAACAGCTAGAAGAATTGAACTATCTCAAGGAAAAAGGTCTGCCTTGCTCCATACTTGCGAATTATCAGGGGATTAATTCCTGCAGACCGAGTCTCCAAGTAATCCTTCATGAGGTGCCGCTTGTGGGGTGGGATTGGAGAATCCAAGATTTTGTTTGGATTCCCCACTCAAACACACATGAGAGCAACCCATGACACCTGAACAAAACGGAAAAAATACAGAAATCAATTAAAAAAAATTGAAAAAAATGTTAGAAATTATAAAAAAAAAATTGATGAAAATCACAGAATATCAGGCATACCATATTATTTTTAATTTCTAGTTTTACTTTAGCAAATTCTGATTTAAAAACGCAAAATGCGACTCCAAATTAAGGTCGCCCCGTAGCTCAAAGGTATCTCGTATTACCCGAGCCACCACCTGTATCAGCATGTATTGTCCCTTGATTTCAATGTGTTGGATATTTCAACAAATATTTTGTCTTCGCTTGGTTCAGATAGTAAGGACTTGCTTGTTGAAAAAGAAAGTATCCGGGTACTTCAACAAACACTAACAAAATGAACATGGATTCAGAATCATTTACTACACTTTATGCCGCCAAATCAGACACTTTTTTTTGGTTTTTTGAAACATCTTGAAAAGAATTGTTAGATGAATTTGTCAATTTAACATTTTTCAGCACAACTTTACCTTATAACATGTCTTCCCATAAGTTTGTTTGAAGACCGTTGTAATCTCATATTTTCCAAACATGTAGAAGCCAATTGATATTTTGCTAAGGGCCTCAGTTTACAAAGAGTTAAGAGTTACTGAAATAAACAAGAATAATCTTGACCTCTTTTATAAAATGGCTTATAAAATGGCTTTAAGCTTTTGAGTCGGTGATTATTGACCTCAAATTTCAGCTTTCAAAAGAGATGAACCTCAAATTTTATTCGCTGTATCACATTATCGATAGTATCAAAAAGACAAGCTTTTATCAGATATTTTAAAGCCTTATTTAAGACCGAGCTTATAATGACTAATAAGTGATATTAAATGTGGCCGAAATCAAATTTAGATCACCCAGCGAAATGCTGCTTTCTATCAACTTGGTCAAATGTGGAGAGAGGCCCAGTATTCGATATGACTTTTGGTTTTCATCTTACAAAAAAACAAAAGGAATTTCTAAACTGACAAGGCTTGAATATACTTTTGCACTTTAAGTTATTAAAAATAAAATACTATATGCCACTGTTAAAAATTCTCTTGCCTTTGAAGATGAAACTCTCAGTCTATCCTATCCAACGCATCTCCCATGAGGGATTCCCTGTCAAAGGCTACACCCGAAAAAGTGGCAATTACAATGTTTATCTCATATATATAGCAATTTTATTTTTTTTTCTCGGTAATGAAAGGAACTTTTTAGATAAACCAGTCAATGTTTACAATAAGGAGATTTTCAATAAACATATTGTAATGATTCACAGAGGTACGGATGGCGGTGTGAATCATTTGAAATCGTAATTCTTCTAAATATATAATTAATTATATCATTTTGTTTTTTTGAGAAATTCTAAAAAAAAAAAAATTTTGTATGCCCGTAATACACCTTTTGATACATTCAAGGCTTGAAAATAAGAGTTGAAAATCTTTCTTCAAGGCCTTTTTTCTCGGATTCAAGTTTTGAGATTGTTCGTGATTATGTAATACACAGTAGAAAAATTAATTTTTAAAAAATTTGGGTAGGAGGGGAAAAAAAACGTCCGGATGTTAGCTAATTTTTTTTACTAACAAATTTAGTATGGTTAAATTTTAACAGTGTAATTATTTAACTGCAACTATGAAAAACCTCACTTTTTTTTTTTTTAACATTAATGTGGTGAATATTTTCCATAATAAAAAACTTAATATATTAAGTTTTTTATATAAGTCATTTACCCCATAACGCTCATTAGTCATCAGTTAATATGATATTGTTATAATAAACAATTAATTTTTGCTATAAATTCGGTTTTCCAGCCATTCAGGACAGTTTGTATATTTGAAAATCACCAAATTGTTTTTGTGTTTATATTTCTCAAATTTATATGTATTTATTTTGGTATCTACCTTCATCTCCTTTAAATAATTAACTTTGGTTTATTTTTTTTTTATTATTATCAACCATCTTTAACAGGGAAATCCAACTTTTTATTTTTGAAAACTTAACCTACAACGGTGGAATGAATTTTTGTAGTTATTAGGAAACCCACTCAAATTATAAGATTATGCTGAGATAGTTAGTAATACTGGTAATTATCAATATACATTTTTACTTTTGGGGGTAACGTTTTGTATTTTTTAAATCAATAGCTTCTAAATATCAACTAGCAATCAAATAATAGTTTGTTTTAATCTTTTTAAATTTTTTTTTTATATCTTTCAGTTTGTTAAGGTGTCGTCGGTCTCTCATGTTTGCTTGAATAGAAAATTTAACATTTTGTCAAGATCATTCATTCCAATATATATATATATATATAATAGTAATACAACATATTGTTGAAATGTCCATTTTAAGAAGATATCCTTTTCAAAATAATTTTTGGTCTTTTTCCACAAAAGGTTACTAACCCAAAATGTTTTTTTTTTTTTTTTCAGCTATATTTTTCAATGGATTTTTTTTTAAAGGACAGTATTTAAACGTTGAAACATTTGGGAATTTATGTTTTTTCTAATTTTAAATTAACCTCGCGGTCACCCATATCTATCTGTTTTGCCAGTATTGAGAAATCTTACAAAAAGCCATTTTTATATTGTGTCAATAATACAAAACTTTATTGATCCTACTACCCCACCGATGCCAACAAAATCTCTAGCAGTCATTTTTATTTATTTTCATTTCTTCATTCTGACCACTATCAGTTACAAAAGATAAGTAGATTAATTTATTTGATGAAATGATTGTAAAATCGGTTCTAGTAAAAAAAAAAAAATAATATCAGTCTCTTTTTATTTTTCCTTTTTTTTTTTCTAAAATAAAACTCCAAATGATATGAGATTTCAAAGTGTATGAATCATTGAAATTTGACTTTTTAAAAAAAAATTTGAAGATTATTTTTTTATAATTGCGTCATATCACGTGACTATAATAAATGAAGGTTTTTTTTTTTTTTTTTTTTTTTTTTTTATCAAAGAAAAAATTTACGTGTAAAACTCTGCCCAACGTGATTTGTCTTTTCCTTTCCATTCCATTCCACTACTTAAATCGTTGTCACAGCACGTTTTTATTATTATTGTTATTAATTATCCTTATGGTAACTTATCAGGTGTTAATCTATTCAATGCCCATGTAAATTGTCTATTTTGGCGGGGGAGGGGGGTTGGAGGTTAAATGATTTTAGGTGGGTTGACTTTATACATTATTTCTTCCCCATATTCTTTTTTATTTTTTTTTATTTTTTGAACCTATATTTATATATATATATATATATATATTCATTTATATATCTCTTTATTAATAATTAATCATTCATTTATGAAAATATTTTCAAATGGACGAAATCTTTTTATACTTTCAAAAAAAAATAAAAAAAAAAAGACCATTTTGTAAATCCATTTAAACGATTCTTAGTAATTAGATTTTTTAGCAACAAACCTCACAAATCCTCAAAAAAAAAAAAAAAAAAAAAAAAAAATTATTTTTTATTTTTTATTTTTTATTTTTTATTTTTTATTTTTTATTTTTTATTTTTTATTAAATAATTATTTTCAACGTCTTGGCAGAGGCACAGCAGTGCTTGTCGTGGCGTCTCACGACCTCGGATTAGCCTTTGTTGCCCCAGCAACATAATTACATCATCCCATTAAAGTCCAATTTAAACTCAAAGATTACATAAGTGGGTTACTAACAAAGCAAGTTGGCCGGACTTGTGCGCAGATGTTCTCAGAATTACGCATATTCAAACACTCCTCCGTCTGATCCCGGGCTTGGCACTCCTCCTTTTGGTTGAAACCACCAAGACTTTTTTTTTTTTTTTTTTTTTTTTTTTTTTTTTTTTTTTTATTTATCAATATTTAAATATATTTAAATATATCAATATCAATATAAATATAAATATATATATATATATATAAGAACAACTTCTTTCCATCTACTTGCTTTTTTTTTTTTTTTTTTTTTCTTATTTATTAAAAAAAGAACAATATACCTTAACAGCAACTCAAAATGTCTACCTATACCAACTATTTGCCTCCTACAGACTCTCACAAGTTTCAACACTCCAAACAAGAAATGTCTCACCAAGTTCCTTACGCAGATACATTTTATTCTACAAAATTTATCCCTCAAGAACAAAAGTACCAACAGCACCAGCAACAGCAACAGCACCAGCACCAGCACCAGCACCAGCACCAGCACCAGCAACGATACAACTATCCTTTAAATAACTCATTACCACAAACATCTCTCCCCATAGATTCCACAGGGTTAATGCCTTCTCCTACAGGCCCTTTGGATGAAATGCCTCCTTCTCCTAAACAAATTTCCTTTTCACATACTTTAAACTCCATTCTTGGACCTGACCCATGCGCTCCAGTCATCTCCCCTCCATCTTCAGCTGCTACTACCCCTAACGAAACTTCTATGGACTCTTCCCGTGCTTCCCCACTGGAATCATCTCCTTGCTCCACTTCTGGGATGTCGGCTGTTAGCCCAGCATCTTCTACTGACTCGGCTCTTTCTCCCAAGTCTATAATGTCTTCAAATTCTCCTACTCTTAATTCTGTCTCCAATGTTCAAAACTGCCTTTACTCTCAAAAGCCCCAACAAATCCCGCCCACAGTATTGTTGCCCTCAGTTTCCTCTGTTGTAAACTCTATTCCCAGAGTACCAGAGTCTAAGCCTATCAAAAAGGCCGAACCAAAGTCCAAGGCTAAATCTTCAAAGTCTGATGACCAACAAGATAAGCCCTTGGTATGCAAATGGCTCAACTGCTCACTTGAGTTTCAAACTCCTGAAGAGATTTATTCGCATCTTTGCGAGGTCCATGTTGGACGCAAAAGTACCAATAATCTCTCTTTGATTTGCAGATGGGATGGTTGTAACACAAGCACTGTCAAACGCGACCACATTACCTCCCACATTCGTGTTCACGTCCCCCTCAAACCTTATAGCTGCCATTCTTGCGAAAAGCGATTTAAACGACGCCAAGACTTGAAGAAACACGTAAAAACGCACACTGACGATTCTGGTCAAGCCTTCCACACTAATTCCAATATGCCTTACATGGCTCATAATATGCGATCCTCTATGGCTCCTGGGTACTTTGACCATTACCCCATGCCTCACCAAGGATTCCCTGTGGACTATGCTTACACTACACCTCAATATGCTCAGCAACACAGAAACCACTCTTACTCACAACCTCCTCCTCCTCCTCCTCCTGACTACTCGAACCAAGGATTTTTATTTTCCAACTATTCCAAACCTGTCCATCAACAACCGTCCTCCCATCATCGTTTGTCTAGTGGAAATGATGGTGGTCTTTTGTCCCACATCATTTCAGAAGCTCCTGCTCCTGCCCCTGTTGAAAATAATAACCGCAAAAGAGCTTTCGAGGCTACTAATGATTTGTTTGAGGATATCAAGCGTTGCAGAGTTGCCCCCGTATACAATTCGGAAATGGCTTCTCGCCTTTCTGCCGTTGAGCAATTTGTTTCAGGGCCTTACAGCAACTCTTCTGCTGCTGCTGCTTTTGCTGCCCAGACACAACTTCCTTCTCAAGCACCACCACCTCAAGATTTCAGAACACTTCCACCATTTAAGTCACAACAAGATCTTCTTGAAGCTGATCAGTTTTTGTCAAGCCTTTCTTCCAACATTGCCTCCCAGCCATCCGGCACCAGATCAGAGTCTGTTTCTGGTCTTACTCTACCATCAAATGGTTACTCCTCTTCCAACTCTTCAGCCAACGCTTCTCTTGGTGCTCCTCTCAATCTCCCTGTTACTCCTCCAGAGGCTTCCCAAACTCTGGCTTCGTCTTCTGTTGGATTGTACCCATCATTCCATCAAACAACTCCAACAAGTACCGTGGCTTCTTCTACAAACGATTCCTTTGGTTCTCAATATACTAACCCATTGTACTCTGGTACTTTGGCTGGCAACAATGCACCTGTATCTACCGGATCAAGCTACCCTCAGCTTGGCTCTCGATACGAGCGCGACAATGGCCGTCGCTTCTCTGTTGGTGTCTTGCAACGCTCTTCTAAGCGTACTGCAGAGGCTTCTGCAGAAAAACAGGAAACCAAGGAACAACCTGACGTCGATGCACTTATTGCTGGGCTTGGAGATCTCAAGGTTTCTAAGAATGAGAAAGAAGAAGAAGAAGAAGACGAAGAAGAACAGCGTGAACGTCACATTCATGTTATTGCTACCATGCGTGAGATGATTGCATCGTTGCTTAAATCGTATCAAGAACCAGAACAAGAAAAGCCTGGTCGCCAGTCCCTTTATCCCACAATTGCTGCTTTTTAACTTTTTAAATAAGAATTTGTAATTTTTTTTTTTTTTTTTTTTTTAAAATTAATATTTTTTTTAAACTATATACATCGTGAACCTATTTATTTCTTTCCCTTTTTCGCGTGCTTCTTGGTCTGCTGCTTCTTGGTAGGCTTGTCGTCGCTGCCATTGATGTAGCGCACCAAGTCGTCCAGCGTCAAGTTATCGCTCGAGGGTGCAGCCACAGGGGTAGCAGCAGCCTTGGCAGCCTTCTTCTTGTTCTTGCCATCAACCACGCTGGCCGTACCGTGGTGCGCACCAGCACCCACAGCCTTGGTTGTACGGTTAGTGCTTGCACGCAGCGCTGCAGAAATGAACTTTCTAGTCTCATTGTCTAACGCAACACCTTTACCAGCTTCACCCTCAGCAGTGGTTGCAGCGGCAGCAACAGCAGCATTCTCCTTAAGAGTGTCTGCATTCTTAAGTGTCAACTCAAGGTTATCAGCCCAGGACTTGCACTCAATAGTGTCTGGGTCCTCGGGGCCCTTAAGCTCGTCGAAAATGGAATGTGCCAATTTCATAGACTCAAGAGCCTTCTTGATATCAGATGTCAAAAGTTCAAACTGAGAAATCTGAAAGTGAGCAGCAGCTGCATGGGCAGAACGTTCACCAAAGAATTTCTTAGTCATTTCGAGACCCTGGCGGAGAAGGTGGAGCGAGTCATCACGGAGACCATAGGGTTGCAGCATGGTCACAAGGTTGTTAATAATAGTGATGGAGTCGGGTTGCTCAGCGCTCCACAGACCATTCATGTACTTGAAGACATGTCTGAAAAGGGCAAAGGCTGCTGCAGTGTTGCCATTGCTGTGCTCAATAATGGCAAGGTTCTGGTAGACATGGAGAGTCTCTGCAGAATCAACACCAGCGCAACGCTCAAACAGAATGACAGCCTTACGGGCGTGCTCACGAGCAATCTTGGGCTCACCAATTTCTTGGTAAATGAGAGCAAGCTGAGAGTAAGCACGAGCAACCTCAATGTGGATAGGACCATAAACCTGCTCGTAGATACCAACAGCCTCATTGAGAAGGGTCAAACTAGACTGCTTGGCCTCCTTCTCAGTCTCCTTCAAGTATCCAATGCGACCAGCCTCAAAAGCATCCTCGGCACAGGAGCTCTTGTAGGTAGAGTGCTTAACAACAGGGACAAGGTTAAGAACATCAGTGTGGTGGAAAAGAGTGGGGAGAAGGAAGGGCTCAGGAGCCTTAAGAACATTCTCAGAGTCGTCAGAAACGACAGCTGTCTTCTTGCCCTTCTTCTTCTTGCCACCAGTCTTTTGAGGGGCAGCAGCAACATTCTCAGTATGAACATTGGGAGGAGCATCAAAGACAGAAGTAAGGCTGTAGTAGGGCTCAGTAGCAGTAAAGTTGTAGTCTCTGCCCTTCCACTGAAGACCAACCTTGAGAGAAATCTCTCTAAAGAGAGAACGGAGGTTAATATCCTCAATCCAGTTCTCAGAAAGCTGGTATCTGAATCTTCTGTTGGCTTCCAAAGCAATCTGCTCACGGATCTTCTCAATAGTAATGGTGTTGATGGCTTCAAAGTCCTCAGTAGAGTAAAGAGCCTCAAGACCCTTGGGGATCTCAGTCTTGGGAGAAGCATTCAACTTGAAGCCCAAAATAGCATTAAAGATTTGAGCAACAACGTAAGGAAGAACCTCTCTTTGGTGCTTGGCAAGGTAGCCGTTAATGACATGCTTGGCAGAACGAGACACAATCTCAACAATAATAAGATCGTGGACAGTCTTCAAAAAGTCGCCAGCCTCGGAGACATGCTTAGCAACCTCACCCAGATAGCGCATGTTGATACCACGCTTGTGCAGAGTGGAAGTGAGCTGAGCACCATCAAAGGGAAGAGTAATGTAGTTGTGCTTGAGCTCCTCAATGTATCTGGGGATGATCTTCTCAACAATAAGAGTGGAAATGGAACGGATTTCGGCGGCATCCTTTTCGTACTGCTCTCTGTGAGGACCTTCAGGAATGGTAGAAATATCAATGGGAACGTCAGGGTTAAGAGTAAAGATCTCCATAGCCTTGCGGCTAATTTCAACTCTTTCCTCAATAGTCAAAGGCTCTTCTTCTTCTTCTTCCTCTTCCTCGACCTCCTTCTTTTCCTCACCCTCCTTCTTTTCCTCGCCTTCCTTTTCTTCACTTTCCTTCTTTTCTTCTTTAGCAGGCTTGTTCTTTTCCTTCTCAGCCTTCTTGGCAGCAGCCTTCTCATCAACCAAAACCTGGGCCTTCTGTCTCCACCAGGCTTCAATAGCCTCAGGTCTCAACAGAGGAACAAGGTGGACATAGGGGTTCTCAGTATCGTTGGCAACCTTGTCAAGGAAACCCAAATCAAGAGGAGTGAGACGCTGGAGATCCAAAATATACTTTCTGCTGTCGGTACCAACAACACCAGTGAGAGTGCTGGGGGTAACAACTTCGTAATCCTTACCCGAGTTGTCAAAGGCAACGTGCTTCTTCAAGTGGTAAGCCTCAGCAACAAGAGAAAGAGGATCAACAAAGGACTCATCGGTGCCAATAGTGACATTGTTGTCAATGGTACCATACTTGACCTGGGTCTCGCCCTCAGGGAGTTGTCTGAAAATACCTGGAACAGGAGCCTGAGCAATGACTCTATGGCCAGCATAATCAACAATAGTGGTGAGAACAGTGTAAAGACCCTGAACTTCAATTCTGTTGATAAAGTTGTGGTTTTGGAGATCCTTGCGAACAGAGTAACGAGCAGCAAGCTCACCACCTTCCTCGGCATAGACACCAATGGGGTCAGCAGCAAAAGAGTAAAAAATGCCTTCGTGCAGGTAAATCTTGCCCTCGGGGTTCTCAAGGGGATTCAAAGGCTGGACGCTGCCTTCAATGATGCTAAGAATGCCGTGGGTAGCGGCCTGAGCAAACTCAAAAGAGATCTTGTTGAGAAGACGCTCACGGAGAAGACGGTTGGGGAAAGTGTCCTTTTCAAGCTCACGGGCAGATTGGAACTCATCATTCCAGTCACGACCAGCGGGGAGAAGATCAGAAGGTCTGACAAGGCTTTCTTGAGTTCTGGCCAAATCAGCCTTAGGAGTAGGCTCATTGGTCAACCAAGGACTGTGAAGGAAAGAAGTGGTGGGACCAACATAGGCTTGAGGAATAATGTTGGCAAAAGTAGCCTGGTTATTCTCAAGAGTCTTGGTAACGTGGTGAGAAAGTCTCTTTAACAGGGTGAAAAGAGAGTGCTCGTGGTAAACCTCACCATCAATGATTTTAGGAGAAGGATCAAACCAATGAGCAGTGGAGTTGGAGACGTAAAAGCCGGATGTGTGAGCAACAATGTGGTGAATCTGACCATCCAGAGTAGCGGCCTGGAGGTAAGAAATGTGGCCCTTGTTGATCAGATGAGGTGCGGGAGGATTCCATTGCGAGTAGTGGAGAGTATGAACAGCCTTGGACTTTTCAGGCAGAGGAGTGGGGATAAGCTCGCTTGTCTTAACGTTGAGCGAAAAGTCTTCAGCGGTGAGAGGAGCTTCCTTAAGAGCAGAAGCCTGAACCTTATTGTCGGAATCAACATCGAGGCCCTCAATGTCATAGTAAGCAGTTTCACCGGCACGAATAGAGGCGAAAGAGTTGGTACCATTGGTATCATTGTCGTTAGGGAAAGCAAGGAGATCACGGACCTTGGTAATGTGACGGTTGACCTCAATCTCAGTGTAAGGTTCAAGAACGGTTTCCAAAACGGCATTGTCAATGTCACCGAGCTCGTAAAGCTGACCGTAAGAAGGCAGGATCTGGTCGTTGATCTTGATGCTGAAGCAAGTCTCAGTGTCCTCGTACTTGTAGTCGCTAATGTATTGCTTAATCTCTTGGAAAGCTTCGGTTTTCGAGACCTGAATTATTAGCAAAAAAAAAAAAAAAAGGCCATCAAAGATTTAACAAACTTACTCTAATGGTGAAGGGCTTTCCTTCGGAATCAATGCCCACCTGAAGGCTAACGACAGAGTCTAAAATTTGTTAGAAAAGAATTAAACGATTTTTTTTTAAAAAAAAAATTTTCATACCGTCTTCAACAGGAGCAGCTTCCTCAACAACAGGCGATTCAACAGGCGATTCAGCAGCCTTTTGTTCTTCGACTTGCGACATTATGGAATTGTGCTGTGGGGGGGGGTATATATGGATTTAGGATGCGGATTTCAGCGCAAAATCGCAGTCAAAAAAAAAAAAGAATGAATGGATGAATTAAGATAAAACAGGGACGATACACAGTCAGCCGACGGGTCTACAAAAGGACTTGAGATCAGACTGAAAGATGGATTGGTTGTCCTAGTGGGGCAAAATGGTGGTGGAAGAGGAAAGAAAAGAAGGTAGTAAGAAAAGTTGAAAAAGCGGGAAAAAAAAAAAAAAAAAAAAAAAAAAAAAAATGACACAAAAAGGCGGAGGTGCACCAAAATTTTTCTTCATTACACGGAGGTCACTGACAACCCTATTGGTGAGAATATTTCACCACCACATTATGTCTACAAGCAAAAGTTTCCTTGGACTGGAAAATAAACAAAATTCTCATTCTCCCCGCCCTCCCAACGCCACTTGATCTAAATGGATCCGGTCTCGGGAACAGCCAAGACGGCAGTTTTCTCGGGATGGTTTGTTACTGGGTCCGAAATCAAATGAGTTTTTTCTCATTTGGTTTTCTTGTTGTTGTTGTTGTTTTTTTTTCCCCCCCTGCTCTACGGGTCTTCAATGGCCCGGCTAGATCCCAGTTAGTCATTTGCGCGGTTTACCACAATCTACTACAATAACTATTGTAAAAGCCGCGAAACGGATCTTCTTTCCAAAGAATCAGATTTAAAAATCTATTGCACAGCATTTAACATTGAAAAAAACAAAAAACCAATTGCAAATCTATAAGTTTTTTTTTTAATTTTTTTTATTTTTTTCAAGAAAATCATTCATTACATGGTACATAGGCAAGAGAAAAGTCGTTGATGTCTGTTTAGTGGGCAGCACGTCTGGACTCAGCAATGACCTGGTTCATCTTCTCAACCTTAGCCTTAGCACGGCCGTGAGTACCAAGTTTCTTCTTGGCGAGCTTGCGAGCACGCTTCTCCTGGGAGTTACGGAGGAGCTCGATAACACGTCTCTCGTAGGGAGAGAGGCCAGCAACCTCAGAGATAATGTCGCGAACAAAGGCAGTCTTAGTAGAGACCTGAGCCTTTCTGTTGAAGCGAGCAGAAGGGGTTCTGGGGGTAACCTTGTAGCCCTTGTTGGCACCAATGGCAATTCCTTTAAAAAAAAAAAAGTTAGACTAATATTCCATTTATACAGTCGTTTAAGCCTCCGTCAAAATGGGTATATTCAAATGGATATCAAAGCAATGAGCATGAGTATAAGCATTCTGGGCAAACAATGTAAATTCGTATCGTAGACATGTCGACGTACCTGACTTTTGAGCGGCCATTTTCTCTGTATTATGTGTAGTTGGATGGTGTGGTCGAGTCCGATCTCTCAAAGGGTAACAGAGGAAAGTTTCCAAAAAAAATTTTGCGACAGGGTGGGAAAAATTTTGGTTTTGCCTGGTACACAATAGTGTTACACAATATACCAGGGCTAGGGCAAAATAATTGTAATAGCTATATGTCTTACAATAAGATACAGCCCCACGAAAACCATTCAATAACCCACTCAGACTGAAATATACATAATAAATGTATTTCTTTAATAATTAATAATATATATCAGTCTGATTAGAATATTTCAGTGATGTTATAGCCGCATACATGACCTATTTAATATTTTGTGACTGCTTTTACACGTGATATAATTCTTTTCTTAAGTCTTAAGTTAATTTAATTTAATTTAATTTAGTTTAATTAACAGACTAACAAAATCATGATTTGGTTTATTTACAATTAACACGGGCTATATACAGTTATTAGCACCCTAGTATCCAACATATTTTAAGCAGAAGAGATTTTCGAAAAGTCGTAGTTGTGGGATTCCAGAGTAGCAAAAATCTCTTCCACGGGCTTGCCAGCGTACTCCTTGACAAACTCACGGTGAGATTCGGCAATCTGCTTCCCCTTAAGCACAGTAAACAGCTCCTTCAGAATTTTCCGCTTGCCAACAGTAATCTTAATCTCGGCACCGCCCTTTGAAGCGTGCTTGAAAAAAACAGGAACACTAGCCTCAGCGCCAGCCTCTTGAATAGTTTCAATGATCTTGGGAGCAGTCTTCTCCCGGGCTTCATTCTTGGTCAAAATACGGTATCGCAGCTTCCAGCCAGTGGGTCCCAGCTGCTTTATCCGAGCAGACTTGTCTTTGGTCAGATAACGGTCAAGACCACCCTCCTTTGTAATGGTGCGAAGAACGCGTGCAGTTGTTTTAATGTTGATGTTGCGCTTGAGAGATTCGCTCCATAAAGAATGGCGCGAAATGTTGGGCAGCCATGATCGTCGGCTCTTGTTGCGGAACTCGGAGATTTGGTTACCAAATTGAATAGTAGCACCGCCGTAAAGACCCTTATTGGATTGCTTGAACCAGTGCGAATTGCCATAAGGATATGCAGGAAATTCAGGCTTTTCCTTGGGCAGAAATCTGGCAGGAATGCCGGGTGTCAGAATTTTCTGCTTCTTTTGTTGACGGCTCACAACATGTGCGTACTCCTTTGCGCAAGAAGGAGAGGTCGAAAACCCGCGAGTGCTGGATACGCGAGCAGAAGCTCCTAATGATCTAAAACTGGCAAGCATTTATTTAAGAGTTATTGAAGAGAATAGTAGAACAAGGCCTTCCTGGTGTCGAAAAACCGGTGGTTGTGTTTACAATTACTGAAAACTTTTTTTTTTTACGGTGGTGAGGAACTTTTTTTTTTCCAGTGTCAAAATACTATTGGAGGATATTCCCCTAACCCACACAAACCAGTAACATCTACATCAAATAGATTTCCAATATCCAGGGAAAAAACTGTACTTTCGAGAGGAAAAAAAAATAAAGATTAACAAGTTAATTCCATTATCAATTAATAAAATCTTAAATAAAAAGCTCCATTTTAACAGTTAAAGTATATCAAGTTTTTGTGAATCGGGATTTGAGAATTCACGTGACTTTTGAAAGTTTTCAAGTGAAGACTTTTTTTTTTTTTTTTTAAAACAAAAAAAAAAAAACTTGCAACCAACATTTTTTCAAAAAAAATAATTTTGGTCTCCGCCAAAGTTCCAAAATTACCGACCTTATCTTCATATTCATAAAAGACCATCAATCTTTAACCACGCGTTATTCTAGCTAGACATGTCTTTTAGACTACGCGTCATTATGGCGTACCCTGGCGAGGTACTCGGAGACTCGGGGACCTCCAATGCATCGCGCTCTCTTAAAAAACCAGCTGGCATACCCGATATCTTTTCAGACACTGACTTACGCGAATACAAGCGGTTTCTTCACGTCACAAACCCATCAGCTTCGCTCCAGCAAGTATGTTCTGGAATCGTGGACCAATACATTCGACTATATCCTAATGATGGGTAAGTTTTAGTGGAATGAAAAAAAAAATTTTTTTAAACCAATGAGTTTCATTAACGCGTCTTAATTTTAGTGACGTTGAAATTGAAAAACTTCAAGATAGCTTCAACTGCGACTTGGATCCAGATTATGTCGCCAGTGAAGCATTTAATAATGGTGATGTTGTGGTTGCTGTTTTATCTGGACCTCCTCACTCTACAGAACATGTTCAACAATCCAATCCCCGGAAAAGAGCCCAACCTTCAAACGTTTCCTTTGGAGCCATTGAAAACGGGCATGCAAATAAACGTGCTCGTCGCAGTTCCATTTGGCTGAATACTAGTACCTTAGTTGCTCGCGATGAGTCTGTTTTGGGGCAAAGCTTCAAGCCCCATGAAAATGTGAGCGTCCGCAAGCGCCGTTCAAAAGCTGCTCACGAAGATGAAGACATTGGTAACTCCAGTGTCATTTCGCTTCCTCCCCCATCTTCAGCAGAAAAAAAGATTCCTGATCCACACAAGTCTTCTCCAGGCGGACATGAAGCCCATAATACCAGTTTGCAAGATATCTCAAAGGCTTTTGATGGCACTGTCCGATTTTCTCCGCCTCCACCACCGCAACCTTTACTACAGTCTACTCCTCATCCTTCGCCGGTAGCCAATCCAAAGAGCACATCTGCAAAGAAGACAACAACCAAACCTACTGAAATTTCAAGTCCAACGACTTCTAAAGCAATAAGCGCTAATAATGGAAAGGTTCATTCTGAATTAGAAAAGGGGGGTACCACAAACACAAAACAAATAGAAAAAGATCATTCTCTGAAGCAGACCCCTAAAAAATCTGCAAAAGCTCAGGCAGAGAAACCTGGCCAGAAGGTGGATACTACTCCAAAAGCTTCTTCAGATAGTGTAGTTGAGAGTTCACAGGGAAAGGTTGTAGAGCCTAAGTCAAAGAAACTTACAAAGGCTCAAGCCGTAAAGTTGGCTGCGGCTGAAAAGAAAACTTTGGAAAAGACAGTGGAGCTTAATTCTGAAACCCCGCTAGAAAAGGTTGCGGAGCCCAAACCTAAAAAACTCACCAAAGCTCAAGCTGCAAAGCTAGCTGCTACCGAAAAGGCTTCTGCCGAAAATGCCACCACTGAAAAGACCGATAAAGGCGAAGAATCATCTAAAAGTCATGCTGGTCCTTCTACTGAGGTGATTACTAAGGGATCTAATAAAAAGCCTGCTGAAAAATCCACTGAAAAGCCTATCGAAAAGTCTATTGAAAAACCTGTCGAGAAGTCTACTAAAAAACCTGTCGAGGAGCCTGCCGAAAAGCCTGTCCAACAGGTTACTGAAAAGCCTTCTGAAAAGCCTTCTGAAAAGCCTGTACCTAAGAAGCCTACTAAAGCACAGACTGCAAAATTAGCAGCTTTGGAAAAGAAACAGGAAGGTTCTCAAGATAATGCTACGGAATCTGTTGCTGCTAAGCCCAAGAAACTAACTAAGGCCCAAGCTGCGAAATTAGCTGCGGCGGAAAAAGCTGTATGGGATAAAACTGCTACTGAGAAAACTGCTGCTGAGAAAACTGCTGCTGAGAAAACTGCTGCTGAGAAAACTGCTGCTGAGAAAACTGCTGCTGAGAAAACTGCTACTGAGAAAACTGCTACTGAGAAAACTGCTGCTGAAACTAACACACCTAAAAGTTCCCAAGATAAGCAGCCCGCTGAGTCCGTTGCAAAGCCCAAGAAACTTACCAAGGCTCAAGCTGCAAAATTAGCTGCTGCTGAAGCGAAAACTGCTGCTGAAGCGAAAACTGCTGCTGAGAAAGTTATTACTGAAAAAGCAGCTGAGGAAAATACTTCCGCAAGTTCTCAAAATAAGCAGTCCACGGAACCTTCTACAAAGCCTAAGAAACTTACCAAGGCTCAGGCTGCAAAATTGGCAGCTTCTGAAGCAAAAGTTACAGCGACTGCTTCTACTTCTACTTCTACAACCGCTACCACTTCTGAAAAGGTCCCTGAGAATTCCCAAGCAAAACCTGCTGAACCTGCTAAACCTGCTGAACCTGCTAAACCAAAAAAGCTCACCAAAGCACAAGCCGCTAAACAAGCTGCTGAGGCTAAGGCCGAATCTAATGCCTCTGCAAATTTACCCGAGGCTGTAAAGGAAAAACCAGTTGAACCCATTGCTAAGCCTAAAAAGCTCACAAAAGCACAGGTAGCTAAGCAAGCAGCTGCCGAAGCCAAGGCTGCTGAGATCAAGGCTGCTGAGATCAAGGCTGCTGAGATCAAGGCTGCTGAAGCCAAAACTGCTGGATCTTCTGAAACTCTTAAAGCCACAGAAGCTCC
Organism: Magnusiomyces paraingens; assembly: GCF_902498895.1. NCBI lineage: Eukaryota > Fungi > Ascomycota > Dipodascomycetes > Dipodascales > Dipodascaceae > Magnusiomyces > Magnusiomyces paraingens. Next base: position 5,177,157 of record NW_022474067.1, read on the forward strand.
CATTACTAGCTCTCAAATTCTTGCTTTGGAAGCTTCTCAGGGAGAATCTGAAATTACACCTACTAGTACACCTTCGGCACCTCCCAAACCTTCAGGATCTTCAACTAAACCAGCAACTACCAACCCTGCTGCAAACAATCATCTTTCTGGGAAAGGATCACCCAAGTCTGTAAAAGACAGTGAGTTGACGGTGGATGAGAAGGAAGCACTGCGCCGAGCAAAGTTATTTGAAAAGCCCAAGATCCCTAACTTGTTTGGGCAGACTCATAAGGCCGAAGTGTTAAAGGAAATCCACGAAAAGATGCGTCTTGCAGAAGAAAAAAAGACAAAGGAACGGGCATTAAAGAAGCATTCAGATATTGATGCCACGGATGACAGTAACGATGACGACACAATTTTTAGCAGCAAGAAAACTGGGCATGCTAATGGAAGTACCAAAGCCAAGTCTTCCAAGTTGCTTATTGGAGGAAAGATTCCAGACCTTACACCAAAGGAATCGGGAGTAATTGATCCCTCTGTCACAGGAATGGCCATTAGACTACCATCTTTGAAAGCTTTTGAAAAAAATGCAGTTGAGCCTAAGAAAACAGAGTCCAAAGAGTCAGCCAAAAGTCTTGTTTCCCATGAGCCCAAGGACCTGATTGCCAAGTTAAACAAGCGGGCAGTTTCCGAAGCTGCAGACAGCGACATTGAGGTTGTTTCTATTGAGAAGCTTCCTGTTAATACTCCTCACAAAACTCCTTTAGAGACCTCAGAAGATGTTGAAATGCCAGATGCTAAGGATATAGAAACCAAGAGCTCAGAAGAAGAGACAAACGGAGACGATGAAGGTACTGATTCTACGGACGACGAAAGTAGTGACGATAGTAGTGACTCTGAGAGCGAGGACGAAAGCTTGCCTCTGCCATCGACTCAGCTTATTGATGCCGGTGACCCCATGGATGTTGATGATGACAGTAGCAGTTCTTCTTCTAGCAGCAGCAGCAGCGAGGATGAGAATAGCGCTCCAACTTCTGCGCAATCGCAAAAATCATCATCGTCGAGCTCTCTGTCGAACCACAACCAACCTGAAGAGACTGTCCCAGAAAAGGGTGAGGTGAGATTGCCAGGAATTTCAACCACGTTGTCGTCACTCGCTGCAAACGCTCCACGTAATGTGCATGAAGTGTCGGCAGCACAGCTTGCGCTAACAAGCCTGCGGAAACCCAATGCTGTGGCTTCGACTGAACCCAAAGATGAAGATGATGAGAGTGAAGAGAGCGGAGAAAGTAGTAGTGGGAGTGAAAGCAGTAGCGGGTCTGAAGATGAAGTTGAAGCTGAGGCTGAGGCTGGGAAAAAAACAAAAAAAGGTAACCAGCAACGGGGACAGGCACCCAAGCCTGGGACCAAGAATGGGAAAAACATGGCGCCAGTGCCTGGATCAAAGAGTACCAACATGTCTGGCGGAGTTCAAAAGACTGCGACCTATGCGAAAAAGAAACAAGCAGCTGCTAGACGTTTCCTGAGTTTGTTTTCGTAACTTTGTAAAAAGAATTAATAAAGAATAATAAAGAAAAAAAAAATTTAATAATAACAATAACAATAATTCTATCAATTAATTAATCAGATAATTACATATTCAAGGACGTTGCTGGCCTTCCACAAAAGTAAGGGCATCATCCTGGGTAATGGATGCGATTGACGACATTTTGTTTTGGAAACTGACACCGTAGAACTGATCTGCAACATGGATCATTTCCGTACGGAACGTTGTGCAGATAAATTGTGCAGAGCGGGCTTGTTCACGAATCATGGCGGCCACGGCTGTCCGGTACTGTGTATCGAGGTTTGCATCGATTTCATCAAAAAGATAAAAGGGAGCAGGGTCACTCATTTGAATAGCAAAAATAAGAGTAAGAGCACATAACGATTTCTGACCACCACTCAGCTGCTCAATCCGTTGTTGGTCATCTTCCTTACTGTTGAATGAAACGCTAATACCAATACCAACATAACTCTCAATTGAGAAAATGCGTGATCCGTCGGTCACTGCTGTATTGTCCATGTCCACATCTCCGTCTTCGTCTTCTTCGTCTTCTTCTTCTTCTTCTTCTTCTTCGTTAGCGGCATCGTCACTGTGGCGGCCACGGCCACGGCCACGGCCACGGCCTTTAGTGGCGTCGCGTTTGCGGTGCATGACGAGTTCACCTTTACCAGCAGGAACTAATTTTTCAAAAATCTCCGAAAAGCACTTGGATACTTGTCTAAAAGTTCGGTCGATAGCTTCATCTTTACGCATATCGAGTGTTTTGATTAGTCTTTCAATTGATTTCCGTGATTGCTCCAGTTCCGCTTTACGGTGCTCCAAGCCTTCCTCATTTTTAGTGAATTCATTATACTGTTCCACTGCCTTTTTGTTGACGTGACCGTACCGTTTCAAGTCATTGGAAACTCGATGGAATTTTTTCAGTAGTGTGTCTGCATCCACAGACTCGTAGCGGGTGAATGCATCAGGCGGGAGAACACCCAATTCTCTGATTTTGCTAACAACCTCGTCACGGCGCTGAACAAGAACAGAACGTTTAGAAATATGTTTTTCAGCTTGTTTGTTGAGGTTTTCAATACTACGTGCAAGTTTGATTCTCGAATCTTTGAGTTGCTGTAGTTCTCCTTCATTTGCAGTAATTTCTTTAATATTTTCATCGGTTTTTTCTGCCAGCTTAGTGAGTTCTGTTTTTGTAGCTTTGATTTCCTTTTTGAGTTGTTCCAAAATGCGTTTAGATTCAGAAATAGACGCAGATGCAGCAGCGGCCGAGTCGTCTCCCTTATTGAGAAGAGATGATAGTTTACTCACAAGACGGTCCAATCGGGATTGAAGGTTTTGGGTAATTTCAATTTCCAGTTCAGTTTTGGATTGTTCGACTTGTGTACGTTCAAAGGAAATTTCTTGAAGTTTCTTTTGTTGTGGGGGGAGAATAGAACTAAGGTTCTTAAGAGTTTGGATTTCTTCTGACGACAGAACCTGGTTAAAGGGTGAATTAAGTTCAGTTGTGAGAGAGGCTTGATTATTTGTAAGAGCTTCAATAGAGCTGGCAGTAGATTGAAGGGTTTTTTTCTTTTCTGAAATGAGCTCCTTAATTTGTCCTTCTTCAACAACCTTGGAGTGCAAAAGACTGTCAAGAGGTGAAAGAGACGACATGAGTTTTTGATGGCTTGCACGGTATGAGTTGATGTCGTTATTTATTTTATTAATTTCCTGACTTTTTGTTTCATTTTGATCCTTGAGGTCGTTCAAGTGTTGGACTTGTTTTTCGAGCTCTTCCCTAATACGCTGGTACTCAATGAATGCAGCCAGTCTGGACTTGCGAGTGTCATAAAATCCACCAGTAATGGTACCCTTGTTACTAACACGATCACCACTCATGGTGATGGCGTTAAGGTCGTTCCCTTGGGAGATTTGAAGACCGAGATCAAGGTTCATTGTGACAACAGTTTTGCCAAAGACTTGTCTGACAGCACTATCAATTTCCTCAGCATAGGTAATGTTGCTAATCAATGGCAAGACATGTTCATGTTCTGGGTAATTGATACGTTTAGGATGAAGTCGGTTGAGGGGCATAAAAGTAGCACGGCCACTATTTTCACGGTAAAGCTCTTGCATAATTGTAGTTGCAGTATCTTCATTATCCACAACAATATGGAACAAACTATTACCAGCGGTGACTTCGGCAGCCACTTCAAATTGGGGGGTTACTGAGATGAGTTCAGCTAAAGGACCATAAACACCAGTTAGGTTAAGTTTTTTGACAATTCTATTGACAGCGTTTAGGCCTTCCTTTTGTGCATGGGAAAGAGTGCTAAAGGCATTAGACTGGGCGGTGTTACAAGCTTTTTGGAGTTTTTCCACCTCAGCTTCTTGGGCGCGAATGTCTCTCCAAAGAACTTTGCGCTCGTCTTTTAATTTTTCACACTGGGCGACGGTGTCATCGATTAGTTTTACGCTTTGTTGAGTGCTTTCCGTTGAGCGCATGACGGTATCACGAGATTGTTGGATAATTTCGTGTGTTTCGTTTAGTTTCTGTTCAAGTTCATCCAAGTCAGCTTGTAAAGTGGATTGGATTTCATGACTGGTGGTGATACTTTGACCAATGCCTTGGATTTCATTATTGAGCCAATTGTCACGCTCTTTTTTAGAGGTGAAGCGATGGTTACGGCCTTGTTTTGAGTGCAAAAAAGTTTGGTTTGATTCCAAGCGTTGAACTTGTTGGCGGAGGTCATTTTCTTGTTGGAGAAGGGATTCTAATTGTGGGGAGATTTGATTGAGTTGGGCTGTTTTCCCAGAGATTGTTTTGCGTAGAGATTTGATTTCAGATTGGAGAGAGGATGATTGTTTTTTGTATTGTTCACCAGACTCTGTGATTTGACTGTATTCAAGTTCTCTCTGAGCCTTTGTTTTAATTTTATCGCTGAGGTCTGATGTAAGTTGGTCTTTTTCGGATAGTAGGAGTTGGTTTTGGTTTTTGAGGTTAAAGATGAATTCTTCTAGCTCTGCGATACGTTCATCATAAGCTGTGAATTCTTCTAAGCTTTGTACATTTTGGTCATTACTTCTAAATCTTGCTTCTTCTAAGCGCTCAATAGTTGCAGTGATGTCTTTAAGTTCACGGTCTAGGATAATGTATTCTAAAGAGCGTTTTTCGCGGTCCTTTTCATGGTAATCTCTAAGTTCTTCCTTTTCAGTTTCAAGTTCTGCTAAGCGTTCACGGATGAGGGTAAGAGAATCATTGATTCGTTTACGTTGGCCTTCAGTTTCTTCTAAGACTTTTAAGGATTCCTGACGTTTTTGGTCATAAACTTGTGTTCCAGCGACTTCTTTGAGAAGATTAAGACGTTGTTCATCTTTGGCATTTGTGAGAGAGGTGATACGACCTTGAGGGACAATGTAGTAAGGGTTTGCACGGGAAAAGCCTCCACTTTCAAGGAGATCCATGACTTCATTTTTAGTTGCACTTTTGTGGTCGATGGAATATTCGTCCTTTTTGAGGCCAATTGTTCTTCTGATGACGACTTCATCTGAGCTGATTGGGAGTCTTCTATCTGAGTTGTCAAAGCAGATTTCCACAAAGGCACTCATTACAGCTGTACCTGAGCCTTCCTTTTGAAAATTTTTATTTTTTGTTGTGTTAGTTGGTATTAATTTAAAGGGATGGGTGGTTTGTATATATATTTACTTACATGAAGAAGACTTTGGCGTTCTTCACGGCTAAGTTTAGTGTAAGCATCACTGAGGACGAATCTGATTGCCGCGAAAAAGTTACTTTTGCCTGAGCCATTACGTCCGACTTTATTTTTTTTATTCAAAGTTAGATTTTTTTTTTCAATGTTTGATATTTGATATTTGATATTTGATGGTGGCACTTACCTACGACGTTGTGATGTGGGCTAAACTCATCAGTTACTGTATGATTTTTGTAGGATTTGAAGCCTTGGATAGTAATCTGGAAAAGTTAGTATTTAGTATTAAGGATTATATATATATATATATATATATGAGAGTAAGTTATCATACCGTTTTGATATGCATTTGAGCGGTATCTTGTTTTGTAGGGCTTTGATGGTGATGAAGATAGTTTTTTGATATATTTTAATGTTTTGATTAATGTTTTTATTTATTTTTTTTTTTTTTTTCTGGATGGGCCATTTCAATTTCAAAACAAAACAAAACACGACGCGTTTAAACGCGTTTTGTCATATAATACCCTAACCTTGTATGTATATATATTCATTTGTTTATTTGTAACATATCATGTGATTTAATGACCCCTCATTTAATATGTGATTTGTTACATTTTCTTATGTTGTAACAATTTTTTTTCAGTGCTTTAATTTAACGTCATAAAAATTAAAAAAAAAAATCCCGGGCAGCCCCAATGCATAAAAAAAAATAAAAATAAATTTAAAAATAAATTTAAAAATAAATTTAAAAATAAATTTTGTTAGTGAGGGGTGAAAATGAATTAAGACTTGAGGATTTAAAAGATAACAACAAAAATAGTTGAATTGATTTAAATTAAATTAAAATAAATTAAATTGAAGTGGGGGGGAGAAAAGGGAGGGGGAATATTTAATTAATAATTAATAAAAAAAATTTAACTGTATTCTAGTAATGGAATTCTGTTAAACAAAAAAATTTAAATTTAAAATTTAAAATTAAAATTAAAATAACTATTTTTTTTAAATTTTTTTAGAGTCATCAAATGTCTACTTTTTAATTTTTTTTTTTTTGTTAGTGTTTTCCCGTTGTAACCCCCGAAGTCCCCGCTTATATTTTGTTAATTATGTTTTTTTTTATTGTTTGGAAGAACTTTGAAAGACTCTGAAAGACTCTAAAAGACTCTAAAAGAACTTTGAAAGAACTTTGAGAGATTGGTTAGTCGACCCGAGTTCATATAAAAAGTTTATCCCCCTCTTCTTCTTCATTTTTTTTTTTTTTTTTAAAAAAACAAAAAAAAAAAAAAAAAAACCCAACCACAACCACACCCCCCGTGCTAGGATCCGAGGCGGCACGGTTTTTGTCCCGCCGTGCCCCCCAACAAAGCCAGAAATATTTTCCCTTTACTTGTAATTTTTAAATGATTGAATCAATGAATCAATTAATCAACCAATATGAAATAAATGAATCAAAATGAAATAAAATAAATAAAAATAAATAAAAATAAATAAAAATAAATAAAAATAAATGAAAATAAATGAAATAAAAATAAAAAATAAACTGCCGTGACTTGCACGGAAGGTTTTTACTTTTGCTGATTTCAACTGGTTTCCGTTCAAAGCCAGTTATCTAGTCAGCAAAAAATCTATCAAAATTTGCCCATTGATACCATCATCATCAACACTTCAAAGTTGAGAATTTCTCAATTCCACCAAAAAAAAAAAATTATTTTTATTTATTTATTTATTTTGTTTTTTTTTTTTTTTTTAGCCCCTCCTCCTGCCCCTCATTTTATTTTAACTATTTTTTTATATTTTTATATTTTTTGTTACAACTTTTTATGTAATTACAAAAACTCGGGACTCCTCCGCCACCTTCCTCCACTCTTATCGATTAACGAGGCTATAAAAACATGGCCTTATTCCCTGATTTTCATCAAACTTCTCTTTTCTTTCTTTCTTTCTTTCTTTTTAACTAATCCAATTCTCTAATCCATCCATCTTATTATTATTATATTATATATTATATTATTAATTAATTAATTTAAAACACTTATTTATAATATAAATATATATCCATTAATATATCAACAATAAACCTTCTTTCCAAATGTCTGCTAAATCTATACACGAAGCCGACGGTAAAGCCCTCCTCTCTTACTTCCTCCCTAGATCCCCCGTCTGGTGCGACGCAGAACCTATCACTACCTTCCAAGCTGCAACCCCAAAGCTTGCTTCCCTTACCTTCCCCGATGAAGACTCAATTGATGCCGTCTTTGCCCAGGTAGAAGCTACCTACCCTTGGCTGCTCATCCCAGACTCTAGATTTGTCGCTAAACCCGACCAGCTCATCAAGCGTCGTGGCAAGTCAGGCCTCCTGGCTCTCAATAAAACTTGGCCAGAGGCAAAAGCATGGATCGCAGAACGTGCAACAAAACCAATCACCGTAGAAGGCATTGACGGTGTCCTCCGTACCTTCCTCGTCGAACCCTTTGTCCCTCACGAACAAAAAACTGAGTACTACATCAATATCAACTCAGTCCGTGAAGGTGACTGGATCCTCTTTTACCACGAGGGAGGTGTCGATGTCGGTGACGTTGACTCTAAAGCCTCAAAACTTCTGATCCCTGTCGACATTGAAAACGAGTACCCCTCAAATCAAACTATCATTGCCGAACTCCTCAAACATGTCCCCGAATCCCAGCACCAGATCCTTGTCGACTTTATCAATAGACTCTATGCCGTCTACGTCGACCTCCAATTCACCTATCTCGAAATTAACCCCCTGGTCGTCATCCCTACCGAGGCTGGCGTCGAAGTCCACTACCTCGATCTTGCTGGCAAGCTCGACCAGACTGCTGAGTTTGAGTGTGGCCCCAAGTGGGCAGTCGCTCGCTCCCCTGCAGCCCTCGGCCAATTTGTCGACGCCGCCTCCAGCGGTAAAGTCAACATTGATGCTGGCCCACCAATGGTTTTCCCTGCCCCCTTTGGCCGTGAACTGACCCCAGAGGAGGCCTACATTGCCGAGCTGGACTCCAAAACTGGCGCCTCTCTTAAGCTTACCATTCTTAACCCCAAGGGCCGCATCTGGACCCTGGTTGCCGGTGGTGGTGCCTCTGTCGTCTACGCTGATGCAATTGCCTCGGCTGGCTATGCCGACGAACTCGCCAACTATGGTGAGTACTCTGGTGCCCCCAATGAGGTCCAAACTTACGAATATGCCAAAACTGTTCTTGATCTCATGACTCGTGGAGACCCTTGCAAGGAAGGCAAGATTCTGTTTATTGGTGGTGGCATTGCCAACTTTACCCAAGTCGGCTCCACCTTTAAGGGTATCATTCGGGCCTTTAGAGACTTTAAGGCCCAGCTACACAGACACAAGGTTAAGATTTACATTCGTCGTGGTGGCCCCAACTGGCAGGAAGGTCTGCGTCTGATTAAGAATGCTGGTGAGGAACTTGACCTGCCTATGGAGATTTTCGGTCCTGACATGCACGTTTCGGGTATTGTTCCCTTGGCTCTTGTTGGCAAGAGACCTAAGAATGTTTTGCCCTTTGGTGCTCCCTCGTCGACTACCCCATCGACTCCTCTTCAGTTTTAATTAATTGGTGTATAATTTAGTTTTTTGTTGTTTTTTTTTATTATTGTTTATCTTTTTTTTTTTATAAAAAAAAATATAGTATATGTGGTTAATGTATTTTGTTAATTTTCTAATCATGTTGATTTTCTCATTAATTAATGAAGGTTTTAATTTTCAATTGTTAAAAATTCCCCTTCTTCTTCTTCTTAATCAAAAAATGATCCGAAATTTGCACTTTGAAGTTGCTCTGTTAAATGACGGGTCTTGGACTACCTATGAACAAGCCAAAATTGCATTAACAAACTACCTGAACGACCACTACGATGCCATCAAGCATATTCCAGGAGAACTTTTGTACGTAAACCCTAAACAAGTATCAGCAGTGTCAGCAGTGTCAGCAGTGTCAGTAGTATCATCCTTGTCAATTGATACTAATGTGGCCCACATTCGGATCTGTGAGCTTCAGGAAGAATTCCTGGGTCAAAGTGATGATGATGATGATGGTGATGGCGACAATGAACGGACGTTTACCGCAAAAGAAGATTTAAATGGAAATAAATCTGTTCAAGAGTTATTCGGAATCCAAGAGTCACCGATTGTGCGACTAGATCAAGTAGCGCTAATATTTCATATTTACCGCTATGCAACTACCAGCCCACCACTTGGTACACATTCTACGTTGTAAGTTTTAAGAAAGAAAAAAAAAAGAAAAAAAGAGGGGAGAACAATTGAGAATATTGGTGAAAATTGTGAAAAATCATGAACATTGGGAATTACAAGGCATATCCAAGCGAAAATTGTTGAAAAGGAAAATATCCAAGCCGAGAAAACACATATACACACACACATACAAAAAAGGCGGGGTTAATGTACACACAAAACTAACAAACAAACAAACAAACACCCGAGCCATTTTTGAAGCCGAGATTTTTGAAAAACCCCCAATTTTTTTTTTTTTCATTTTCTTGATTCAAAAATCTCTTTTCCTGCTTGTGGAAATATTTGATTTGATTTTTTTTTTTTAATTTTTAATTGTTCTATTATTATTTTTTTTATTCTTATATAAAACTTATCATGACTAACTGTAGCAACACCTTTTTTTTTTTTTTTTTTTTTATTTTAGACGTAATGCCGCCGCGGGACTCACTCGGGAGTCACCCCACAAGCGAGCGCGACACAATCCTCCGTCACAACAAAAAATAATAATGTCTGACGACAAGACAAGTACAGAACTGCCCACGGCCCGCCAGTTTGTTGGGGCCGAACACAACAACAACAACAACAGCAACAGCAACAGCAACAGCAACAGCAACAGCAACAGCAACAGCAACAGCAACAGCAACAGCAACAGCAACAGCAACAGCAGCAGCAGCAGCAGCAGCAGTAGTAACAGTAGTTGCCAACGTTCAATTCTTCGCACCCGCTCATCAGTGGGCTCGGCTGTGATGGTGATGGCCGCACGTAATGGTGACGCCATTGTGGACCAGTGCAGTATGTTGGAAAATGAACTTTGTGGGGCCGAAGAAGGTGTGGCCAACGCGGCCAAAGTCACAGCATTGCCATGTGCCGAGCTTGATGGTTTATGGGATCAGTAAGTCATTTCATTCCATTATCTTCACATGAAAAATTACTAAAAAAAAAACCCCCTACTCTTTTTTTTTTATCTCTCTCTCTCTCTTTCTATATGTTAGACTTGTGTTTGACAATTGTAGTGTCAAAAAAAAACTGGTGCAATACGCAGAAACAATTAGACTCTTTGCTAGCAAAAATGTTTCTCCACACATCATCTCCTGGCATGGCCTCATTCTACTCTCAGGCCCTCCTGGCACAGGGAAAACAAGTATAGTTAAAGCCTTTGCACAAAAGCTGGCAGTGCGGTGGTTAGCTGGTGGTAATGGGTTTTCGTTTAATTTGAAAGCCACATCCAGTTCCCAGTACTCTTCGTGTGCACTTGTGGAAATTAACTGTGGAGCACTTTTTACCAAATGGTTTGGAGAAAGTGCAAAATTAGTCGCCACGCTTATGGGTGGTTTACATCGTGCTGTGATTGGGGACCCTGCAAGACTTGTGTGTGTGTTGATTGACGAGGTAGAATCATTGACCATGTCGCGTGCAGGAGCTGTCAGTGGAGCAGAGCCATCGGATTATTTGCGTGTAGTTAATACGATTTTGACTCATTTGGATATGCTAAAGTCGTTACCTGTAATAGTTTCAGAGGTGAAAAAGTTCATGGTTAATTATTGTGACTAACTCTTCATTTTTTTTTTTTTTTTTTTGAATTCTTTAGAACGTACTTATTTTTTGTACTTCTAATTTGGAATCAACACTGGACGAGGTTAGTATAGCTGGTATTGAATTTTTGTTTAATTTTTTTTTTATTCAATAGACAGACTAACGTTAAAAAAAAAAAAAAAAAAAAAAGGCGTTTCGAGATAGAATTGATTTCACCATACAGTTGACATACCCTACAGCTCGTACTGTTTATACAATTCTAACATCGACCATTGAAGAACTTTTACGCACGGGGCTTGTTGTAAATGGAGAACCAGCAGAAAATGATTTTGAATGTGATTATGAAGATGAAGATGAAGATGAAGACAAAGAGGTGAGTTTAAGATGAAAAAAAAAAAAAAAAATTTTCAAGAAAGGGAGGGGTATGGTGGGGCTGTCATAAACCAGTCTTAACGACCTTTGTGGAGACAACAATAGAAGCGTCCATCATCATCATCATTATTATTATTATTATTATTATTATTATTATCAGCCTTGCCAGTCATTTTTTTAAAATGACTAAAAAAAACAAGCTTAAAATAAGAAATCATGGGCAGTGAGAGAGAGAGAGAGAGAGAGAGAGAGAGAAAAAAAAAATAAAAGATTTGACGGTTTTTTTTTTTTTTTTTTTTTTCGATTGTTGACAAAATTGTCTGTCTGGAGTGGCTTCTATTTATGTGTTTGAATGATCAGGTCTGCGTTGGAGATGCCAGTCCTCGGACAAATGGAGGTTTCTTGTTTTGGAAAAGGAATAGTGATACGCAAGGCTGCTGTTAAATCACCTTAAATACAATAATAATAATAACAACAACAACAACAACAACTCAATACATGCTACAGCTTTACCACTCCCAAAACTCTTAAAAAAATCATTTCTTTTCAAGACCTAATATCTAGCCAACTTTTTTTTTTCATTTTTCATTTTTTTAATTTTTCAATTTTTTCTTTAGAATGCCCCATTAGAACCTGTCTCTGAAACTTCAACAGTCACAACAACTCATGCCCATCGTACACTTCTTCAGACCCCCCTCTACGCTACACGCATTTACGCGCTAGCTCAAAAGTGTAGTGGTTCTAATACCACCACATTGTCACAACCTCTTGTACCACTTAAGCGTGTAGGAGGTCGACACTTGCGACGGCTCGCACTTTTGGCATTTGCCCAAGGACGTAGTCATTGTCAAACAAAACAACAGAAGAATGTAATAGGTGGATATACTTTGGAAGAATTTCTCTGTGCACTTGATACAGAAATTGAATCACTGGTAAATTAAATGAAGAAAGTTAAAAAAAAAAAAAAAAAAAAAAAAAAAAAACTTGAAACTGAGATGGATTTAGAATCTTGTGACTGGGATAGTTGCAAATCTATTTTTTTTTACTTCTTTTTTTATTTAAAATTTGAATATATATAATCAACTAAAATGTGCTTTTAAAATGATAATTGAATAATTTTATTTTATTTTTTTTATTTTTTTTTATTTTATTTTTTTTTATTTTATTTTATTTTATTTTATTTTTGGGAGGTTATAATTAACAATGCAATTGAGATTCTGGATAGTTGCTGTGACCACCGCTAATGCCCTTGTGATTGAAATCGATAGCAGATATGCTACTTTGGATGGGAACCGAATCGTTGATCCTCGGCCTCGCATTGTAAAAGTACATGACGACGACACATCTATAAACTCACCTTCTTCTTCTTCTTCTTCGCCTCCCAATGCTCATATTCTTGAACGCCGTGCGTCCCAAGAACTCTACACGGTAACTCTAAGTTCAGTTAATGGGAAAAGTAACGTCTATGCTGGGACTTTTATGACAACAACAACAACAGAACCTTCAAGTAGCAGCAGCAACTCAGCAACGCTACAAACTGAAACATCTACGGTATCTTCAATTGACACTTCCCAAAAGGAGCTGGATGTTGCAATGGCTCTTGGTGCTATAATTGTAGTCAAAGCCGGACTTGATCAAGTACTTGATGGGGGTTTCAAGCTCTCTCCATACTTATCAATAGAATCCACCACAAGTCCATTTTCAACAGAACCTACAGTTGCCACCATTACTACTTCATCATCACAACGGAGTACCATCACACGTACTCTCACATCCACCATTCTTAAAACAATTAGCACAAGTGGGGACATTGTCTCCTCACAAGATACCTTGACAAGCTATGCAAATCCTGTAAGCCATGCAAGCGGAGTGGTCAAGCTTGCAATAATGGCAGAAGTTTCATCAATGACATCAACATTGATGCAATCTGAAACATTAGCGACATTAGAATCGAGTGGTGGAACTGTGAAAGTGCAAGGTTCAGTTATGTTTGCTTTGATTACGACAATCACTGTAATTTTTGTTGTACTATTGAGCGGCTAGGAATTTGTTTTCTATTTTTTTTAATTGTTTTTTTATTTTTTAGTTGATGACATTAGAATAAACTCTTTTTTTTTTTAATAGATTAGATAGTAGCAACCTTTTATATCTTTTATCTCGTTTGAAGTTGCTTGGAGTGGGGGGTGGGTGTGGGAGGCAAAACCATGTGTGTTGCGACAATTACATTTTGAAAGGAGAGAGTTAGAGCTGGAATGGGAAGAGGAAGGGAAAAAAAAAAAAAAAAAAAAAGTTTAAACTGACGAAAGGCAGCAATCCAAAACAGAATTTCAGGGTTGTGGGTTTCTTCTTTAGGAGGTTTCAAGGCGGAGTGCGCAGATAAAAAACAAAAATAATTAATATATTGCGAGTATAAATACGCTCGGATTTGGCCATTATTATTATTATTTTTATTTTTATTTTATTACTTCTTCTTCTTCTTCTTCTTTTTTACATATTTATATTTATATTTATCTTATTATATATATATATATATTTTTTTTTTCTTATACTTCAATTAAACTTCAATTTTTTACTACCAATAAAGTCACAATCTCTCAATTTTATTACTCAATTCATTTCCAAATCCAAAATGTCCGACAAAGCTCAACAAGAATTTAAGGCAACAGTTATGCCCAAAGTAGAGCAAGTTCAAAGTAGCCAGGGGCTCCCAGGTCTTCATATCCCCAAGAATGCTGCAGACATTAAGGAGTTTTCGGAAATTCGCAATGTCGATGCCAAACAACTCAATGCCCAAATTAAGGCTGAAGCTGAAAAGAAGATTGTTCAAGACAAAGTTTCTGATTTTGTTGGCAAATAATTTTTTTTTTTTTTAATTATTATTATTTTATTATTATTTATTTTATTTAAATTTTTTTATTTTTTTTTATATATATAAAATGAATTGCAGGTCTTATTTTGTTTTTTTTTTTTTTTTTTTTTTTGGGGGGAGGATATAAATCTGGGGTAACTTGGGGAAAATGAAAATCGAGTTTGTTTTTTTGAACTGGAAAGCTCAGGATGTTTTTTTTTTTTTTTTTATAACAATTGTGTAAAAGTTTTGTTATGGAAGTTATTTGGTTAACGTATGTCTAGCAAAAAAAAAAGGCCGGGTAAGCAGGGGTTTTTATGAAAACTTTGCCCTAACGGTTTGTTGAGATTTTTTTTTTTTTTTTTTTAGTTTCCTAGTCAACAACAACCCACACAGAGACAAAATTATCACAGACAATTAAAAAAAATTTTTTTTTTTTTTTTTTATTTCTTCAAAAAATTTTTTTTTTCTATAATAATCTTTTTAACTGAAACTACCCATCAAGCAGCAGAAAGAAAGAAAGAAAGAAAGAAAGACTTTCCCCTTTTATTGATCTGTGATAATAATTCCTTCTTAAAACTTCAATTAATTATCATTATGATTTAATCTCTATTTCTTTTAGTACTCTGAAAGAGGACTGTAAAAACTTAAAGTATGTTTTTCTCTTATCATTTCCTTAAACAAAATTATCACTCAAGCCGTCATTCAATATACAGTTCTATTCCCTTTTCTGGGTCTTCTTCTGTATTAAAAATAAAAAAAAAAACAAATCCAATATAATGATGATATATTTTCTTATTACCTACTTTATCTGTATGAGCAGTGGAGAAAAACCTTTCTATCAATTTTTAATCTGATTTTTTTGGTCAAAGGCGCTTAAAAAAAGAGTCCAATATTTTTTATTTATAAAAGAAAAACCTCCAAAAGAAATTTTTTTTTTATTTTTTTTTTCTAATCTAACCATTGTCTTAATAGCTCTTAAATAATTGTCTACATCACGATGACTTTATATTAAAAAGATGCCGGAGATCTGAGACCATTCCATGTATTTTAATGGCTCTTCTTGAATCTTAATTCCAATGTGTACTAATACTACCATTAGAGACTGAGCATTATCTCTCATCAACTCTTTCTATTCCATCATGCAAATTAACACTTGTGTTTCAGTTTTTTATTTTTAAATTACCTTTTAATCTTGCACTGGTTCTTGAACTTAAAATCAAAAGTCAAAGGTCAAAAATTCAAAAGTCAAAATATGTCACTTGCGTGTTTATTATTGTTGTTGTTGTTGTTGTTGTTGTTGTTGTTGAGCTACTAGTAGTTGCTTCTTAGTTGTTATTTACAACTACTACTACTACTACTACTACTACCACCACCACTACCAAACCCAATTGGGCGGTTGGTGCGCTGGTCTTTTTTTTTTTATTTTTATTTTTTGTCATCTCCGCCTTTATATTTTCTTTCTGCCACACTGCCACCCCTTTCTTTTCTCCTCTCCCAAAAACTTTTCATAATTAATATAAACCCATCATTTTCCTTTTATCCATCAATCAATCAATCAATCAATCAATCCTTTTCTTAATCTATTTCTAGTCTATTTCTAGTATATTCTTAATCTATTCTTAAATCATATCTTTTCTTCCATTCTCTTTCCAAAAAACAAAAACAAAAACAAAAACAAAAATGCCCCGCCTTAGACTTTCCTCCGGATCATCTAATAAACCCCTGCTTGCCGACCGCCTGCGTCTCTACGATGAGCACGAGGCCCGCGTCCAACAGGCCCTAGAGCTTGTTCGTTCGGGATCCTCGGTCGCTTCAGCCGAGCGCAGGGTTGGCACCAGTAGTAAGACCATTTCAATGCGTCTCAGCAGCCGTCGCAACAGTATTCGCTCTGCTCTAGAACTCCAAAGAGCCAACAAAACGCGTGTTACTAAAACTACCAAATCATCAACATCATCTACCTCTTCTTCTTCAACAAGGAAA
Source organism: Magnusiomyces paraingens (assembly GCF_902498895.1). Lineage (NCBI taxonomy): Eukaryota > Fungi > Ascomycota > Dipodascomycetes > Dipodascales > Dipodascaceae > Magnusiomyces > Magnusiomyces paraingens. The sequence goes on from NW_022474067.1 coordinate 5,193,362, forward strand.
AGACGTGCCTCTTCAATGGATGACTCGTATAAAACTTTCTTGTTGACTACAAGTGACCCCACAAAACTCCACTTGACGTTTGACGAGGAACTGTGCATTGCACACCACATGCGCTTGATGATTGATCGCAATGGGCCTTTCCCCTATCAGCTCATCTCGGAGATTTTACGTTACTATGTACGTCTCCGTGATGCCTTTCAACATTTGTTACTTGTCGAAGAAGCTGAAGAAGCTGTTTTAGATGATGACGATGATGATGATGACGACAATGGTGATGATGACTTGCAAATCATTTCATCCTCTTGTGAGCGATCTCCTCCATTTGCCACGCCTTCCCCATCCACGCCCGTCAAACGTGTAAATAACCATGTGGCTCTCCCCCCTTCTCCTCAAGCCCCACCTTCCCCCCCAATCTCATCTGTCCCAATGCTTTCCCCAGCTTCTTCTGCAAGGGCTTCCCCTGCACTTCCTCCCTCGCCTTCGCGTCGCTACTCCATTTTGTTTTCTTCGCATGAACCCTCTGATGTGAAAGACTTGCATGATTCGGCTATCCCTGATGGTTCTACAAGTAAGCCTTCCATCATTTCAATCACACCTTCCTACTTGACCAATTTTTGCAAGCGCAATGGAATCCAGTCACGCACTCTGGCCGCCTTGTGTAAGGAAACAAATTTCCATGACCAGTTTTGCATCTCGAAGGAAACTTTTATCCGCAGCAAAATTGGCGTGTACTCGAAGCTGAGGCAGCACCTTGTCAAGTTTGAATTTGTACAGCAGCAGCAGCACTTGACAGCCCCACCAAACAGTGAGCTTGCACGTCTTTGGGATGCAGACCCGCAGCTTTATGACCAAATGCTTAACAATATCAGCACGGGTCGTGTACTAAGACTGTGCTTTTTGGATCCCGCGTTTTCGCCAGAAACTGGCAGCGGTGGTAACAGCAACAGCAATAGCAATAACCTTCTGAATGACAAGGATCGGCCACGTGCCCACCAAAACAAACCCAAAACACATGGCTTTGAGGACGCGGGCGCCTTCAAGCTTTCTGTTCTCTCGAGGATCCTTGACCATTTGGACGGACATCCTGTTCGTGCTAATGGCAATTCTGTTCCAATGAGCATTTTTTCAACTCCAGATCTCATTTCAGTAATGTTTGATCATTTATCCCAGCATTTGTAAAACCCCCCCCTTTTTTTTTTTTATTTTTTTTTATTTTTTTTTTAGAAATACACAATGCCTAAAGTTTTTTATTTACTGATTTACTTTTTATGTTGAAGCTTAATGTCGCCGGCAATGTCGACTACATGGAAACATGCACGTAGAGGGGTAACACTAATGTGACCCTGATCGACAGCCCATCCATCATTACCCTCTTTACTACCTTTGACAGAGTCACGGACAGCCTGGTAATCAGGCTTCCATCGGAACTGCCGCCGGGCCTTGTTGCGGTTGGCTGTACCGTTAGTTTGGTGAGTGAGCTGGTTGCTGTCACCGTCCTCAATCAAACTCGGCACAGGAACACCGATATGCAGTTCCTCCTCCTCGGCCACAGCCTTGGGGTCAGCATCACGACGACGCTCAAAGTCTTCCCAAGGTTCAAACACAGGACCCCACTGGTTTTGAAGAATGTGTGCATACAAAACGCGTGTAGAATCACCGAGACCCTCGACAAGAGGGATGTTGACTGAGTATAACTGGACTCCGTCCTTGGTGTCCCAGTTGGTATACAAATGTTCCACAAGTTCGACTGCAAGACGTGAAGCAGTGTCGATAAGATTGTGGTCATGAGTCTTAGTCTCGTAAGCATATGAAATACCAATGGCGCGGACACCACACAAAGCAGCCTCCATGGCGGCACCCACGGTTCCTGAAGACATAATGTACAACGCAGTTGAGTTACGACCAAAGTTTGGACCGGAAATGACGAGATCAACAGGAGATTTATGGTTGAACATGTGGTGGATACCAATATTTGCGCACGACGCCGGCGTCGCGTCGAGAAGCACCCATTCATCCTTGTGAGCCTTATCTTGCTGCGGCACATCATATGGGCCTTGATAATCGTAGTATCCTTCATCAGAAGAGGTTGGATCGTTTGGGTAAATGTAGCTTGCGGTTACGTCTTGGCCAATCATGTGTGCCTTGCCGATCCACGAGCGCTGAGTGTTTGGAATTGCTACAGAAACTTCCCAGTCTGTATACTTTTTGAGCGCTCGGTAGAGCGACAAAACGTAAGGTGAGGCCTCTTCACTTGGAGGACCGTCATCGTTGGTAATCTATTGTACGAGAAAGATATAGAGACAAGGTTAGACAGAGAGAGAGAGAGGGTGAAACAAAGATGTTGATCATTGTTATTTCTACTGACCAAAACGTGCATGATGGATATGTAGTGTCTAGTTAGAATCCAAACAAATTGGTATGTGGACAAAAGTGTATGTTAAGTACCGGGCAGTATTTATTTTTTTAAAAAAAAAAAAAATTAAAACAATTAAAACAATTAAAAGTATTTTTTTTTAAAAAAAAAAAACATAAAAAGCTCAAAGCACATGAAAGCCGCTCTTTCACACGCCACCTTACGCGCATCTCCGAGCACCGACCAGAGTGGGGGAAATATTCTTGTTATTTTTTAAAAATGAGCAATAACACGTCTTACAAGGCTGAAATTGCGGCTCAACTGCAATTTCAACTTTAAATGACGAAATTTCCAAATCAAGCAATTAAAAAAAAATCAAAATTAAATTAAACTACGAAAAAAATTAAAAAAATAAACTACAATCTTTATATAGTCACTTGTCAGACTGCCATGCACACCCACCCAATACAACCTCTCCGAAGAGATCCATGTAAAGGGTCGAGATCATCGCCACCACGTCCTCACAAAATTGTTCAAAAAAGAACCATCAAGTGTAAACAGACAGGTTTGTAAAAATAGACAAAAAAACGTCAAGGTCGTGGCACAAGTCCAAACCGATCCAAAACAAAATTTGCAAAATTCTCACTCTAGGGTGTGCAGGTATCTTCCTCATCAACCAAGTTGGATAAAGTGGCTCATTATCTGAGCGTAATGAGGACGTGACCTATAGAAATGATCCTATAGAGTACGTCGACATGAAGAAAAAAAGAAGAAAAAAAGTCCAAAAGGGAGCGGGGATTTAGAGATATTTATACACTTTGATCTTTTTTGTAAGTTTTTGGGAATTTTTTTTTTTTGGAAAAATTGTCAATATTGACTTGAGTCACGGGATTATAAATATATTTAGGGCATTAGGGCTTGCTTGAAACAGTCACGTCCCAAAAAAGAAACTGTAAGGTCACATTTTTTGTATTACAATTATTTAGGTAAGTAAACATAAGTTTGTCACACAAAAAATATTAACGTGCGGCGTATATCTTCTCCCTTTACTTGTCACTACAGCACCAACTTGTTACAATTACAACTTTTGGAAAAATTTTCTTGCTATCTCTCTTGTTGGCAGTGAGGCTCTGCCATAAAAAACAAAAAAAAAAGGAACAAAATATAAAAAAAAAATAAAAAAAATAAATACAAAATGTGTGACAAATACCCGGCAGTGGCCTACCGCTTTGTCAGCGACGCGCACACTCAGGCGGGAAAAGAGAAAAAATTCTTGGAATTTCATAGTACTCCTCTTTCCATCTTCTTGAGCGACAGTTCGGCACTATCGACACTCGACATATAACACATTTCGACATCAAAATGACCGAGAGACGTATGTGATATATATATACATATCCACTATGATGACCTCTCTATATATATATAATACCTGCTGTTGATGAAATACCTTTTACCTTGTTGATGGAACTTGTCATGAGTCTTTATACCCATGAATGTCCAAACCTCCCTTCTCATCAGCTTTTTTTTTTTTTTTGCATTCAGAGGTTCATTTGTTATTTTTTTTAATTAAACAATCATACTAACTTCTCTTATAGTCTACGTTAAGGGAAAGCACGTTTCCTACCAACGCAGCAAGCATGTCACACACCCTAACACCTCTTTGATCAAGCTTGAGGGTGTTTCTTCTACCAAGGATGCCCAGTTCTACCTTGGCAAGAGAGTCGCTTATGTCTACCGTGCCAGCAAGGAGGTCAACGGTTCCAAGGTCAGAGTTATGTGGGGCAAGATTACCAGATCTCACGGTAACAATGGCGTCGTCAGAGCCAAGTTCAGCAAGAACCTCCCCCCTAACTCCTTGGGCTCCACCATCCGTGTCTTCCTCTACCCCTCCAACATTTAAATATAAAGAAAAAAAATGTCACGAATTCACCTCTTGCTCCATTTTGTCTATTGATGTCCCCCCCACCTCCTTTTCTATGTCTTATTCATTTTGTAAAGAAAAATAATGAGTTGTATGTCCCCCTACAAATGATATTTGACTAAAGGGAGTTGTCTTGTTTTTACTTGTACTCAACACTTTCCCAATGTTGTATATTTCTACAATAGGAAAGCGGCTCGTAGTTTGTAAATTTTGTTTTAAAACCTTGATACCTCAATCTTTGATTGTAGTTTAACAATGATGCAAAATATCCCATTTCAAGCTTGTTCTAAGCGCTCTATTCTTAATCATCTCTCTCGTTTTTCTGACCTCAAGTTGGACCCTGAAACAACTGTAGGACTTGAATCCATTGTTTTGTCTTTTGTTGATTATGATTATGACGAAACAACTGGCCATTACTCTCCCAATGTGACTTTTGAAGAATACTGGATCGATCCAACTAAATCCAGAATGTATATCGATACACCAGCTGACAAGGAACCTCGACTATTCCCAACTCATCCTGTTCGATTTGTTGAGCGCCGCGACGATCCTGCATCTTCATGGCAAGCCATTGCCAGAGCCCAAGGTGTTGCTGTGTGTCTCCCACGCTCAACATGCATCTCATCCTTCAAACTTGTGGGCGGCCAAAGTCTTATTGTGGGGCACCCTCTCAACCGTTCTGCCATACTTATTGAGTACTTGACTGGGTCATCCAAAGCAAAAATTCGTGATCGAGAAATAATTGAACCCGTCAAGTATTGGGCTGAAAGAGGGTTTATTAAAGAAGCATTAATTGTGGAAAAGTTCATTGCGGCAGCTGCACTAAATATCCCACCAACTTCATTAAGCAAAACTATTGTGGTGTCGCGGATCGCAAAACAACAAACACCACAGGGAATGCTCAAAGGCACCATTTTTCAGTAGCTTTAAATATCATTAAATTTATCCATTATTATTATTATTATTATTATTATTATTATTATTATTATTATTATTATTATTATTTTATTTTTTTATAAATACACTATTACTATTATTTCTTTCGAGTCACCTTGACACGTTTATTACTCTTCTTTGCATCCTCTGCTGCCTTTTTCCGCTTGTTTGCACTCTTAAGGTCCTTGCCGCTCTGCGGCGCTGACTTGATTTTGAAAAAATCCTCTAATCGGCCCTGCATTGCTCCAGTATTCTCCTTGGTCAGCTTCTCGGCTCCCTTGCGTACGCGTGCCTCCGAAAACCCCTTTTCTTTAACAAGGAAATCAACTAGACCCTCCACATCTGGCTGTGTCCACTTGATCTCCAGCTTGGAAGCTTCTTGAACGTCTGGGTGTTTAAACAGTTCACGTGCAGCTTCATACGGCCAATCCTCAGGCACTTTATACTTACTCTTTGGATTGCTTTTAATGTGCTCTATTATTTTCTCCAAAGATTTGTATTCCTTGATGAGCTTAAAAGCTGTCACGGGCCCCACACCTCGAATCGACTCACAGTAATCACACCCAAGCAAAATACACAAATCAATAAATTGGTCTTGGTCAAGCTCTAACGATCGCAAAACCGTATCTAATGTAATCTCTGTAATGGGTATTCCTTTAGATTCCACCGCAGTCAAGTACCGCAGTACTACAGGCGCTCCAAACGTCAGTGTATCCATATCTTCACTTGCTGCAGCATATACTTTTTTAGCTCTTGCTAGTGCTGCACATTGGGCTTCGGCCTCACCAGGAGCTTCAATATAAGGAATGCCCATAAGTTTGAGCAGCCGCTTAGATTCATCATTTTGTTGACGAGTGACTTTGACTGTGCGTCGTTCAAACTTTGAGATTTGTTCTGCAGTTCCTGTTTCTTTCAGTTCCTCGGCTGCCTTTTGCGCCTTTTCACGTTGTTCCAGACGCTTGGCAAGTTCACCACCTTTGAGATCTGGAGGTTTGCCATCAAAAACATATACTGGCTTAATTCCATTCTCAACAATGCGTAAAGTACGGTAAAACATGCCCACCAAATGACTGGTTGTTTCACCAGAGCTGTCTGTCAATTGTTGACCATCACCTTGACGCACTGCAATAAGAAATTGATAGAGTGACATGGATGCATCCTGAATGTTTTAGCAAATGGAGTTTAAATCAAATCAAATCAAATCAAATCTTTTAGAACTTACAATGGCTACTTTTCTGCCAACAAGGTTTTTAAATTCGCGAGTCGTGATTGCCGTTGCGGCATTATCAGACATGAGTTTGAACAGACCTGGGAAGTTAACATTTGAAATAAACTAACTAATTGAAGTATATACGAACCGTGAATTCCCATTTTTTAATTGGTATTGTGAGTATATAAAAATATCTGGAGAAGAAGTTTTGAAGGTGAAAATTTATTTCTTTATTTATTTAAAATGGGAAAAATAATAATAATAATAATAATAAGAAACCAACAAAATAAACATGTTTTTAAAAAAAAAAAAAGTAAACAAATGCGAAAAGCGCGCGCTTTGACGCGTCTTCCGCAACACCAACATTGCCACCCACTTTACCAACAACACCATTTTTCATCTTTCGATAATTCAAAATTTACTAATAATTCTATTTCCTCTTATCTTATCTTCTAATATGATTTTTTTTTAAATGTCCCAGCTGACCCTTTTACTCTTTATTTAGTAACTGTTAAGCCTCTATAAAAACCCTTAACCCATACATCAGGTGACAGGTGACAAAATTCTGAGTCATCACATATACAACCCCCTGTGGCAATATATAACTCGCCCTTTCACCCATTACTACTACTACTACAAAAAAAAAAAAAAAAAAAACCCACCTACCCAACCAACCACTACCAACACAACCATCACACACGCAAATTTTTTTATTAGCGTTCGTTACCTGCCCTTTTTTTTTTTTTTTTTTTTTCAGGGCCATTTCATTACTACTATTACTACTACTCTTATAAAAACCTCCGTTATCCCATCACTACCCATAAGGGAACGTCACATATTTGACTTAGGGATTTGCAATTGCATAAAACTGCTCTAATCCAAACAAAAAACTTTACATAATGTTTGGCTTCGGCTCAAATAATAACAACGCCAACAACGGGTCGCTCTTTGGCGGCAATAACAACAATACTGGTGGGTCTGCCTTTGGCGGATCTGCTTTTGGTCAACCCGCTGGAAACACTGGCAACGCTTTTGGTGCTCCCAATAACAATACTAACTCATCACCATTTGGAACTTCTACCGGTGGTGCTTTTGGTGCTCCCAACACTACAGGTTCGTCCTTTGGCTCAAACAATACAAACACTGGCGGCAATGCTTTTGGCTCTTTCCGTTCACCAACTACCGGTGGCTTTGGCGGATCAAATACTGGTGGAAACTCCATGTTTGGCAACAACTCTGCCCCTAAGCCTGCATTTGGATTTGGCTCTAATACTACCAGCAATACTAATACTGGTGGATTTGGCTCCAATACTACTAGCAATACCAACACTGGTGGATTTGGCGCTCCTTCAGCTTTTGGAGGATCCCCCTCGGGCCTAGGCATCAACAATAACTCTGCTCCTCCTTTTGAACCTTATGTCGAGAAGGACAGCAATTTAGGTACTTTTTCCTACCAAACCATCACAGCTATGCCTGCTTACAAAAATATGTCAACCGAAGAGTTGAGATTTGAGGATTACAAGAATGGACGCAAGGGTCCTTCTGGGAACCCTCCAGGCAATGCCTTTAACGCTAATACCAACTCGCCTTTTGGAACAAACACCGCTAACAATACAACAAACACTTCCAGCCCTTTTGGAGGCAACAGTGCTTTTGGCGGTAATAATGCTTTTGGAGGAAATAATAACAATAACAATAACCCTTCAACTTCTGCATTCAATCGACCCTTTGGACAGAACACCACAACTAGCCCCTTTGGTGGTGGTGGCAACAACACCACATCTGGGTTTGGAGGATCTGTCTTTGGTGGAAACTCTGGTTCTACGCCTTTTGGTGGAAATACCAATAATAATAACAACAACACCTCAGGGTTTGGCGGCCCAAACAACACGGGTAATGCATTTGGAGGATTTTCTTCAAACACCAATAACACTTCTTCTCCTTTCGGTCCCAACACAAACACCGGTTCTTCGTTTGGAGGTGGAATTGGTGGAGGATTTGGTGGAAACAATAATAATACCAACAACAATGGCATGTCATTGTTTCCAAACAACAACAACACCACCAACAACACCTCATCTCCATTTGGTGGCAACACCAATACCAATGCCGGTCTTGGATTTGGAGCTAATGGCTCTACTTTTGGAGGCAATACAAATAACGGCTCTACTCTTTTTGGTGGCGGAAACACCAATAACACAAACAATGCCGGCTCTCTCTTTGGAAAGCCCCCTACTACTGGCTTTGGCGGCCCCAGTAATGCCGGTAACTCCATGTTTTCTAATAACGCTACAAACACGGCTTCTCCCTTTGGAGGAAACAAACCTGGAGGTCTTTTTGGCGGAGGTGCTACAACAACTAACACAGGCTCATCTCTCTTTGGTGGAATTGGCACAAACAATGCAAGCAATGCAAGCAATGCAAGCAATGCTAACCCCTTATTCAAGCCCAATGCCTCTACTTCTGGCGGTAATGGTCTTTTTGGCGGAAACACTACTGGCGCTAGTCCATTTGGTGGCAATACCAACGCTGCCCAGCCTGCCGCTGGCGGTCTTTTTGGGGGCAATACCACTGGCCAAAATACTTTGAACCCGCTTAATGCTAGTACAAACAATAATAATGCACCTGGCGGTCTTTTCGGAGGTGGTAACACTACAAATACTGGTGCAACAGGTGGTGGTCTTTTTGGAGGTCTCAATACCAGCACCCAGAATAAGCCCCTCTTTGGTGGTGGTGCTACTACTACAACTCCTGCTGCTACTAACACTTCCGGTGCTTTTGGCGGTGGGTTTGGAGGATCAATTAATAAACCTCTTTTTGGCGGTAATACCACCGCTTCAACTTCCACAGGCACTGGCGGATTCTCCTTCAATAATAACACTGCAACTAACACAGCCGGTAAATCTCTATTTGGACCTCCTGCTACTGGCCTTGGACAGAATAATACATTGTTTGGGAAACCCCCCTTGGCTGCTAATCAGTCCTTGTTTGGCCCCAATACTGCCCAAAACACATTTGCTCCAAACCAGCAAGTTATGCAACAGCCACGGTTTGCAACAGTCGACCAGAACCCTTACGGCACCAACCCCTTGTTTTCTACTGCTGTGACAACAACAGGTCCTCAGTCGGCACCAATCGGACCTTTGGCTACTCCAATTTCTAGTACCGAGCGCACCGTCAAGCATAATACCATTTCGGCTTTCAAACTTACACCCAAGCCTCTCTTTTCTATGGTTAAGAGCACTGGTCTTTCACGCAGCAGCAGCACCGGTAGCTCTGTTGGCAGTATGGGAAGCAGCAACCGTTCTATTACATCTGGCTCTTCAGACAAGCTCACTACTGCTGGTCCTCTGGCCACTACAAATGATTTGGAGAGTGTCAAGCGCTCAGATTCTTTCAACAGCAGCACTAGCAGCACAGGAAGCAATGGCTCTACATCTCCAGTTCACACTTCTAGTTCACCAAGCAATGGTTCATTATTTGGCCCTCGTGCCGACGAGGTCCTTTTGTCAGCTAATGCCTTTTCTCCTCGTAAGAGCATTCGTCGCTTGATTATTCAGCGCTCGCACAAATCTCAAGAAAATGAAGCTGACAACAGCCTCTACATTGAGGATGGGTCTGCTGGTGATAACAGTTCTGATTCCAAGACAGAAGAGCCCTCTGAATCGGTTTTGAACGGCAATGGTACCGCGGCTGTGCCCATCCCCACAGTGTCCAACCATTCTAAGCTTGATTTCTCCCCCATTACTCCATACACACCTACCCCAGCTAATGGAACTAAGACGGCAGCCAGCAACTTGTCGCCTTCCAAGCACCATAATGAGTCTACTCTCAGTAGTGGGTCTGTGTTTAAGACGGCTGAGCCAACTGAGGAGCCCAAGGTTTCCTTGTTTGGCAAACCTGCTGAGCCCGAACCTTTGAAGGAGGAGGAGAAAAGAACTGCTGATGAAGAAGAATCAGCCCAAGAAAGTAAAGAAGAACACGTTGAAAGTGCAGCTCCTGAACCTGAAATTCAAAATCCTGAACTTCTTATTCCTGATGATGAAATTGTTGATGATAAGGGCTACTGGATTTCGCCAAGCAACGCTAAATTATCCCAGTATTCGTTGAATGATCTCCGTGCCGTCAAAAACTTCGTTGTTGGGCGCAAGGGCATGGGTACTGTTTCATTTTTGGAACCTGTTGATTTGACAAGATTTGCTCGCAACCCTCAGCAGGAGATTTGTGACAAGGCTGTTGTATTTGTATCTAAGTCTGCTGCCGTCTATCCACCAGAGTATCTGTCTACTATTTCTAGTTCACGTCCACCTGCAAAAGGCACAGAGCTTAATGTGCGTACGCGTGTTACTCTAGAAAAGGTCTGGGTACTTTCTCGCGACAAGAAAGAGCCCATCAAGGATCCCAACCACCCGCTTTACCAGCGCCACCTCCATCGGTTACAGAAAATGGAAGGCACTAGATTTATTTCATTTGATAGCGATACAGGCTCCTGGGTATTTGAAAGCGATGCCCTCTAAAGGTCGTATAATAATTCTTTATAATTGATGTAGTTTACTCATGTAGGTTTGAAAAGAAATAAAAAAAAAAATCAAGTTAATTTGAAAATTTCCACACGTGTATACCATGGACCAATGCGTAGTTATGGGACCGATTACATAACGCCTGTCTGCAGCCATTATGAGAGGAGCTGGCAGCCACAGAGTATATGCATAATGGTCGGGCATAACAGTAGCAACAGGCAGACCAAGTGGCCTAAAGACAAGAAACTTGCCAGAATCTGGTCAAGTTTCAATATGCTTAGCATTGAGTCTTAATCAGAAACAACCAAGGCATGAATTTAACGACAATGGCTTGCATACTTGGGATATTTATGCGGGCGGATTTTGCAAGTTGTGTTGTGAGTGGATGGCGCAGACATTTAAATGTTTAGCTGTGTGCAGCCAAAAAAGCAGCCAGGCAAAAAAACATAAAAAAAAAAAATACTCCAGTATCTAACTATCACCACCCAAAAAAATATATATATATATATATTCAGTGACCGCACTACCACCACCACCACAAAACACACAAACCATCTGACATAAATTTCCCCAAAGACGACCCTCGAGAGACTCTGCTGAAGCTTACACAATGACTGTGCCTGTGGCCCCTATTACAGTAAGCTTAAAAAAAAGTGTTTAAAGCAATGTGACACGTAACTAACGAACCAACAGTACATTTCCAGCGACTTTTTAGACGAGATTCAGAAAAACATTCTGGTCCGGCCCATTCCTTGGGATGGTTACGTTCGCGCCGCCCTTTTGTCTAACGAAGATGCTACGCTTCTCAAGTCTATTGAAAAGCAACCCCAGGTTGTTGAAAAGGTATGAGGGAATGGGTTTTTTTTTTGTGATTTTCACTACTTTGGTCTCAAAGCTAACTGCTAACTGCTAACTGCTAACTGCTAACTCTTTATAGAAACTTGAACATGTTGCGCAGACTTTTGCTACTCTGCTTCACACTATCAGCCGTGAAGATGTTGTCAAATACCTTCTTGCTCTTACCGTGACTCTTCTCGAGAGTATGTTTTTTATTTCTCTTCTTCAATTCTTATTTTAACTAACGTTGATTAGCTGTCCCGCAATTCCCCGGCGCTCTTTTGGCACTCTCTGAAAAGGATGCTTCGTTGCCCTACGAGCCTTTTATCAAGTTCCTTGACAAGAGCCAGGACATTCACCTTCTTGCAGTCAAGAACCTCGTCATTTTGTTTTCTCTCAAGGAAGCTCCCTCACCCTATGTCAACACAACCCTCACATTCATCACCAGCAAGCTTGCAACTCCAGCCGATACTAATCTTCAGGACATTGCCGTCCAGTCCCTCGGTCTTCTTCTCCAGTCTAAGTGGTACCGCGGCCTGTTTTGGACTGCTGCTGCTGAGCGTATTCCTCCCTTGCTCACCATTTTGTCCGGCTCCAAGACCAACATTCAACTCCAGTATCACACCCTGCTTACCCTCTGGCTCCTCTCGTTTGAGCGTCTTCCAGCAAAGGATCTCGTCACTAAGTTTGACATTGTGCCCGTGTACTTTGACATTATCAAAAACTCTGTCAAGGAAAAGACAATCCGTCTTGCCGTCGCTCTGCTTGTTAATGCCGTCACCTTGGCTCCCAAGGAAACCATTTCCTCGCTTTTGGTCAATCAGGGCCTCACTTTTGTTGGTACACTGAGCGAGCGCAAGTGGGCTGATGAGGAGCTTGTTGCAGATTTGCAAACTCTCAAGGACACTTTACAGACTGCTTTCGACTCAATGACTACTTTTGACGAGTACAAGAACGAGCTCGAGTCCAAGAAACTGAGCTGGAGTCCGCCCCACCGCTCCGAAGGCTTTTGGCGCGAAAATGCAGAAGAGTTTAAGGCTCATGACTGGAAGGTTCTTAAGGCTCTCGTTGATATTATCAAGTCTGGTCCTACCGACCCCGTCGTTGCTGCCGTTGCCGCCTCTGATATTAACCGTATCTTTAGCATTTTCCCCGAGGCCGTCAAGGTCGTTGAGCGTATTGGCGGCAAAGTCGCCATTATGGAGCTTATGAACCACCCCTCCGATGAGGTCCGATACGAGGCCCTTAAAGCTACCCAGACGCTCATTTCCAACACACTCTAAATAATCTTTTAATACCTTTTTTTTTTCTTCCGTTTCCGTCATTTGTATTCATTTTTTTCACTTAATTTACATGTAATCTAAATCAAACTGTCATCACCAAACGACGATTGTAGCTGTGTGTTATTGCTTCCAGAAATACCTCCAGGCTTAGATGCACTAAGCGGAGTTAGTGAGAATCCCAATGGCGAATTCATTGGCTTCATGGGTTGTAATGACTGTATGCCAAATCCACCATTGTTTTGTGCAGGCGCTGGAGTTGCGTGAAACTCTCCAAACGAGTCATTATTGGTACTACTTTGCCGGTTTTGCGGGGTCATAGGCGTTATCATATTGATACTAGGCTTGGGCTTTACGGCACGACTCCAATCAATTCCTGAAGACGTAGTTGTAGATGATGGGGATAGTGTTGGTGCAGTAACAGGTGTTGGAACCGTTGCAGGAGCCGGAGAAATTGTAGGCACAGTTGTTGTGCGACCCCAATCAATGCTAGATCCAGAGGGAGATAATGTACCGTTATTTCTAGAACTGCTCTGAGAGGTTGTAGAAAGAGGAGTCATAGGAGAAAATCCGCCAGCACCAGTTGATCCAAATCCACCAACAGAAGGTGGTTTGATTGTGGAAGGGGTATTCCAGCTAATAGAAGATGAAGGAGTATTGCTAGATAGTGATGCATGTTTTGCTGGTGGAGAAATTGGCGGTGGAGAAAGCTTGCGTACTGGTGCAAACGATGGTTCAGGCCGGGGAGAGGGAACATATGGTTTTGAAGCTGATGGTTCAAGCTTCAGGGCACCAAATGACGACGTAGGGACTGTGCTCGACGAAGTCAATCCCAAAGGTTTGTTGGAACTCGTTACAGGTAACGCCTTCTCCAATACTGGAGTTGATTGTGTACTTTCGGTTTTTTTGTTTTTACCATAGACTAAATCTTCAAAGTTAAGCGGCCCATTTCCTTCACCATCAGCTCCGTTACTGTCATCTAACCTATTAGACCCTCCAATAGACCCATTGGTATTGACTTGAACCTGAGACAAGCGTTTTCCATGTTCCTTTTCAACGCGGTCAAGAACCTTGTGAATTTCTTCCATAAAGGAACGGAATTGATTATGATTCAACATTGACTCCATACTCATGTTGAGTAGCTGAGGAATCACTTGACGCGCAAGAATTTCAACTTCAATAACAGGTACAATTTTGGAATATACACGCAGCGCACCCATCATAACCGTAGGCTCTCGAGTCTTCATGCTGCTGAGTAGAGGAAGTAGCTTTTCAGTAACTGCATATTTATCAAGACCACTCTTGACAAGGTGCTCAAATGCCTCAAGTGCTTCGATCTTGACTGCCAAACTAGTAGTTTTAGCAAATACGGATCCAATAACAGGGAAAACTTCATTTTTCAATGTCAAAAAGTCAAGCTTTTCAATAAAGATAGGGACTTTGGCAAGAGCAACTTCTTGAATTTCTGGTGGTGCATTTTCCACCGTATCGAGCAAAATAGGCAAAATATCATCACGGAAATTATCACCCTTAACGCGAGAAGTAAGCACTTCGACATTATTTAAAATTGTCACCTTGGCACCCAAATTATCTTTAACTTTGCGAATGGCAGGCAAAATTTTTTCTGAAAATCCCAGTTGACTCATATCTTTGCCAATAATAAAGATATTTGCAAGAATAGGACTAGTAAGGGTCTCTTCTTTGCCAAGCTCCTCCAGAAATGCAGGCAAAATCTTCTTCTGTAAAACGGACTTAGGGAATTGGTCAATAAGCTTGGAAAACCCAGTCATAAACGCCTGCTGTTCGGCAGGCAACTTTGCTGGGAAGTCATCCAGAAAGTTAATGGTTCTAATTAATATATTATCAAAGAGCGGCGAGCTTTTAAGCTCATTCAAGGTTATGCGGTTGGTCGGGTATCGGGCAAGCATCTGAGGTAGTATATCGTGAAGGTATGAAGGGATTCGGGAATCATTCAGCAAACGGTTGACATTTTGAAATTCTTGTTTGTATATGCTTGGATTATTGTCTGTGCGCATAGGTGCTCGATGCAAGAAAAGTGCAATAAGCAGACATCCAAGAGAAAAGATATCATTTGCTGGGTCAAGTTTGCGATCCAAAACAAGTTCTGGGGCAGCATAATCGTAGTTTACTTGAATGTAAGAAGGTAAACGCGGATCAAACCGTGGGGTAAAGTACTCATTGTTGGCATCCTTTGTATAAGTTTCGACAAAGCCAAGACCAAAAAGTTTCCAGTCACCTTTGCTATTGATGAGAACTGATGATGGTTGAATATCAAGATGCACAGAATTTGCAGTATTGTGCAAAAAGTCAAGAGCCTCGGAGACTTGCAGGAGTCCCTTTTGAATAGCAAGCTCATCCAGTTCAAACCCTTCAATGGCGGAGGAACCAACACTAGAAGAGTTTAGCTCAATCATGTGCAAAAGATTAGAAAATAAGGGTTCAGTGACAAATCGCATAGAGTTTTTGGACTC
Organism: Magnusiomyces paraingens; assembly: GCF_902498895.1. NCBI lineage: Eukaryota > Fungi > Ascomycota > Dipodascomycetes > Dipodascales > Dipodascaceae > Magnusiomyces > Magnusiomyces paraingens. The sequence goes on from NW_022474067.1 coordinate 5,208,914, forward strand.
CTCAAGAGGCTGTATAAGCTTTAGCAGATAAGGATGTCGTAGCTTGGTCAGAGATGCCACCTCACGGCGAAGTCTGTCATAAACATCACTAGCGCTGCTTTTGGAGCCACCTTTGGAAAGTGAAGATTCAAGTTTTTTTTTATCAAAATAAAATACTGAAACCTAAAATAAAAAAAGAATTAGAACAGTATTTTGATATTATGACTCAACTTACTTCTTCGTTGGTGGCCTTTGACCGGGCAGGATAGACAAACCATGGACCAGCGACAAATGAATGATTAGGAGAAATGGTGTATTGGGAAGTAATGGAGTTTCCCGACACTGTTCAAAGATATTAGAAAAAGGCAAAATATATTTTAATATAGTTAAACATACGGGCTTTAAGAGCACCAGAGAACATTGTTGTCTATAAGCTTGGTAATCAAAACAAGGAACGGAATGAATAATGCAAAAAAGAAACCAAAAAAATAGTGAAAATGATAAAGATGAAGGCAACTTAAAAAAAGTTCCTTTAATAACCAAGACTTGAGTAGCTGAACTAAATAGACCGGCTCCGTAGATAGTCGGTCACCTTTTCGAAAAAAAAAAAAAAAAAAAAGAACAAGCAGTCGTAGATGCCTTGGTGGTGATGCTACACTAGCCGGGGAATGGCGGTTGTAGGCAGCATTCGCTGGCTAGTAATGATCGTGTTGTGATCACGTGAATATATTATTTGTCATCAATGTATTTATCTTGTAATTATAGTAACTTTAACTTATTTATTTATTGAGAACATTTAACAGTAACTTTAATTAATTTTTTCAGTTATAATTTTCCTGGGTAAGTATAATATATATTACATTAATTGCACTAGTATAATTTGGTTACCGTGGCAAGCGGTGCATTCTTCGACCCCATCAGCCTGAAGCATTCTTCCTCCACCATGATATGCACAACACATCAACGGTATACTACCATTAAACAACAAAAAGACCCTTTGATAATATCGTAACCAAACGTCCCACTAAAAAGAAATAAAAAAAAAAAGAAATAAAAACATAAAACACGTTCATCGATGCTCCATTTTGTCAATTTTGCGCGAGAGCGTCATAACTCTTCGTCTTCAGCTGATGAGCCACCAGAGATTAAGGAGCTGAAGGAGCTGCAAGATTTGGAAGAGTCCGCAGAATCAGCCCGATATTTTGATTCCATCTCGGCACCAGTCCCATCGTCCCCCCGCTCGTTTCGACTCGTTAGCAACCGAAAACGTGTGAATCGCCACTCGTCAGTACATTCAAATGAATCCAGTGGCTCTGAATCTAGGGCATCGATAAGGTCGGTGTCGCCAATGGCACTTAGCTCTGGTTGTGAAGTTTGTCAGGCGAGTACAACCTGTGAACAGTGTGCTAAGGGGCACGAGACTTGTCTACAGCACCTGCACCACCACCACCGCCACACTAATAATATCGATAACAAGCCCAAACTTGATAATTTAAAAAACAAAAATATTAGCAATCGTGCCAAAACAAATTCTTTACAACCACCACCTTCTACAATCTCAAGACATCAGAGAGATCATAGCCCACTAAGGACCGCTCAGAGCTCATCAGAACAGCCTGGTCCATCAAATTCTTGCACAGACACCTTAGATATGCAACACCAAACCCAAGATGAACTTGAGTACTTTTTCACAAAGGAAATTGAATGGTTCGAACTCTCATCGCTTCGCAAAACCAAAGTCAACATTTTACTTCAAAATGCAAATGGGCCGTGCCCACTTGTGTCTCTTATCAATACTTTGGTTTTGACACGTGCTGAAACCGCTCGGTACACAACAGATAAGAAGCAGATATCTGTAAAGGGACTGCTCGAGTATCTCGGCTCTCTTGTCATTGACAAAACTGTTAATTCATCGACTCATCTTCCTATAAATTTCGATAATGATGTTCAACTTTCCAATGATATTAGTAAAGTCCTGGGTTTGCTTCCAAAACTGGTTTCTGGTTTGCATATTGACCCTTGCTTTGACGGCACTTTTAGTGACTCGCCAGAAATGGCACTTTTTAGACTTTACGACGTCAACATTGTTCACGGTTGGATTGCCGATCCAGAGTCAGATGTTTATAATTATGCGGACCTTAAAGCTGCACAATCATATGAAAATGCTCAAATTTTATTTATAGAAGCTTCCGAAATACGCTCGCATAAAACCCATCTTGAGCAACAACAACAACAACAGCAGCAGCAGCAGCAGCCTGTCGAAGTACAGCAAGATACGCCTGGTAATACATCTCATGAAAATTCAACCTTTGAAGAAGATGCGAGTTCGCCACCACCACCTTATACAGTTACTGACGAAATATCTCGCCACAATTCCACTCAGCTCATTGATGAAACAATTGAAACTCCTACTGTCACTGCCACCCCGTCAGAAGCTGCAAGCTCTACCCGTGCAAGCATTTCATCGAGCCGCCGGCCTTCAACATTGGTTTCGCGCACCCAGAGCCGTCAAGCTATTACTACCGCCACTACCTCTTCAGTTCTCACTGAGGCGCAGCAAGAAACCTTACATCATGCTGAAACCACGGAGCTGTTTTTGGAACACTATCCATCTCAGCTGACTGAGTACGGTATACGCTTTTTGAACAATGTTCTTCATCCTGGTGCTGTAGCAATTCTCTTTCGCAATGATCACTTTTCCACTATCTTCCGGCCACTTTTTTCAACCCTTCCGCTTGGTCCTGATGGGAAATCACCTACCGAGTCACCATTGCTATCTCTTGTGACTGATCTTGGTTTAGGAAAGCAACGCGAGATTGTGTGGCAGTCGCTTTCGAGCATTTCAGGAGCCGACGATGTTTTCCTCGACGGCAGTTTCCGTATCCCCAGAGGTATTACTGAAGACGGTAGTGGTAACCGATGCACGGCTGATGGCAGTCCAAGTAACAATAGTAACGCCAGTAGCTCTGGGGAAACACACCAACTTCGACATGAGTCGGAACAATCTGATTATGAAATGGCACGCCAAATGCAACTGGAAGAAGACGAACAGCTGGCAGTTCGGATGCATAAGGAAAACGAGCGCGAAGCTCACGAACAACAACGACGCGCTCAAGCTGCTGCTCGTCAACAACAACAACAACAACAACAACAACAACAACAGCAGCAGCAACAGCAACAACAACAGCAGCAAAAACTTGTACGACAGCAACAGCCTCTCCGGCCACCACCTTCACGACAGCAGCCAACCCGAGCAAGTGTAGCAAGTAATGCACAGCTTTCACGTCGTCAATCAACTTCTACCACCTCTGCAAAAGGTGATAAAAGTTGTATTATTATGTAATTTGACTATTTTTTAGGAACCTATTGAGTACTTTTTTACGAATCTTTTATATAAACTTTTTTTTTCTTATTTTTTTGTTAAATTTACATTTTTTTATCATTTTATCAAGTTTTTATATATACTAAAAAAAAATTAAATTAAAAAAGGATTGGGAAAAAAAATTAATCGCGTTAATATCCAGGGCTCCCGTCTTTGTTGAGTCTCTGTCGCTTCAGTGGTGGACCTTCAAGCTCCAGTTCGTCCAGCAAGTTTGCTGGGCCACCCATATCCTCTGTGTTTTCCACGTTAACTGTACCACTTTGCGTCGAGTCATCAAGAAGATCTGCCCCTGTGCTCAAAAAGTCATCCACGTTAAACGCATCGCTACCATTGCTGGAACTCACAAGGTTACTTCCGGTGCTTCCATTACTGCCGTTTGTATTTGTGCCAACAGACATTGGCATCTGAGGAATCATGCCACCGCCAGGTGTAGATGTAGAAACTGGGGTTGAGCCTAGCACATTGCCAGTAGTTCCAGTGGTAGAGTTAGGCAAAGAATTGACGTAGTCCATTTCGTACGAAGGATCAATCTTCTGTACCCAATCTTGCACAAGTTGTAAAGATTGGCCTTGAAGGTCCAAATTCCGCGAAATAGAGTCCAAGTCTGTCGTAGTTCCTAGTAAACGAGACTCCATTGGCGATAAGCCACCAACTGAAGTTGGGCCACTGCTAATTCCATTAGGGGTCTGTGCGGATGCCAACGATGGAGCCGGCGAAACTCCACTGGTATTGGATAAGTTATAAGGACTAGGGGCGGAAAGAGTTGGAGTAGTCCTTAAAGACGGGGGTAGTGTCATTAATGAACTTGTCGAAGAAGGCTGTGGAATTCCCAAATTACTTAGGTTGTTGTTATTCGATGATGAAAGTAGGTTTGTTGGAGCCTGCATAGGGTACTGTGCTGTTGGCAAAGCCACTTGATTATTTGAAGCAATTTGGGAATGAGCCGGTAAAAATTCTGATAGGACATTGTCAGCTTGGATGGAGTTGGGTGATATTGGTGAGCCAGCCCCTGTAGCTGATATGACGGATTCAATGCTAGGGCTCCCCAGACTATTATTGTTATTACTATTGTTATTTTTATTATTTTTATTATTGTTGCTAACACTACTCGTGCTAAGTTTTTTAATGCCATAAGTAGACGGTTCTATAGAAGCCGCATTTTGTGGGGAAGAAATGCTTGATATGCTATTTGGCGTGTCGGCCTCTGTAATAATTGGTCTAGATTCGTCAATAGATCCAATACTAGAAATGCGATGATGGCTTGGTGTGAAATTGGATCCCGGGTTGATGTCCTTATCGTTATTACCAGAAGAAATTAATTCTTCGATGGCTGATAGTGTCGCATTGTTAGTTTCAGTATTTGTTGTATCATTTGGTGAAAGCTCAGAAAGCTTGGGCAAGAGCAACAACGGCTGCTTGTGTCCACCAGGAACATTTGAAGCGTCATTGACAAACTTGCCCTGGTTTGTTGTGTAGAGTGAGGCTAAGAAACGCAAAATCTTTTCAAAAGTCTCAGTGTGTGCCTTGTGTCGTTCACGCGATTCGTAGCACTCGCGCCAGAGTAATTCATTATCCTTGCGAATCCGGCTTAAATCATCTGCAATAGCCACCTGGTTGGATTTGATAAACTCAAGTTCATCCAGGAGTTTGTTGAACTCGCCCTCTTCCTCATCATCACTTCCCTTTGAACCTTTGTTGCGCACGATATTGTCCAAGAGGTCTTCACGACCCCGAACAAAGTTAGGTGACTTGAACTGCCACGTTTCGTCAGAAGATTGCATTGCGCCAGAGGTAACATCTTGAACCTTATGCCAGCCATACATGTTGAGTTGTCGTACAAAAGACGAAAAATTGCTATGTTTGAAATACTTGGGGAGAACAATCTTTTCAAATTGTTCGCGACTCAAGACCTGGAAACTCTCGCCATCTGGAGTCCATTGAATATATGCTTCGTTTCCCTTGTCATTAACCATATTCCATAGCTTGAGCACAAATGCAGGCCGGTTTTTCGGACCAGTTCCTGCACCGCGTCGAGACTTTCCAGTAGTAAGACGTTTTGAAGCCGAGCGTTTATGGCCAGAGGCTGCATTGTGATGTGTAAGGTCAGAGCTAATCATTGTTGGAACAGTTACGCTTTTAATATCTGGGGATGGTTGTTGCTGCGGCTGTTGCTGTGGTTGCTGTGAAATGCCATTGCTCTTGGCTGAGTATATGTTATTTGTATACATGCTATTATCAATAGAATTGTCGTTTTGGCTGGGGTTAGATATCGGTCGCGGTATTAACGAAACAGGTAGAGTAGATGTGTTTGGGGCAGTGGACTTTAAGCCGGCGGTGGGAGCAAAAATTTTCCAGTCTTTAGACCAATCGTAATCTTGAACAAGGTCAGAAAGGCGTCGATGAACAGTAGTGTCGCTAAGGGTGTTATTATTGTTAGTTAGCTGAGAGTTGTTATTGTTATTGTCGTTGTTGTTGTTGTTTGATGGCGTGAGACTGTTTTCGGGCAGGTCTTGGTTGTCAATAAAAGAGATGCGATTGCTTGGAGGAATTTCTCCAGGGAATGTGTTTTGAGGGAAATTGAACTTGGACGAGTTCTCGGAGTTCATGGGCTATCTTTAGGATATGGAGAGACGAGTGTAAAAAGAGAAAAGAAGAAAGGATAAAAATAAGATAATAAAGACTTTTGAGATTTTTTTTTTTTGAGAGGGTATTTCTTTTAGGTACTACTATAAAGAATGGTGATATTAAATTCTAATATGACCTGCTTTGAAATATAGTTTTTGTACGATTGTGAAGTAGGCCGTACGCTAATTACGCTGGTCAAGTTCTTTGTCCTCAGAAAAAAATTAAAATTAATAAAGTAGCTTTTGAAAATAGACAAGTACTGATTTAAAAGTCAAGCTGGAAAAAACGATATCGAATAGGAGAAATATGTTGCAGTGAGTATTAAACGTTAGTCGTTACAGAGGGTTTCAGAATCAAATGTTTGAAGTCGTGATGTTGCTTTTTTTTATTTCTTTTTTTTTCGCTAAAGATATTTTTTTTTCTCTTTTTGGTCGTAAATGGATACTTGAAGGTACGGTTATATAAGAGAATCCACAAACCAAGACTGATGCGAAATAACAAGAATGGTGATAGTAAGAATGGAGGTTTTTTATTAGTTTTAAAATAACGCTTGAGGTTTTTATACAGATTCCACCCTTTTTAATGAACTAAGTCGTAGTTACTGACAAAAAAAAAGGGAGGTAAAAAAATGAAGATAACAGTCTGTTTTTTTAGACTTAAAAACAGTTGCACGCTTGTTCCTTTCTCAAATGACTTGAGATGTAGATTGAGGGCTTGTGAGCTTGTATTGATTGCTAAGTTTGGGTTGATAGAGAAGAGAAGGATGATGTTACTATGCCATAATTTTTGGTGGTGGTGCTAGCAGTTTTTGGTGGTGGTGCTAGCAGTTTTTGGTGGTTTGGCTTTTTTTTTAAACTTTCAGAAAATTTTTATGTTCAAACCACCTAAGTTACAACAACTGAATAGGCCGAGCAACGGCACAGGCGTCTCCTTTTGAGTAGTTGCGATTTCGCTTTATCGGCAACGGATAAGACGCGGGAAATAAATCTACAAAGTGCCGGAGCGTGGAAGAATCATTTAGGTAGGGAAGCAATCAGTATTTCTACAATGAAATGAGTGAGCCACTTGCACTTAAAAGCAAACGAATGTGAAAACTCAAAACTCAATTCCTCTGCATTCTTAGGAAAGTCCAGACCAATGTAAAATCGGTCACATTTATTTCCGGGCAACGCAGAGCTTGTCTAGGGTTAGTACTAATGCCTATCGTACTAAAAGCCAAATTCAAGTTATCAATAACATGATCATGTAAGTGTAGCTTACTATAAATATGTTGAACTGAATTAAAGCAAAAAAAAAAAAAATTGACATTTAAGACTTAACACTTATGCAATTAAAATTAAAAATATAAATGCAAAAAAAAACGTGCACATCTTTATAAGGCTAACGTAATAATGACCAATGTTAAATACGTTACACTATTTTTTTTGTAAAATAAATAAATGTAACAAATTTAAGGGCTTAACCCTAAATAAATTTTGTGTATGTTGAGGAATTTTAGTTTGGAAACATAAATAAAAAAATTTTCCCGTCCTGCCAGCAACTCAAATGTGACTGTTTGTTTACGCAAGTCGTAGCCACCTTCCCTTTTGAGAAGTAAAAATTTTTTTTGGCTGCCGCCCAAACCCTACACCCGCAGGCCCAGGTTGGATATTGGTGATGGCACCCTTCAGTCCATCTTTTTTCCTTCCTTTCCGTCGTCTCCTTTATACCTTGAGCAACCTCTTCGACAACCCAGGTTACTGTTCGACACCTCAACAATGACTACGTAAGTAGCGACTAGCTATGATAGTTATTAACATCACCATGAAGAGCAGTTATGTTGGAATTTCATTAGCAATATATACCCGTTTGTAAAGACTGTTGACGGCGATGTGGTCTTTTTAATGTTTATTTTGGCGGCTTGTTCGAAAATTTTTCACTTGATTAATAGAATCCTTTTGAACACAATTTGATGATAGTTTATTAATTCTTGATGATAAATTAGATATCCTTATTGATGAAATATATCATATAACTGCTTGGTGATTTATGTTGTTTATACTGTTATTAACCATGTTGAAATAGTATCATTACTCCCGAATCGCTTCAAAAGCTTTACAAGAGAGAGCAGAAGCAGTCCCTTCAAAAGGCTGCTCAGCTTGCTGCTGACGAGAAGGTGTGTAGAAGAATATTTGATTTTCCTCTTGAGTGCATTTCCACTACTTGAAAAATTCTGATGATGATACCTTTACCAACACGATGTAACTAGCTTCGGCAATGCTGTTATTCATTATACCATCTTTCGGGACTGATTTCTATGTTTTGGACAAGTAGTGGTTTTGGCTTGAAGTGAAATATTTTTAATGCTCGCAAAAACTAACTGAAATTATTAGGCTCTTGAGGCTAAGAACAAGGTCATCTACGAGCGTGCTGCTGCTTACGAGAAGGAGTATGAGGAGGCCAAGCGTGAGATCATTGAGAAGAAGCGTGCCGCCAGAGCTGACGGTTCCTTCTACCTTGCTGCTCAGCCCAAGCTTGTCTACGTTGTCAGAATCAAGGGTATCAACAAGATTCCTCCTAAACCCCGCAAGGTTCTCCAACTTTTGAGACTTCTCCAGATCAACAACGGTACCTTTGTTCGTGTCACCAAGGCCACCGAGGAGCTTCTCCGTCTCGTCGAGCCCTACGTTGCTTACGGTTACCCCAACCTTGCCACTGTTAGAAAGCTCGTCTACAAGCGTGGTTACGGCAAGCTCAACAACCAGCGCATCAAGCTGGACAACTCTACCATCGAGGCTGCTCTTGGTCAGTACGGCATCATCTCCATTGAGGACCTTGTCCACGAGATCTACACTGTTGGCCCCAACTTCAAGCAGGCTAACAACTTCCTCTGGCCTTTCCACCTTTCTAACCCCTCCGGTGGCTGGGGTGTCCCAAGAAAGTTCATTCACTACATTGAGGGTGGTGCTACTGGCAACCGCGAAGAGAACATCAACGCTCTCGTTGAGGCCATGAACTAAATTAATGGTTTTGTGTTAAAATATATACATTTCCTTTTAAAAAAATATTAAAAAAAAGTTGAAGTTGTTTTTTCCGTTGTAATTTAATCATTGTTATTTTAATGAATCTCTTGCTTAAATTTTGGTTTGATTTTCAGTAGTTAAGTTAATGTGGTTAAGAGTTAACGTTAACCACTGTAAATCCCATGTATTAAAAATTAAGGTCTGACATGTGTATTTAAAATAGCTCTCATAAAATAAACGAAACTGCTTTGTTTAACGAGATTTTTTTTTTTTTTTTTTTTTTTAATAGTTAGATAACAATAATTAATAGAGCCCGTAATTTTCTGGGGGGTATCATTGAAATCATTTGTATTACGATAAACCAAAATGAAAAACAAGAGCACATTTTAAAAAATTTAAATAACAAAAATAACAGAAATAACTTAATTAAGGATAATTATTTTAATTTCCTCAAGTTCCGTCGTCGTCGTCATCATCGTGTCTAAGCTCATCGAGTTCCGGTCGGGATTTGGGCTTATGATGTACCATTTTAGGTTAAATCCCTAACCACCTCACTAAATTTCCATCTTTTATCATCAGATAATTTTTTTTTAATAATGAAATTCCCTCTTCCACCTCTCTTTCTATTCTTTTTTTTTTCTTCAAAGTAGAATTTCTTTTTGAATTCTGTTTTACAAACTGTCTTTTTTCATTTTTATCTTTCTGAGATTAATTTTCGAATTTTTTTTATATCGATTTACGTCATTTGGCGTGCTATCTAAGCTTACGACATTACTCACACCTTAGTTTTCAGCGTGTAACCCACAAACTAAAAATCACAAGGTCCCAATTTAACTTACTATGAGCGACTCCACTTTTGAGAAACTTCCGTTGGTGGAAGAAAAGATTGAAGGGGAAATTGTCCCTGAAAATTCCAGCAATGAATCACAAAAGCAACCTAAACCTTCTAAAAAGTCCAAAAAATTTGCGTATCCTTCAGGCGCACGAGCTCTTATTTATTTCTTTGTCTTTATTTCCTTAATTGGCTTTGTTGGTATGTCTAGTATCACTGTTTTTTTTTTTTTTTTTTTTTAATCCTTCTAACAATTGTTTAGCTCGCGTTTGCTTCATTTTCCATGAAGAATTTAACTCCAAAACTAATACAAATGAAGTTAACGTGTCCAAGAGCGATTCCGACAGCATTTCAATTTGGGATATTCTTAGAGGAAAGTGTCCTGGCCGTGATGGAATGAACGAGATGCAAAAGCCAGTCAAGCGGAATGTTATTCTGATGATTTCCGATGGCTTGGGTATGGGCTCTTTGGAAATGATTCACCGTGCTGGTGAGAACAACAATCTTGCTCTTGAGTCACATCTTCTTGGTTTTAGCGCTCCAAAATCTACCAAAACTTCTCACGGCCCTATGGACGACACCGCTATTGCTTGTGGTGTAGATGCCAACAATGGCGAATCTGTTGGTTTGTATGCTAGTGGTCTTCCTAGTGCTTCGCTTATTGAAGCTGCTAAGCAGGCTGGTTATCGTACTGGTGTTGTTGTCACATCCCGCATTACTGATGATACCCCAGCCGCATTTACTTCACATGTTCGTAGCGTTTTGGATCCTTCTTTGATTGCCCAGCACCAGCTTGGTATGTACCCTCTTGGCCGCAATGTCGATCTTCTTATTGGTGGTGGACGATGTGCATTCCTCCCTAATTCTACAAAAGAAAGCTGCAGAGTTGATACCAAGGATCTTTGGAATTATGCTGAAACCAATGGTTGGACCGTTGTTAAGAACATGCAGCAGTACATTGGACTTAACCATGGAACTAATGTTTCTCTTCCTCTCATTTCTCTTCTATCTGAGACTGATTTCCCCTTTGAGGTTGACCGTGACCAGACCAAATACCCTTCTCTTGATTCCACTACACTTACTGCTCTCCGTTCTTTGGCTGAGGCTTCTAAGGATTCTGATCGCGGGTTCTTTTTGGTTATTGAAGGAAGCAAGATTGACAATGCTGCCCACGATAATGATCCTGTTGCACAATACCACGAAGTTATGGCTTATGATCGTGCATTCCAGACAGTTCTTGATTTTGCCAAGGACTCAAGTGTCGAAACTGTTGTTCTTTCTATTTCAAACCATGATACCGGCAACTTGAAGGTTCTTAAAAGCGAGAATGCTGTTCCTAACAGATTTTCTAGTGCTTCAAAATCATGTAGTTACATTGTTGATACTCTTGCTGAGAATAGTATTTGTGCCAATTCTCCCGATGCTTCTGTTCGTGTTTCCAAAATGTTTGAAGAGTTTCTTGGAATTACTGATCTGACTGAGGAGGAACTTAATACTATTGTTAGTGCGCTTGATTCAACACCAGGTACTCGTACTAAAGCCATTTCTCGTATTGTTTCTTCACGCTCCGGACTTGTTTGGTCGTCTGAGGATCACACTGTTGAGTCTACTCCTGTGTTTGGTTATAGCACTAACGAAAGGGTTTCTCGATTTTTATCGCACTTCTTCAGAACATATGCTAAGTCACCTTCTCAGATTTCCCGTGTTCTTGAGCGTTTGATGCATATTGATCTTGCTGGTGTTACCAAGCAACTTAATAAGGCTAGCAAGGAGCCCAAATATAAAGGATTTTCTAGGGATAATGAACCTGAGTCTGACTGGATGGGTTTCAATATGGCTGGCTATCGTTCCATGATGGACCGTCCTTGCTCTGGCTACAGAAAATAAGTTGAACCATTTAAGTTAAAGACAAGTATAGTAGTTTTAGTTGAATTTTTAATAAATTAATATTTTATAAAAAGTGTATGGAAGTGTATTTGAATTCAAGTATAATTTGATATATATATGACTCAATGAACTTTTTTTTTTAGAAAATGATTACAAAATTGCTTTTAGTATGGTTTTAGTTTTTTTTTTATCTATCAATATTGAGCAATATTATATTATGTTTTACAGGGGATAAAGTATAGGAGAATATTATAATTGCTCAGAGCATTTTTCTTTTTTAAAAATTTTAAAAGTATCATTATTGGAGAAAATTGGGAAATTAGAATCAAAACTGGACCACACAACACACCAACCAACCAACCAACCAACCGGCCAACAACAACAACAACAACAACAGCAACCATTCGGCCCAGTTTAAAAATTTGAGGGATATTATGAACTTATTTTAAATAGTTAAATTGAAAATAAAAAAATGGCTCTTTTGTTTAGTTTCATTTTTCATTTTTTATTTTACGATTTTCTTGTATTTTTTTATTTTTTGTGTTTTGTGTTTTTTGTTGTAACTGTTGGTGGGACAAGAGTATCGATATGGGTATCCCATAATTTAGTACCTAATTGATGGCTATAATTTATTAAAGGTATATATCTTTTAATATACCTTCCATACAGAACTTCTTTAGTACAACAAATAAAACGGTTGTTGTTGAGGGTGAAGAGTAATTTAAATGTTGATAGAGAGTAGAGGGTACAATATTAAGTATATTTTAGTTGAGGGGGGGTGAAGCAGAAACAAATTGTATAATTTACATCGTTAAAGAAGAAAAATTTCAAAAATCAATTCCAAGATATTAGTTTTTCATTTTTTTTTATATATTTTGTATATTTTTAGGATTAAAATGCTAGAATTACGAAAGGAGCTATTTGCTGCTTTAAAAAAGTATTTTTGGAGGTCATCACCACAACTCACCCCAATCACCCTTTTAAGCCGCAATCTCCTCACGCTTCCAGCCGGTAGGCTTAGGGCATGAGAGATCAACAGTTGGCTGAGGAGTATGTTCATGATCATCAATTCTCAGAGCATAAGGATTTCTATCATGAGTTTGGTCCAGGTTGCCAAAAGTATGGTTCACTTCTCTGTGCTTAGACTCATCAGCGCGGACGTACAAAATGAGATCGTACATGGTGGCAGAGTCAGACATATGCCAGTATTCCTTGGCAATCTTGGGGACAGGAAGGTTCTTCCACTCATTGAGACGGCCAGCCTCAATGTCCTCAATGCAACGTGTGTATGTGACAATGGCCTCTTCCTCGAGGTAGCCAACAAAGCGGTGGCAAATGCGGGGCATGATAAGATAGGCAATAAAGAAGAGGTTGTAGAAAACACCCTGGGCGCCAATGAGCATGAGACGCATGAAGAAGCCAGGCTTATAAAGCTTCATAAAGGTAAGAAGATGCATGCGCTCATTGTAGGCCTCATCAAGAAGGGTTTCAATCCAGGCCTTATCGCGGCGCATGAGACGAAGTGAGTGAAGATGACGAAGAGTTCCGCCAACCATACCGGGGACACCGGCCACAGATTCAAGGAAGATAAATCGCATGAGCCATCTGCGAGGAGTCATAAGGTATTTGGAGTCATTTTCCTTGCCAGGAGGAGGGTGGGCATAGCCAGTAAAGAGATCAAAAGTTGAACGAATTGTCAATAGAGTTCTGCGAGCAATTCTATCAGCCAAGTTTTCAGGAACATGATGAGCAACACCGACTTTCAGGAGTTGTTCTTTAGTTGCACCTGGATGTTCAAAGGTGACACAAAAGCGGTCTTCTTTGCTTTGCTGGGTGACATTAGCATTGTTTTCATATTCATTGAGATCAGCCAGAGACTTTTTCCAGTCAGAATGAACAGTTTTTTGAAATGCATAAGTAGAAGGGGTAGAAGAAAATGCACGAGCACAAAGGAGAGTAGAAGTTCCAAGTCTGTAAGAAACAGGCTTGGACATTCTTAAAGACATTGAAAACATTGTTGTGATTGATTAATTGATGGGGATGATTAGAAAGGTGAAGATGGATGTAAAGGATGAATGATAGAAGGAAGGGAGAAAAAATAAAAAAATTTGAAACCATGATTATTTAAAGGCTTTTATATATGATTGAATTGTTTAAGGAACTAAGATTCGTGTGTGTGTGTGTGTGTGTGTGTGTGAATGGGTAGAGACAACGGGAACATTTGGGGGTGTATTTTTTTTTACTCATTCAATTCCGTATTTAGAAAATTAGATTTTGAATATTTGGGGTTCCGAGAAAAGAAGTTACATTTTGGGAGGGGGGAGGAAGGGATTTAGTTATTAGAAACTGTGTGTGTGTATTACGGGAATAGTTATTTGTTACTAGCTTAGAAGATTAAACAGAATATTGAAAAGAAGAAGAAGAAGAAGAGATAGAAACAGAATAAATAAAAGAGCACTTTTTTTGGTAATTTTTGGTAACTTTGGTACCGAAGGGGACCCGGAACGTGGGAAAAACTCAGATAGTTTTTGTGTAATGAAGTGAGAAATAAACGGATCCTGAAGAAGAACGGAAAAATACTCTTTTTATTTTTTTTTTATTTTTAATATGTTGTAATGATGATGATGATGATGATTATGGAGAAAAAAATAAAATATAATTCAAGAATATTTCAAAAAAACAAAAAAAAAAAATGGCATTTGCATCAAAGCCCTAATTTTCACCAATAGAAGAAATAATAAATGGAATTAAAAATAAAAAAAATAAAATAAAAAAACGGTTTTTCCGGGTGGTTGAGAAATAAATTTCAGGTGCGGCTTTGGATTGAGGCAGTTCCACAGTCACCAATTAATACATGCTTATGTAACACATACACACACATAGAGACACCGGAAAAACTTCAGCCGCAAGACAGGAGTTTTTTCAATTTCAAAACAACAAAATAAAATAAAACAAAAATTTTGGTTATTTTTTATCAAGAATTTCGTCAGGAACAAAAATCCTAGGCCGCGGGAAAAAAAAATTATTACTATCGATTTATTGTTGTTAATATAGAAGTAGTAGATTGTGTATATATCAATGGTCAGTGTTGTTGTTGTTACGGAAACTTTAGATACATAGACAATCCAGGGACTAAAGACATAAATAAATACATTTGTGTGCGGGAACACAAAAAATCCTTCAAGTTTTGTTGTAGCTACTAGAGAATTTATTATTATTATGTCATGTGTGGGAAAAAAAATTAAATTAAATTAAAATAAAAATAAAAATAAAAACACCAGGCACATACAGGAACACGCGGTTGACCATTCCGGCTTTGGTGATACGCTGGACAACCCGCTCGGGAAATACGTTTGCAGGTTGAGGGCCAGATGTGCGATGAGGTTGGTTTGAATTAATTTTTTTTTTTTTTTTTTTTTTCATTTAGATATCGAGGAAGAAAAAAAAGAAGTTTAAAAAAAAATTATATGTTTGTGTACATTCACCCACACAGAATGTGCGATGAGGGTGTTAACTAAGTAAGCTGATGTAGAATATTAGAGAGATTCGGTCCGAATATTGCCAAACTGGTTAAAGAAAAAAAAAAAGGAAGAAAGAAAGAAAGAAAGAAAGAAAGAAAGAAAGAAAGAAAGAAAGAAGATGAAGAAAAAAGAAAAAAAAATCAGATGTTGTAATTTTTGAAAGAAACAAAAAAAAAAATTAAAAAACAGAGATAACAAATAGATGAAATAATAATATTTAAAATTATGTCTGGGTAATTTAACTTGTTGTTGTTTCTTCATGAAAAAAAAAAAAAATTCAAATCTATTTAGTTTAAGAAATAATTTTTTTTTTTGAGTTTAATTCAATAAAAAAAAAAGACTTTTTCCCTTAATTTTATTTTTCTGCTTAGTTGAGAAAATTGGATACCTAATTGGGGGGAAAAAAGAGAGAAGAAAATTTCCTACAAATGGGTGAAAAAATAATAACAATAATGATAATAAAAATATTAAAGAGATTGAGTTAAATGACATAAAATAAAAAGATTTTAAATTTAATTTTAAGAAATATGATTAAAGAGAAATTAAACAAAATAAAAAATAAAAAAATAAAAAGTATATCTTGACGAGCAATTTATCAATAAAACGTGGGTAATTGAGCAAGATATTGAGAAAGATAAAGTATAGTCAAAAAAAAAAAAAATAAAAAAAAAAAACAGTTTTCATAATGACCACGAGAAGTGACAAAGACCGTTATTAGTATTAAAGAATTCTCAAAATTTAAGACTGGGGTAGTTTTTTTTTAAAAAAAAAAATTCAAATCACAACAAGTCTTGGGTTCGGGATGGTCATTCTTAGTTTTTTTTTTTTTTTTGAAGTTTCTTGATTTAAGAAAATTTTTTTGATTTTTTTTTTCTCAAGAGCATCCTATGAGCATATTTCATTTCCACTCGGGACCGTTGGTTATAGAACGTTTTTTTACGGAGATTGATTTGAAAAAGGATAACGACGTTAAATGGGAATAAGAATTAAAAAAAAAAAAAAAAAAAGAGAAAAAAAAACATTTGTGTAAGAATCCTAAAAAATATAAGAAGAAAATTGATTACAATCATATATTGAATTTGTGTAGGGAATCGGAGATGTAGTTTAAACCTTTAAAGATTGGCTGGATAATTAATTGCAAGGCTTGATTAATGTCACCAACTAAGTCTTTGACCGTTTTATCGGCCCTAAACGAAGAAAATAACAATCAAGAAAAGGGGTCTGTGTGAATTTTAAAAATCAATTTCAATATAAATAGTGAATGGAAAGTCATAAGTTTAAAAAAGTTTTCAATATATATATATATATTTTTTTTATATCTAGTTTATAAAAAAGTTTTTTTTTTACATTACATTAACAGAAAATCATAAAATCATAAAGGCATCAAACAAATATTAAAAGGGGAAAAATAAAAAAAAAATTGTGAGTTAAAATGAATGAAGAAAAAATGACAAAGATAAAATGTTTTAAGCAGCAATTTCATTGCGCTTCCAGCCAGTAGGCTTGGGTGCACTCAAGTCAGCTGTTGGTTGAGGAGTGTGATGATCTTCAATCTTAAGAGCATAAGGATTTCTGTCGTGGGTTTGGATAAGATTTCCAAAAGTGTGGTTGACTTCTCTGTGCTTGGATTCATCAGCACGAACATAAAGAATCAAGTCATAAATAGTGGAATTCTCAGGCATATTCCAGTACTGCTTGGCAATATCAGGAGCAGGAGCAGTGCGCCACTCATTGAGACGACCAGCCTCAATGTCCTCAATGCAACGGGTGTATGTGACAATGGCCTCTTCCTCAAGGTAGCCAACAAAGCGGTGGCAAATGCGGGGCATGATAAGATAGGCAATAAAGAAGAGGTTGAAGAAAACACCTTGGGCACCAAGAAGCATGGCACGCATAAAGATACCAGGGTTGTAAAGTTTCATAAAGGTAAGAAGATGCATGCGCTCATTGTAAGCTTCCTCGAGAAGAGTTTCAATCCAGGCCTTATCGCGGCGCATGAGACGAAGTGAGTGGAGATGGCGGACCATACCACCAACCATACCTGGAACACCAGCAACGGATTCAAGGAAAACAAAGCGCATGAGCCATCTGCGAGGAGTCATGAGGTATTTGGGGTCATTTTCCTTACCTGGAGGAGGATGTGCGTAACCAGTAAAGATGTCAAAAGTAGAACGAATTGTTAACAAAGTTCTTCTGGCAATGCTATCTGCAATGTTTTCAGGAACATGGTGAGCAACACCAACCTTCTTAAGTTGGTCAATGGTTGCATCTGGGTGGTCCCAGGTGATGACAAAGCGTTCATCCTTTTTGCCGCCAATAATTTTGTTTTCATTCTTATCGTACTTTTCATCAGCCAAGGTCTTTTTCCAAGAATCACACTCGAGGACTTTTTGGGAACTTAGAGTGCAAGGTGAGGAAGACAAGTAGCGAGTAGAGATGGCAGAGGAAGAGCGAAGGAATTGATTACCCAAGATAGTCTTGATACCAACTCTTGAAGTAGATAGCAAGATTGGGGAAGATGTTGAAAGACTTAACATTGTTAATGTGTAAGTTTGTAGTGGATGTTAATTGTTAATTGATGATTGTTATTTGTGTTTGTGTTTGTGTGAGTGTGTGTGTGATGAAGAGAAAGAGAGAGGGAAATAAAAAAAAACATGTTCAAGGAGGTTTAATGAGTTCCTTTTATATAAAAATTTAAATCAAATCAATAAATTACTATCAAGGTTTTGTGAGCAATTTTTATTTTTTATTTTTATTTTTTTTAGTTTCCAAAGCAGGACTTTCAATTCCGCTTAGGGTTCTGCTTCAATTCCCATAATAGTGTATATAAGATATATATTTGTTTGGAGAATTTTCGAAAAAAAAAAATAATTTTTAAATAAAATAAAAAATAAAAATAAAAAAAACGTGCGGCTTGTGTGTTTAGCCATGCGACTAACGCACATGTCCCAGAACGGTTAAAGTATTTAGTAATTGTAAGCACAGGCATTTGCCAAAGCCCAAGGGTGCGGCTGTAGTTCCTTAGGTAAGCCCCCCAGATTTTAGCTAATCTGTGACACTAAGCAGCGAAAAAAAGCAGGGAATTCCAGACGGGTTCATACGGGGACTTTCGGGTATAGAAGAAAAAGAAGAACAACAACAAGTAGAAGAAATTGTGAATATTCATAAACATAATCATTATAGTCATCACAAGATCGGTCAGCGGTTCAGCTGCAAATAGTAGCTATTAGAATATATAGAGAAAGAGAGTGAAAGAGAGAGTGAGAGAAAGAAGTTAATCAATCAGCATGTCTTTAAAACGTCATTGTTGCTAATGATGGGTTTTTTTAACGGCCTTCCCACAAAGGATGGTAGATTTATTACAATTTTTGCGGTTAAAAAAGGTTATAATAATAGCAGAAAGGAGTAAATATTATTATTATTATTATTATTATGATTATGATTATGGATAGAATGAATATCTTCTTCTTTTTCTTCTTCTTATTTTATCACTACATTATTCAAACTTGAATGGTCATAATGAAAATCAAAGAAATAAAGGTTATTTTAATTTTAATATATAATATATATAAATATATGTGGATAAAATAAAATAAAATAAAATAAAAAAAGGAAGAAAGAAAGAATGTAAAGTCATCTATAGTTAGTAACTTAAGAGAAGTTCTTTATGTTTTTTAGTTAAATGAGTAAAACGTATTCGTCTGAGTCAGAAGAAAGAAAGAAAAAGGACATCTTGGCCAATTAATTATTATTATTATTATAATAATAATATTATTAAATTGATAGATAAATAAATTATTACAAAATAAATATGAATTGAAAAGACTTTGAGACTTTGATTATAAAAAAAAACAATTTTATTATATTTATGAATGAATGAATGAATGAATGAATCGAAATGTAATTTATTTAATTCATCTGACCTACACGATAAGTTCCATAGTCAACTGTAATTTTATTTAGTTATTAAGCTCGGCCGGCTTGCTTAGTAAACAAATTTGTGAATTTTTTTTTTTTAATTATCATTACAAGTAATTTTACAAAGAAACATTTTGGTCTTTTATTTTAATTTTTTTTTTTTTATTCCCTCTTTTTTTTTTTTTTTCTTTCTCTTTTGCTTTTGTTTTTGTTTTTTTTTTGTAGATTAATTCAATTATTATCTCAATGCTGGGTTTTAATAAAATAAAATAAAATAAAATGCTGAATTTACTATCTAGAAAAAATACAACTTAACTTGTAGGATTAGGTACCCCGCTCATGGGGTTAGCCAAAACCCGAAGATTGATTTTAACTTTGTTTGCTTCAACAACAACAAAAAGCGGGTTTTTTTTTTTTATGTTAAACACAACAATAATGGAGAAACACAAAAAAAAAAAAAAAAAAAAATTCTAATCTACAATCTTAAACAAGGGAAATAAAGGGAAGGGGTAGTTGGAAGAAATAATTTTAAGCCTAGTTTAATAATAATGGCAACTAATGAATAATACCTTAATTATCATTGCTCAAAGATAATAATAATAATAATAATAATAATAATAAATTTCAATTGTTTATTTTTATTTTTATTTTGAGATATATATATTTCATTCTCGAGGAAGACCTTTCAAAAAAAAAAAAAAAAATTTGAAAATTTGAAAATTTGAAAATTTGAAAAATAAAATAAATTTTAAAAATAAATGTTAAAAAGTTAAATTGTTTCTTTAATTATTGTATTTTTTTTTTTTTGTTATAAAAAGAAAATCCTTCAAAAAGTTTTCATGTTTTATAGTACCCGAAAAAAGTTTCCCGTTGACGGGACTTGAAATTCCCCTGAAAAAGAAAAAATAAAGATACAGATACAGGTTTTTTTTTTTTTTTTTTTCAATTCATTCAAAGTCATGATCGTGATCTTTGAAACATCTACAAAAGTTCATAACATTGAGAAAAAAAAATAAAAAAGGTGATATCTTAAATGAAAAAATAAAAAAAACAAAATACATTTTAAGCGGGAATCAAAAGTCCCGTTAAAGGAATCATTTAATTCCCGAAAGAAGAAAGTTGAGGAATAACAAAAAAAAATTAAAAATTAAAAAGGGAGTCATATAATGTTACATTTATTACCCACGTTTTTTTTTTTTTTTTTTTTAAATTATTTTTTAAAAAAAACAATTGAAGAAAAATGATTCTGTTTAATCCTAACGGAACTTTGTAAATCCCGTGGGGGGACTGATACCAAACCCGAAGATGAACCGAAGGCTTTATAGACATTTTTTTTTTAAAAGTTCAAACTTTTTTTTTTTTTTTTTTTTTTTCAAGTTAACTTTGTTACATTATCTTGTAACAAAACAAAACTTATAAATATAACTTACGACTTAAATTTTATTACATATGTTTGTTCATTTACCCTAACCTTTTAATATACCACGTTTTTAATTTAGACCCCATAAGAAAATTAAAAAAAATTCATTTTTATGGGTGCATCTTCTTCTTTTTTCATATTCACATGCAGGGTGACGTAATCATATAAAAAATCCAACGACAAAAAAGGTGGCTGATTGTTTTTTTTTTTTATTTTTGTCTTCAACGCCGTACGTTGTCAGATTACAAGGCAATTGCCGTTTTTACATATATATATATATACCCACACCAAAAAAAAAAAATAAAAAATAAAAGGCATTGCAGAAATAAAGTTAAATGGAAATAGAAGCAGAAGAAGAAGAAGAAGCAGATGCTGAAGCAGATGCTGAAGCAGATGCTGATGAAAAAAAATCTTAATAGACTTAAGTCAGATTGGCCGGCGGTGGCGGAGTGGACCGACGCATGAATATATATCTTGTTTTAGGTGTCGGAAAGAAAGAAATAACAATTAATACATCATCATCTGGAACAGAGTATATTTTTAGAAAAAAAATAAAAATAAAAAAAAAAGCAATATTCATTTAATGGCTTAGAAGTTGTAAGAATAGGAATAAGAAGAATAATAAGAAGAAGAATTGTCTAGTATATACCTGATGATTGTTGTTGTTGTTGATAGAACAAAACAATACCGTTATTTTTTCAATCAAATTAAATCAAATCAGATCAAATCAGATCAAATTAAATTAAATTAAATTAAATTAAATTAAGTTAAATTAAACCAGCAACAGTAATGTCAGATTTGTCATTGCTGCCAAAATGAAAAAAATTCTTATTCTTATTCTTGTTCTTGTTGTTCTTGTTGTTCTTGTTGTTCTTGTTGTTCTTGTTGTTCTTGTTGTTCTTGTTGTTCTTGTTGTTCTTGTTGTTCTTGTTGTTCTTGTTGTTCTTGTTGTTCTTGTTGTTCTTGTTGTTCTTGTTGTTCTTGTTGTTCTTGTTGTTCTTGTTGTTCTTGTTGTTCTTGTTGTTCTTGTTGTTCTTGTTGTTCTTGTTGTTCTTGTTGTTCTACTAATAGTAGTATTAGTAGTTGTTACTAATACTAGTAGTAACAGAAAAGAAAATAAGTTCCTTGTGATTTTGAACTCATGTGGCAGGCGGCCCTCATAATAACCCTAAAATCAACTACATACAAACTAAGTTCCAATTTGTACATTAATATGATATCAAATTCCTATGAGACCCTTAAATAGAAAGAAACTAAAAAAAAAAAAGAAGAATAATCAATCTATATATTATCATCGAAACTAATATCCGATGACATCTACTGATTGACCCCAAGTATTGCCTGCCTTGTTTATTTGTAAATGATGACTTCAACATTGGAGGAGAGAGAGAAAAAAAAAAAAAAAAAACAAAATAGTGGTGGGCGTATACCAAACCACCGCTTAGAATGGCTGTGCAGCCTTCACAACAATAACAACAACAACACCAAGACATTCCCATAAACAAATAAATACGGCAACAACTGGCTTTTTTTTTTTTTTTTTTTTTTTTTATATTTTTTACAACCTCCCCTTTTTTTTTTTTTTTTTTTTCATTTATTTATTTTGTTTATTTATATTTAATTTCTTTTCTCTTTCCAACTATTCTTGAAAAAAAATAAAATAAACAAATCCAACAAACTTTTAATCTTTTAATATACCCACACACATACACACTCTCATCAATCCATCCATCCATACCATCTGCATTCAAAAATGTCTGGCTACGTATGTTAATCATAATCATAATAAATAACATTCAATCATTTCACAATAAAACCTCATCTTTCTCTCTTTCTAGTATCTAACTTTGGTTATATAGTACGGTCCTCAACAACCTCAACAAGCTTACAATGGTGGCTACCAGTCTCAGGGAGGCTATCCTCCTCAAGGTGGTTATCCTCCTCAAGGTGGCTATCCTCCTCAAGGTGGCTACCAGCAATCTGCTCCTCAGCCTATTTACATTCAACAGCAACAACCCCAGAAAAATGACAGTGACTGCTGCTGTGGTCTTTGCGCCGGTCTCGCGTGCTGCTTATGTCTTGACTGCTTGTTTTAAACAGGATGAATAAACAAGAAAAAAAAAAACTTTTCCCCCCCTATTCTAACGCGTGTTTAATTAATTGAATTCTTTTGTTTATTATCATTATAATATTCATTGGGAATATGAAAATGAAAAAAAAAAAAAAAAAAGATGATGAATGAAGACAATTGTTTTTTTTTTATTTTTTTTTTATTTTGCCTTTTGCCTTTTGCCTTTTGCCTTTTGCTTTTTGAATTTTTATTAATTTATTTTCTAAGAACACTACGATGATGATTTGGACCCGTGTCGATTACTGAATCAATCATAATTATAATAATAATAATGACTTGACACACACGGCGATTCATTTCATTTTTTATTTTTTTTTTTCCCTTCCTAATAGATCAACAACTAAACATTTACATGTTTAATTTTATATTTGTTTCGGTTTCATTTTATTTTTTTTTATGTATTTTTAGAGTTAAAAAAAAAAAAGACTTTTTTTTTCAATAATTTATTATTAACATTATATTATCATAATGAATTGCAAATTGTAATTTGCACTGGTAGATGTTGTTGTACCATACAAAAAATTTATCCAAAATAATGATTTGAAGAATAAGAAAAAGAAGAAGAAGCTGCTATTTTACCAAGAGAGGCAATCTGCCATGAAACTTAAAGGCCAAGATTTTTTTCATAATTTTTTTTTTATTTTTTTTTATTTTTTTTTATTTTTTTCACGTAGCAGCAGCCCACAGATTAATGAACCAATACTCTAACAAGATGATTGCACACACACACACATACATATATATTAACTATAGTTATAATAAAATAGTTACTATAATCAAATAACCTAACCATTACTACAGTATTTTTTTTTTAATACACTCAAGAACTATACCCAAAACCATAAAAAAACTTGTTTGAAATATTCGTCTGCTTGTAAAATATACATGCATTTTATTTAAAATAAACATCTTCTACTGTCGCCCAGCGATTCTCCAGCAAGTCTATTCAGTGGTACTTTTTATATATATATATATATATGTATATCACAAGTTTTATATTGTTTCATCGTAAATTTATTATTTTTTTTTTCATTTTTTTTCATTTTTTTTTTTGTTTCTTTCATCATAATTACATCTTCGTCATAATCTTTTCGTCTCCTTGGAGCAGGTTCTTCTTCTTTTCCCCGTTTTATTAGTAGTAGAATAGTATATTTCATATTGTATCGTGAACCCTTTCCAAATGAAAAAAAAAAACAACAACCTCTTAGGCCTTGACGGTTCTCACGCCAGCCTTGGTGTCCCGGAAAATGGCATCACCCTCAGCGTAACCTCTGCCAGCGCCGAAACCGACACCAAGCCAGACGGGCCATGCTCTTCGTCGGAAAAACAGAACAGATGCAACAACGCCAAAGCCAAAGCCTAGACCGGTTTTGACCAGAGTGTTGGAGATAACGACGTCCCACTAAAATAAAAAAATAAAAAAAAAAAAATTTGAACCTTAAGGTTAGTTCATTTGTTGATAAAAGAAGACAAAAAAAATAAAAAAAAAGTCAATTACGTGTAGGTTTCCACACACTAACACGTCAATTGAATGAACCCACCTTGTCATTGAGAAGAGACTCGGAGGATGGTGTAACGGCGACTTGCTTCTGTTCGACAGCAGACATTTTTGATGTATTTGGATGATGTTAGAAGGGATGGGGGTTTGTGGTGAGGGAGAAGGATTGGCGTATGTGGATTGTTTAAAATCACAAAGTGTGTGGTTGGTGCGAGGGGTTTTTTTAGTGGTGGAACGCAGAAATATAATAAAGAAAATACAAAAGAAAAAAAAAAAAAAAAAAAAAAATCAGCACAGCCGGTTGGGCTAAGAGGAGGCCATCCATTGGCCCATGGAAATTTCACATCAATATGTAACATAAATGTAATTAATCACATGATAATTTTATAAAATTTATATTACATTTAAACACGTAAAATTGTAACAAATATTTTTTTATTTTTTTAATTATTTTTAATTTAATTTAATTTATCCATTTTTATTTTATTTATTTTTTTTAGAATTTCCAGTCAGTGCCTCCTTTAAAAAAAAAAAATTAAAAATAAAAAAAAAATACTCCATTTAAATTTTTTTTTTTTTAGGCTCACAACAAATTCCCTCTTTTTTTTTTTTTTTTTAGAATTTTCAATCACGATTCTTCCTATTTCAGGAATTCTCTTCACATTGTGGAATAAAAATACCCTTTAACCATTCCATTTATTTTTATTTATTATTATTATTATTGATTATCAATTATAAATAAATAAATACCTAAACAATGGCTGCTACTGTCGTGGATACCACCTACTACGAACTCCTCGGAGTCGCGCCAGACGCCACTGAGCTCGAAATCAAAAAGGGCTATCGTAAAATGGCTATCAAATATCATCCTGATAAGAACCTCGATGATCCTAACGCCGATGAAAAGTTCCAAGAGGTATGTTTTTTTTTTTTTTTTTTTCTTCTATCTCTCTCTCTCTCTATTTCCACAAAATCATTATCCACCCACTTGCACCCCCATTTAACTAACTCGATATTCTCATAGATTAGTGAAGCCTATCAAGGTATGCTCACTTACCTTATTCTTTCTTTTTCTTTCCTAACAACTTTTACTTCATCTTAGTCCTCAGCGATAAGGACCTCAGAAAACGCTACAACCAGTTTGGTAAGGACCAAGCTGTTCCTGAAGCCGGTTTCGAAGATCCCTCAGAACTCATCAGCAGTATCTTTGGTGGCGAAGCCTTTTTTGACTTGTATGTGAACCATGAATATTATTATTATTATTATTATTATTATTATTATTATTATTATTATTATTATTATTATTATTATCAACATGCATTCATCACCAAACAAATTTTTTTTTATTTTAACCCTGATATTACATACTACCATCCAATACTAACCCCTTAATTTTTTTTTTCTTCTTCTTCTTCTTTTTTATTTTTTTTTATTTTTTTTTATTTTTTGTTTTTATTTTTACAGAATTGGAGAAATCTCGCTTATTCGTGACATTACGCGATCCATGCAAATTGCTACAGAAGAAGAGGAAGAAGACGAAGAATTTAAACCAGCTGCCACTGCCACAACTTCTTCCACTGATGACCTAGCCACCAAAACTGGCCAACTCGCCATTACAGACGGTTCCACCATAGATGCTACTCCCACTCCTACTCCTTCTTCTACAACAACAACACCTTTGGCTGAAAGCTCCGCATCACACTCCTCACCTTCCGGCCTGCCACACCAGTCCTCCTCATCTTCACCCCCACCACAAAGTGATGTTGATTCCATAGCTTCCTCTGCTACCGATGCCAAGTCTAAGAATAAAGACAAGAAGAAGAAGGGTATTCTTTCCGAAAAACAAAAACAAGAAATTAAAAAGCTCCATGATGAGCGTGATACAGCTCACCAAGAACGCGTTGACAAGCTTGTTGAAAAACTCGTCGAAAGACTTTCCGTCTACACTGAAAGCGACAAGAAACCCGCCGTCACAGAATTCTTCCGAAAACAACAAGCTGATCTTGCCGCAGAGCTCAAAATGGAGTCTTTCGGTCTTGAGCTTCTGCACGCCATTGGCCACACATACTACACCAAGGGTTCCAACTTCCTCAAGTCACAAAAAATGTTGGGCATGGGTGGTGTCTTTGGAAAATTTAAGGAAAAGTACACAGTTGTTAAAGATACCTGGAACACGATATCTAGCGCCATTGATGCGCAGTACACTCTTCAGGACATTGCTAAACTAGAAGAAAAGGGTGACGAACTCACAGACATTGAAAAGGCAGAGCTTGAGCGCCACGCAATGGGCAAGATTCTAGCTGCTGCATGGAACGGTTCGCGTTTCGAGATTCAAAGCGTTCTCCGCGAGGTCTGTGACCGTGTTCTTTCTGATAAATCTGTCCCTGCAACTACACGTATTGACCGTGCCCGAGGCCTTATGATTGTGGGTGACGTGTTCCGTCGTATTGTGCGCTCTCCTGAAGAGGAAGAGGAGGTACGTGTTTTTGAAGACCTTGTACAGGAAGCTGCTGCATCTAAGAAGAAGAAGAAAGAGCACAAGGAAAAGGGAGGATTTTTCCACAAGGAAAAGGGAGAGGAGACTAGTTCTACACCAGTCTCTGGAACTCATTAAGTAAGAAGGATATTTTTGAAGCAAAAGAAAAGGAAAAGAAAAGTACAAAAAAAAAATGTTTTTTTTTTTTAATGTTGACAGATGTTATCAATGATAGGTTTTTTTTTTATTGCAGACCATTGATTTCATCTTTAAATAATGTATGGAATAGAGTAGTCACAAAAAATAATTATGAATTTTTTTTTCTTTTGATATTAGAAATGATCTAATCTTGATGAAAATAAATGAAGAATCAAGAAATGTTATGATTTTTGTTTCTTTTTTAATAAACCGTTATTAGCATGAAGCATTTTCTCTCTTTCATTTTTTTTTTCCCCTTCGACATACCACCACCAAACTTTAACTCTTATGTTCAACAACCCAACACAACACAATATTTCTCACTTACCCTCCAATTTGAATTTTTTTTTTTTTAACAATATGATAAAAAATGAATTCAACTATAAACAAAAAAAAAAAAGAACAAAGTAAAGAAAAAAAAGATTTTATTTCTCCGACACGGGGAATCGAACCCCGATTTCCACGGTGAGAGCGTGAGGTGATAACCATTACACTATATCGGAGTCACGTGGTTAGAAAAAGTATTCTTTAGAACGTACTGTTATTAAAATTATAATTATGCATTATTTCAAAAAATAAAAATTTATAGTTTAATTGTAAGGGGAAAGGGCTGGATGGTGTAAAGGGTAACACATTCGCTCGAAAGCGGAAGATACTGGGTTCGATTCCCAGAATACCCCCTTTTCCTGAGGATGTGTACGGGAGTATACACCTAGACTGAAAAACCATAGGCTACCCTGGTTACAGGAATGCCGACTCTTCCGTACAGTCTAAATAGCCTGCAGGTGATTGCGGGCCGTATCTCTGACGGAAGAGATTAAGAAATACATGGGCGTCCGTGAAGATAAGTGGAAATGGGTTGGGAAGGTTTTGGGACCGACAGACTGGTTCTCCCTGTTCCTCGTAAGCTGGCATCAGGGCCCATCTTCCGGGCTACCGGAGACGCACAGAACAGAAACCACCAGTACTAAAAAGGTACAAATGAAAACCGGCAAGTCACATAGTCAGACAATAAAAGGATAGCGCAGATGCTGATGTTATATAGTTCTATAACCCTTGAATAAAAACAAACAAACAAACATAGTTTAATTGTAAATATTTTTATAAATTTATATGAATAATTGTTATTTGTTTATTTTAAAATTTAATTTTTTTTTAAAATCAAAAAAAAATTTCAAGAAAAAATAACAATGGTTGCCATATTAAGTAATTTAAAAATGTTGCAATTAACATAAAAAAAAATCAAACTTTGTTATTTAAATCTAGTCCTTCCTATAAAAAAATTTCTTTTCTCTCTCTCTCTCTCTCTTTTTTTTTTTTATATATTTAAAATCGACAATTGATCAATTGAAATACAACCTAAATTTTTTTCTTTATGAAAAAAACCTCTTTACAGACCGGCACGACGGTGTTTCTGTGCCTGACCAGCCGGTACTCCTTGCTTAATATCCTCAGCAACAAGCTCGTCAGCACGCACACGAGGTGGAATTGCTTCCAAAACCTTTTTCACAAACTCTTCGTCGGCTGCCGGCAGCACAACAACGCCATTCTCATCGGCAACAATGTAATCACCCGGGTTAATCACTCGCTCCTCATCGGGCGCACCAGCATCTGTCGACTGTGAAGCCACTTTGACCACAAGAGGAGCATCAACTGCAACAACCTTAACAACCTTAGTGGGTGCACAAATCCCAAGACCGTAAGCAAAAACAGGATACCCAAGTGCATTGTGCTCACGTACATCGCGAATCTTACCAAGTACTACAGATCCAACAGCCCCACGGTACTGTGCACGAGTGCTCATCAAACCACCATACAACGCATTCGAAATGCGAGTATATGGGGCAACTGGAATTTGCACAGATGCAGAAGTTCCCAGAACCACAACGCCACCAGCAGGAGCAGTGTCAATGTACCCGCCCTTGACTGCAGGACGCGGGTCGTCGAGCGGCGCATACTCCACGGTATATGCACGGCCGGCCACAGAGCCTGTAGCATCTAGGGTTTTGGAATATTGAACAAGATGAGGAATATAACCGCCATGGGGGATACCATACTTGACGAGAGCATCGGCCACGTCGCAGGGTGTGTACTGGGCCAGGGTCTGGCTGACAGGGTCCTGGGTAGAAGCAGAGGATGAGGAGGAGGACATTTTTCGTAGAGTGCCAATTGTGTAATTAAAGGTTCGAGAGGATAAAGGGATGAGTCTATGGACAGTTTTTTTCATCAAATAAAAGAAATGATCAAGGAGTTATAGTTGGGAACTCTGCTAGATGGGGGGAAAAAGTTTGGAGGGGATTAAGATAGCAGGTACTAAATGGTGGTTTATACGACCAGTTTATGAGAGCTTTTCCCCAGATATCGCCAATTACGTAACCTGGTGTTACAATCTTAAGCCAAAATGACAACTTTGTACTAAAAAAAAAAAAAAAAAAAGTCAGATATGACACTTTATGCGCGGCTTTAGCTGGGGGGTTTATTTCAAGTCCTTTTTAAAGGAAAAGATGTTAAATGGTTTAGTTCTTTTATTCTCAATCATTTTATTCTATTAAGAAATCAATTTTTTTTCTTTTTTAGTTTTACATAGCTTCTATTCTATTAAAAAAAACAAAGTATTTTCTAATTTTTTTCATATTCTATTCTTTAGGTTTCTTTTTAGCTTTAAATTGACGTAAAGCTGGTCGGTTAGTGGGCCGGCCACATTCAATGGCCACCAACCTGGCAAAATCCCTTGTGTCCCAATAAGCTCCATGAGCTTTAAGCATTGACAGGTACTGGTTTTCCAAAGTCCCCACTAAAGGAATGATAAAGTCAATTTGTCCATTATCATTCATTTCCGCCATCTTCCGCTCAGAGTAACTCAAGGGAGGGGGTTCATCTCCAGTAACGTTCTCATTACCTTGCAAGGTATCATCATCATCATCATCATCATCATCATCATCAGACTCGTCGTCATCTTCATCGTCTCCATCAACATCTTCACTATCAAATGTGTTAGAACTACCACCGCTGCTACGATAGATTTCTGGTGGAATTGACTGACTGCGAGTCCCAGAGTCTGGCGTAGATGGTGTTAATAAGTCTCCAAACATTTTTTCTCGCTTGGTGCGCTTTGCAAGAGAAGCAGAAGAATTAGATCTGGTAATCATTGCTCCATTAGTTGCATTTAAATTAGTGCTGTTGACTCCATATTTAGGCATAAGGAGTTGCTTTCTAAGAGAAATATTTTCTGTTTCACCAGCTTCAGATTCAGATTCGGAAACTGCAACGCTTTCAGAATTCAGTGATGTAACGCGGCTCATTCTTTGAGAGGATGTCAGAGTAGTTGTGGATGTAGTTTCAGATTCAATATTTTGGGAATTCGATGTAATAACAACGCTTTTAGTACTGCGGGTAGAGTCAACTGAGCTGATTGATGATACAGAATCTGAGCGTCCACGAGATTCACGAGAACGTAATATCTTGCTCATAAACGAACGACCACTCCAGGTTCGAGTTTCTTCAACTACTGGAGAAGCCAAGGGGCCCTGCTCATCTGAGCTTGTCCCAGTCTCTGCCGACTTGACAGCCAAAGTATCCTTGTTTGGCGATGTAGTCAATGTCAAATCCAAAGATTCCTGTCTTTTGGCCCGTGGTGAAGCAGTTGGAGAAGAAGAAAATAGTTCTGGAAGTTTAACTTTCCATGTTTCGAAAAAACTCCCTGTTCTAGCATTTTTTGTGGAAGACTTATCTCCACGCTTGTGATGAGCCTTCTTCAAAGGAAACTCCTTTTCTGTTGGCAAGACTGCTTGTTCAATACTTTCAGCAAGTTCAGGGTCCACAGTTGGGTTCAAACAATAGGATATGGGGTCTGAATAATGCATAACATTGTAAAGTCGCTGAATGCTCATGCAACCATATGGATATTTTGGAGGAAATAAATTTGAAGCAGATGCATTTAATGACGGATTTTGAAAAATAGACTTAGAGTTACCAGAACCCTGATCAGCAATATCTTCTTCTTGATGATCGGTATCAATAGTTTCCTTTGTGGGATCCGAGAGAATAAGTTTTTCATTGTAAAGTTCCATTGTAGACTTTGAGCGCAGGTATCTTTCAAAGCGTTCTTTCTTGACTTCTTCTTCATAAAGTTTTCGAGGAACAAGACTTGAATTTTCCAACAAAAGGAAAAATCCGACAGGACTCCCTGCAAAAAACAAGTTTGTAGTGTCGAAGCAAAACTGGGACTTTGGCATAGTAGAAGGGTCAGAAAGAGCAGCTGCTTTATTTACCTTATTAGGTTGGTACGATAAAATATCAAGAGCCAAAACACTCCCTAAAGAGTGTCCAATAATGTGAACTTTTCCTTTTTCCTCAAAACCAGGATTGTTTTTAACCAACAATCGGTAAATTCTATTAGCTTCCCCAGCTGTTGCTTCAATCAAAAGATTTTTATAATGCGACATGTAGTAGGGAATGTCAAGCATGACGTCGGAAATAATATTGCGGATGGCAGGGATAGATCTCAACGTGATTTGACTAAGTGTGAAGAGAACCTTTCCAGTATCTTGATCTTGACTCACATTCTTAATTGCATCAAAATCCAAAGTTTTCCGCCAATTAATGGGAAGAGCAATGATTGTAGTATTTTCTTCAATATACTGCTTAACATTTGGCGATTCTAATTGCTCAGCAATCAAAATATTGAAACGATTAATGGCATAAGTAAAGTTAAAACTTTCCAAGCGTTCAGACAATTTTTGGCCAATACCATGAATGACAAAGATAACATCTGTTATAGGAGGTGGGACAAACCCAAGATTATCAGACCCACGATCAGGAAGGTTGCGAACCTTTTTCCAGTCTGACCAGTCAAAATGACGTTGAAGAATGGCCAAAGTTCCTACTGGAGTTTTACCAGAAAGCAAACAGGAAACTAGTTGGTAATTTGTAGGTGAAATTAAATAAGATAGAGGGTTCATAGAAGTAGTGCCGAGCTGTGGTCCAAATATGTAAGCCACTGGATATTCTTTAGGTGTACATACAATTGTATGCTTAGGCTTAGGTTCAAGCTCAGGTTCTGACTTAGACTCAGGTTTAGATTCTGATTCAGGAGCGGGATCTGATGTTTCTTCAGTTGTTTCATTAGTAAATAGAGGATCCACTGGTTCATCTGGAGTCACTGGTGGTGTATCTTCCTTAGCAGCGTTACAAGGTGCAAAAACAACAAATGCGTTATAAGTGACTGCAGGCTGTTCAGGCTTTTCTGGGGTCAATGTATAAGTAATAGGAATTTTAATTTTCGAGGCTGATTCTGGGACTTGAATAGCAGTTTGTAGTTCGGAGACATATTCATTAGTCCATGGTCTGACTTGATAGAATGCCTTTACTACAGCTGCTTCAAGAGAAGGTTCGACTGGTGTCAGAGTAGATGAAAAGTACCATTCGGAACGCATAACATGAGAAATGTCACGTATAGGTTTCCAATAAACAGGCTTCATGGTTTCCTTTCTAACATTGACGCAAAAAAGACGTCGAATACCTACCAGGACTTCATTTTCTTCGTCGTTTTCTTCATTATCCTCATCTTCTGCATCTTCTTCATCGTCTGTACAGTCACAGTCATTCTTTTGATTTTTTTCTTGCTCCTTGGAAGTGTCACCATTTACTCTTTTGTGATAATTTTGGTAAGCTACCTCAAGCTCTTGATTATTGTTTGGATTAAATGCAGACCACGCCGCAGAGGTGGGTACCAGCGCACCTGAAAAGGAAACCGTTGCATAAACTGGGGGATCCAAAGAAACCGAACATCTTTTTTTTGGTGGCGGAGATTTTGCAGTTGTGTCTGTGTCAGTATCAATGGTAGCGTTGTGATGATGATGATGATGATGATGATGCGAGTTTTTGTCTTTTTCATGGTGAGTTTTCTCTTCTTCTTCAAGTTCTTTGAGAATCTTTTCTGCATTATCTTTGGCTTCTTCCCAGGAACTGAAACCTTTGGGTCCTGAATTTGGTCCTGGTGTTGGTATTCGAGAATTATTATTAGAAGAGGAAGAAGAGGAAGAGGAAGAGGAAGAAGAACTTGTAGCAGCCGCAGCAGCCGCAGCGGCGGTGGCAGCAGCATTTGCAACTACACTTGAGGAGTTGGTTGCAGCAGCAGCGGCGGCAGCAGCGGCAGCAGCGGCAGCAGCGGCAGCAGCAGTAGCCACAGGAGGACCAGCAAGTGATGGTCTATTTGGGTTGTTTGAAAGCGAGCCAAAAGCTTCTGAAGTCAATGCTCCTGCAGCAGTTGTGGGGCCTGCTGGGCTTGGGAGAGTAAAGGCAGGATCATCGATCTGGGAAGCTGAGTTATAGAAGAACCAAGGCACAGCCGGTGGAGGTGGAATAGTCGAGTCATGGACTGATATTTTAACAAAAGGCATATTAAAGGATTTATTTATAATTTTTTATAAGAGAGAATAAAAAAAAATAATGAAGTATATAGAAAGATGGTTAATGTTAGAGACAAGAGTTTAAAATAAAAGGGTTTTTGTCTGCGGTATATTGAAAATCTCTCTCCACTCTTTTCTTTCCAAAACTTTTTACGTGTGCCCTTATTCCAGAATTGTCTTTCTCTTGAAGACAAGAAGCAATAATTTTCAAGCAACTCAATTACAAGGTCTTTATATAAAAAAAAAAAAAGTCTCACAAGCAATCTTGATTATCGGCATAGTAGGACCGAATTGAGTGTTCTCGGCCAACCAGCTGCCAAAGTGTCTTTCACATGCGCAAGGAAACCTTTCCCAGCCGTGGGGGAGAAGTCTATCTGATGTCACAACCTAAAAAAAAAAGAAGACGGCCGGCGGAATATTATTCTGAGTCCGTCAAACCGATTGAAACTTGCAAAAAAAAAAAATTATTTATTTATTTAGAAAACGTTACTCTTTTTTTTTTTTTTTCATTTTAACATAGATTTTAATGTTAATGTCCCGGTGTTCCTTTGCATGTCCCGACCTCGATCTGTGGGTTTTATTCAAACCCTAACCCATATAAACATGCCAGCTCGCATCCTTTTTTGGAAATTTCAACCCACCTCAAGATCACTAAACATTGATTGATTGATATCACCTAAGCTTTCCAAAGAATACCCAAATGCCAGGTG
The DNA here is from genome assembly GCF_902498895.1 of Magnusiomyces paraingens. Taxonomy (NCBI): domain Eukaryota; kingdom Fungi; phylum Ascomycota; class Dipodascomycetes; order Dipodascales; family Dipodascaceae; genus Magnusiomyces; species Magnusiomyces paraingens. The sequence goes on from NW_022474067.1 coordinate 5,242,903, forward strand.
GTGGTGCTTTTTAAACTTCTGAACAGAATTTAAATACATCACAATGGCAAGTTTTCATTATAAATGGCTGAAGCGCATGGACTTCTATGGCAAAGTCTCGCCAAAGTACATGCGTCGCAAAACAAACTACCCGTTATGGCTACAAATGATTATTATCATTTTCCTCGTATTTGTACTCTGGGGCCTGGTCCTGGATCACCTCGAGGCAGATGAGCTCTACAGCTTCCGTGTGGATGGTGGTGACTCAGTTGAAACTTCTCTTCAAATCAATGTCGATATTACAGTTGCTACACCATGCTCGGCACTTATTGTCAATGTCCTTGACAAATCAAACGATCGCATGTTTGCATCTGAAGTCTTACATCTTGACGATGTCCAATTCCAAGCACCTGTAGAGGACGTGAATGCAGCCGGATATGCTGGTAGCAGTTTTAACTCTGCTGATGATCCGTTAGCCAATACCCCTAATGGCAAGCACATTCTAGGGTTGCTTGAGCAACTTGCTCCACCGGCAGAAATTTCTGCCCCAGAACTCGAGTCGCGTTCGCAATCGCTTCTCTCAGTACTGCGCTCAGCAAAACAATCAACAAAATATCGCCGATCTACTCCTCTTCCAGCTCAAATTAAACACGACTTGGCTGCAGATTCTCCTGATGCTTCCCCGCCGAGCGAGTACACAGATGGGTCTGTGGGCTGCCGCGTATATGGAAGTTTCCCTGTTACCAAAGTTCAGGGAACTCTTCACATTATTTCTAAAGCTGTGTTTCTTAGCGGCGGCCGGATTTCAAGTGCTGAAAGACGATTACTTACTTCGCAGGCAGCACGCGATGACATGTGGCTCAAGCACCGTAATAGGTTCCCTCCCTCACACTATATTTTCACCCAAATCAACTTCACCCACTACATTGATGAGCTTTCGTTTGGCGCATACTACCCCAAAGTTATCAATCCGCTTGATGGCACACGTTCACACTGGCCTGTGCGCGCTCTGCGCCATCGCGTTGCTACATTTTTTCGATCAACCAAGTCCACGGATTCTGACATGAAGTCGGCATCTCCAGCACTTACAAAGAAAATCCATAATTTGATGAGTGAGTTTCGTGCGCGTGCCTCAGCAATCTCCGCTTACAATTACTTTTTGTCAATTGTTCCAACAACATATAAATCTTCACGCACTGGCAAAAGTGTGGCTACAAGTCAATATGCCGTTACAGAACAGGTCCGCGATTTATCGTGGGATTATGTGTTTGATAACGGCAATTTTGGTCCGGAATTTGTGGAGGACTTACCTAATGAGGATGAACGTTTACAACTGGATGCTTTTAAAAAGGCCGTGCTGGAAACTCACGGTGATGAAGAACGCATCAAGAATAATGCCTTTTCAACATCCTCAATGCAACCTCCAGGAATTTACTTTCAGTACGACTTGGATCCTCTTCTATTAGAGATTACGGAAACAAGAACATCATTTTTATTGTTCTTAGTTCGTCTAGTGAATATCCTTGCTGGTATTTATGTCCTCTCTATTGCTTTTGTGACCTTTGTGATTGATCGCCGCGGTGGTACGGGTTCAAAGGGTGTTTCTTCTGCAAGTGAAAAGGAAGGATTACTTGATGATAAGACGTTCTTAGAGAATGTTGCATATGCGCCAAATTAAAAGAAAAAAAAAAGAAAAAAAAAGAGCGAAAAAACTCCAAATTCTATTCTATAGATTAAAGCCATATATAAATAAATAAATAAATTAAAGAGAGACAAGAAAACAAAGAAAACCAGATATATCATAAAAAGGGAATGTAGTATTAGTTGGAATGTGTGTGTGCGGATGTGAATTTGTATCTAATTAAGAAATGGATATCAAGTATTCAATTTGAATACCCAAAATGCGAGATAAACTTTTCGTTAAAAAAAAAAGGGATAAGAGACGAGAATAAGATGTGGGGGTATAAGAGCCGAAAAAAAAAACATAAAAGAAAGAGGCAAAACTTTATCAATGCAAAAATAGAAAAAAAAATCTCTTCCCAAAACAAAACCTCTTTCTTTCATGCTCTAATTTTTTTTCCCTTATACCATGCAAAATGAAAAAAGAGAAAGAGAGAGATAGAGAAAAAAAAAAGTTAAAGCAGCCATTGTTGTGTTGTGTGTGTATTTGAAATAAAGAATAACCCAGAATAAAATAGCAATTACAACCGATATCTTAGACCAAAAAGCTAGTCCCCACAAGCCCTGCAATAATAGCGACATACGTAACAGCAAGCGCCAAAGCCCCGGTAGAGTGGTGCCCATGGAAAGTCAAAGGTCCAGCAGTGGGTACAGCCACCATTCTGGCCGCTGCATTTTCACTGGTTTGAAGTGATCCTGCAGAGACAGACGCTTGAGTGGCTGTGTGGGATGGTGTACGTGTTACCAGCACGTAAGTGACCTGGGTAATGGTACGTGCATGGCCTGACGACTCAAAGGTCGAAATAACAGTGAACAGGGAGGATGTCACTACAGGAACTTCTGTAGTTGTAGGAGATGTGGTAGTAGCAGAAGATGATTCAGAAGAGGAGACTATACTGGTGGTTGTTTCCGAAGAAGAAGAAGAAGAAGAAGAGGAGGAGGATGAAGATGAAGTTGTCGTAGTAGTGGTGGTTTCTGAGGAGGATGAAGATGTGGACTCATTAGAGGTCGTTGTGGCCGAAGAATTATCTGAAGAACTCGAAGTATCCGTTGATGTAGATGTAGATTCAGTTGTGGTGTCTGTAGATGTTGATGAAGAAACAGTAGAAGTTTCTGACGAGTCACTTGAGGTAGAATCAGTGGAAGTTGAAGAAGACGATGATACACTACTTTCAGTTTCTGTTGTTGTGGTATCTGTGGATGTAGTATCGGTTGAAGAGGAAGCTGAAGAAGTATCAATTGAGGAAGATGCTGATGACTGCTCAGAGCTCGAGGTATCTGTGGTTGTTGTAATTGTTGCTGCTACACTGTTTGAAGAAGTAATTGGGGAAGTAGACGGTCTGGTTTCCGTGGCAGAAGCGGAAGCAGAATCAGTAGTGGTTGTAGTAACCTCTGAAGAAGAACTTTCAACAGAGCTACTGCTACCAGAACTTTGTGAGGTACTGATGCTTGTACTTTGCTGAGAGTCCGAACTTCCGGAACTTCCTGATTCTGAACTCGAAGGAGAGGTTGTGGCAGCCACAGATGTTTCTGTAGACGTCTCTGAGGACGTAATTGTTGAAGAACTTCCAGAAGTAACATCGCTAGACACAGAATTGGTTGATGTGCTGGCAATGGTACTTTCACTGCTGGAAGAAGCTTCACTAGTGGTTTCTGTTATAGAACTAGTACCTATAGAACTGCTTGATATATCGCTTGATGAGGCAGTTTCAGTAGCGCTCGATGATAATGTTGTGTTAAAGATACCGCCATCACCACCTTGTTGTCTCTTGACTCTAATACGTTCTTCGTGTGATACAGGTTTATTACTGTCCTCCTGCTTTTTATTTTCATCGTCATTAGGATTTTCCTTTTGTTCAATCTCTTTCAGACTATCATCTTCCTTGTTTTTTGTATCTTCCTTTGTTTCTTCAGCCTTGTTCTTTTCAAAGTCAAACTCTTCTAGCACCAGTTCAATGTCTTTGCTTTTACCATAATGTAACTGCAGATGTAAGTGTGTAGGCAACAATAGTGCTTGGAGCGGTGACAGCCATGGATGATAATCACGACACAATGTGTCTGTTATTACGACTGATGGTGATGGTGATTCTGTGGCCTCTGAAGCGGTCTTTTCAACATCAGAAGTACTGGAAGATTTGACGGGTGAGGCCAGTAGTGGGGCTGCAGCCATTGCTGTAGCAGTCAGCAATTGAATGAAACGCATAGAAAATATATAAATAAATATTAATAAATAAAAATAAAACAAAGAGGGTTGGTTGTGTGCTTTTTTTTTTTATTGTTTTTTGATAGGGTTATTTTTTGGAATAAAAGATTAAAAGGAAAAGACTTTAGTTAGATAAGAAATGGCTTTAGAATAGAATAGAATGGTGTTAGATGGTTGTTAAAGAAAAGAGAATAAGATGGATGGAGTTTTTTTTTTTTTTTTTTTACACGATAAAAAATTATATATAATTTTTTTTTTTTTTTTTTTTCCCTCAGGCGGTTCCAAATGGAACTTCAAGTTGTCGTTTACAGTGTGTGTTTGTGTGTAAAGTTGACCGTCCTCACAGCAACACACAAACACACAAAGTGCCGTGGATAAAAAAAAAAAAAAAAAAAAAAAGGCTCGGCTGCACACATGACGTCAAGGCCCAGCCAACCTTCCCTAAATAGGAAATTAGTTAAAAGATATTGTTACGTACCAGACCAAATATAATAATAATAATAATATAATAATTATTAAAAGAGAGAAGTAAAAAAAAAGAAAAAATTACTAAAGAAGCTGGTAATAATAATAACCACCACGTTTTTTTTTTTTTTTTTTTTTTGTTGTTGTTAAATTTTTTCAATTTTAATTAATTATTATTCTAAAATGAAAATGTCCGACATTTATGAATCATTTTTTTTTGTTTCAAACATCAAGTTTCCATTTTAAAAATAGGTAAAAGAAGCCTGAAACAATTGTATTGCAAGTGCTATGGGGGGGAAAAAAAAAAAAAAAATTAAAAAAAAATTAAAAAAAAAATTAAAAAAAATTCAACCCTAACCCCTTGTTAATTAAAACTTTTGAAATAAACATTTTAAATTTGATTTCAAATATTATTACTTTAAAATTAAAAATCATAATATTTAAAATATATATAAAGTTTCTAATATTTAAACCATTTCAATCACAAAAATTTCAACCTAACCCTAAAGTATACCTCAATTTAAAAACATGTCTCCTATATCTTATTTTAAAATATAAGTCTTTTAATTTCAAAAGTAACATTTTTAAAAATGCACAAAATGAACTGTGAACACAAAAAATTAACCCCCCCCTCATGTAATTTGTTTTTTTTTTTTTTTTTTTTTGGTACATACATTATTCCTTTTATATAATACGACCAACAAAAAATAAAAAAAAATTTAGAAAGTTTTCAAAACATTTATAAAAAATACATCAATATATATATATATATATATATTAAGTACAATAACTTTTTTTTTTTAAAAAAAATAATAATTAGAATATACAAAAAATAAGAATAGAAAGAAAAAAAAAAGCATAGGAATAGCTAAAATTTGCAAAAATAAATTTTTTAATACATGTTGAAATCCAGGTTGTCCATCCAACCTAGTAAATCATCACCTTTAGAATCCATCCAATCAATACCCTGCATCAATGTATCAAGATGCAACGGGTCTGATGACGATCCTGTAGTTCCATAAAAAGGCGTCACAGGTGTTGCAGGAGTTTGTACATTTCCCATCCCTGACTGCTGTTGTTGCTGCTGCTGCTGTAGTTGTTGTTGCTGTTGTTGATGTTGTTGATGTTGTTGATGTTGTGACTGTTGCGGCTGTTGCGGTTGCTGAGATGACGAACTTTGTGTCAACTGCTGCGTCAGCTGCTGCGTAATTTGCTGAGTAGAAAATGTCTGTTGCTGCGCAGAAGCTTGTCCCCGCGATGTCATAGGTTGTGCAAAAGACGTTCCCGAAATATTATTTGAAGATGCCGACGATTGTAATGATTGCTGCTGCGATATTCCTGTAATTTGAGAAAACTGCGCCTCATGTGATGACGATGATGACTGGATTGGATTTTCCAGTTGCTGCTGAAACTGCTGAAGCAACTGCTGCTGCTGCTGCTGCTGCTGTTGATGTTGTTGTTTCTGATGCATAAGAGATACCTGTGAAGAAACAGAATTCTGGCGCACATTCCGTTGATTTAAATTTTGAGTCCCTGCTTGCGAAGTTTGCTGTTGATTCCTCGATCCACCAGAAATGTTAAATCTTTGCGGAACAACCGATGACTGACCAGGAACAGGGAACATCTGGCGGTTCATAACATTACTTCCATTTGTTCCTCGAGATCCTACAATACCAGAACCTGCATTGGCTCCAGCACTGCCCGCATTACCACCATTTTCACCTTCACTGGGTATCACCATGGATCCGGCAACATCAGGCCCAGCCTTGGTCAGCATTGTAGACGGATTTCCAAGCCCTGCCAAAGGCGTTGTATTGACAGGTTTACCATCTGGCCCAAGTTCTAAAGTGATTGCTGCATTGTTATTATTGCCGTTGTTATTGGCACCATTGTAAGCCAAATTAGTATTTGTTGGCACTAATGTTGTAACTGTAGTTCCATTCGGGGTCGTTGTAGTTGTCGTTGTAAAATCGTCTTTTGTAATTTGATTGTAAAACGGTAATGGCGGGACCGAATCAACATGGCTTCCTGGAATTGAGTTGATGGAATTAAATGAAAGGTGTGGGATAAGAATATTGTTTGCACTGGCAGCAGCACCATTATTGGCAGCAACAGCAGCGGCAGCCGCTGCAACAAATGCAGCCGTATGAGTAGATGAAGACCCAAGCCCACCGCGGCGACGAGCCTCATGGATTGCCCAAATGAGCTCGTAGAAAAGTGAGGCTGTGAGATGCGAGCGCATGCGTGTAACAATACCTGGCGCCTTTGTGAACAACTCTGGATGGGTAATGATTACAAAATTTAGTTTTTCTAAAACCTTGGCCGTGCGCGAAATGTCATTTTGCACATCTTTCCAAGCGGTAAGCATGTTACGGAAAAGTCTGTGCACTGTGACAACAGATTGGCGCGCACTCTCCACGTATTGAGGAAGCAATAATGGTGACAGATGCAGGCGAAAGAGAATGAAACCAGCAAGTGAAACTGGATGGCGAATGTAAATAGGGTACTCAATGATACGACGCTTTTCAGCGAGTCCGCTAAAGAGAGTAACAACTCGTGTTGCAGCGTGGTAGGCCTTTATGATATAAATGGTTTGGTCTTGAATAGGTGTTTCCGGAAGAAAAGAAAAAACACAAATCATCATCTTGAGATAAAGGGAATAAATCTCCACAAACACATCGTCATCAGTCCCAAGTTCGCCAACAAGGCGATCAAGCTCTTGCTCTAAAATACCCAAGGTGGAAAACCGGTTTTTGGGTTCAAGAGTACCATCTGGAGATGTGACTGAAGATCCCATCAGGTTCACAAGCTTTGAGCAAAACATGGCCAGACATGCGAGTGAGCGGAAAGATTTTGGGAGACTTGTATCAGTGCGAGAAACTTCGAGAAGATAATCCATAGGCATGTTTGGCGGGAGCCCCAAGTTGGCGCACCAGACTTGCTCCATGAAAAAAATGGCAATCCATGTACGCGTGCGCCACTTTTCGGCATCTGGAAGACTGACTTGTGTGCGAGAAAACTCATAGATAAACTTGCCACGATGCAAGCCAAGTTGCATGGCGAGTGATTTGGCCAGTGTGATGAAACGGTAAGAACAGTCGTCAAGAACCTTTTCATTAGGAAGGGGCCAGTTACCAAGAATAAGCAAAGCCTGGACAATGTGAGTAGAGCGTGGAGTTTGGATCCAACATGTTTCAATAGCAAGTTGTTTGATGAGCGAGCAAAGGCTATTGTAAAGAGTCGGCGTAAGCTCGGATAGTGAAGCTGTAAGACAAACAGTCCAAAAAAGCAGTTGAGACTGGCGATAAAGTTCTGCGGCTGAATTAGATTGAATGATGGGGAGAAATGGAAGATACTGAGTCATGAAACGCTGGTGGAGCTCTTCGGCCTGGTCATAGGAGAGTCGTACGTCACCAACGACATAGTCAGGGTGTTCATTGACTATGGAGGAGGCCACAGAGACAGAGGTTTGGCGCGAGTAGGATGATGAGTTATCGTCAAGATCGCCGGAGTTTCTCTTATCGGGTAGAGAAGAAGAAGAAGGCATGGCAGGCGAGGTGGATGCTGCCGCTGAAATGGGGACTGAAGACGTTGAGTTATGGGGTTTAGAGCCGTTTCGGCCATTAGACGAGTTTGGATGATGGAGATGAAGATTATGATGAAGAGTCCGTGAGGACGATGATAAGGAAGCAGAAGAAGATTCTTGTTGATCTTGAACAGATGAGTGGCTGCGTCGATGGCGGGTCGATGAATTTAAGGGGTCTGCCAGGTCCGAAGGGTCGGGTTTGTCAGTTGTTGATGTTGAGGGTTTAGGAGCAGCTGACGAGGTTGACGAAGAAGGGTGGGAAGAAGAAGAAGAAGAAGGGGCGGTAGCGGAGACGCATGTCGGTTGGGTTGCCTGGGCAGCGGATGTCGGTAAGCTAGAAAGGAAAGACCCAGAAGTAGATGGTGCTGAAGTTAAAATGGGTAAGGGTTTTTGGCTGGCTGAGGATGAAGAAGAGGAAGAGGAGGAGGAGGAGGAGGAAGCCATTGTAGACTGAACACCTTGAGCCCGATGCTCGTCATCAGTTTTTGTTGAAAAGAGGGGTTTTGAGGGTGGCGAAGAGGAGGAGGATGTGCTAAGATCGGCGCTATCATCCACATCTTCATTTTCTTCATGTGTAGCACCGGAGGCCGAAAGTTGTGGTGATACTGAAAAATCTTCCCTGTGTTGTTGTAGATGTTGATGTTGCTGTTGCTGCTGCTGCTGCTGCTGCTGTTTTTGTTGTTGTTGTTGTTGTTGTTGCTGCTGCTGCTGCTGTTGCTGAAGATTAAGCACAACAGCAGCATCTGGATTAGTTTCTTTTAGTACCGAGGCAAGCATAGACTCGCGGTGTTGAAGAGCTGCAAGTTGCTGCTTGAGGTTTGAAATATCATCACGAAGACTTTGGACCTGGCCACCTTTGTGAGGCTTGAAGAGGGGGTCAACTACACACTTACGGTCAGCCTTGGCACAACGAGAGCAGGGAGCAGGGAAGACCTCAAGAGCGTTGCACTTTATTTTCTGTTGGCGACAGTGGGTGCAAGATCGAATCGGCCGGGGTCTCGGAGAGGAATGTGATCCGTGATGGGTTGAAGTAGCAGTAGACGATGAAGCGGCAGCAGCTGCAACAGTGGAGGGTGATGAATGGAGAGGACCTAAGGGAGGCGACATGGAAAGAGCCATGGCTGGACCCATTGTAGGAGAAATGGAGGGGGCCATTGTAGGCGAGATGGAGGCCGCCCGCGGGTCCATGCTAGTGGTATTGGAAGAAGAAGAGGAGGAAGAGGAGGCTTGGGTATTTGAAGGGTTGATTAGACGAGACTTAATTGCTAGGCGCTTTGTAGGAAGATCTGGAGGTTTAGGAGAAATGGATGAAGTCTTTGTTTCTAGAAAAGAAAGCTTTGAATCATGAGCCGCATGTGCAGAGGCAATAGGAAGGTCTATGGAGTTTGACTTGTTAAATGAAGCCAAGTAAGACTTGAGGGTATTTGTCTTGGGGTCATTTGCAGGGAGAACTGTAGTGGATGAAGATGGCGAAGAAGATGATATAGATTGATTGGTTATTTCTGCTACTTGGCGTTTATTTTGATGAGGGCCTTGATGATCATCTAGAGAAGTTTTTGAAAAAGTTCTCTTTTTTGTACTAGAATATAATTGTTGTTGTTGCTGTTGCTGTTGCTGCTGCTGTTGCTGCTGTTGCTGCTGTTGCTGATGCTGATGCTGATGCTGATGCTGATGTTGCTTTGAATGAGATGGTTTCGGCAAAAGTGGTTTAACAATCATAGAAGCAGGATTTGAAGCAGAGCCATTTGAAGAAACCATGGAATTATTTTGTGAACCTGTTTGGAGAAAAGAGTTAGGATTGTTATGAAGATTAGAGGGGTCATTTTGGTTATTGTTTAATAACGAGAGTGAAGCTGATGATGCTTGAGGAGCGGCTGATGTAGCCTGCTGGATGGATGAATCCGAAGAAGAAGAAGAAGTAGAAGTAGATGAAGTAGAAGTAGAAGAAGAATGATTAGATGTAGATGATGAATTAGAAGGCGCCGGACGGGCTGGCGGGAATATCTTTGTGGAGTTCATTGTAGGGGTGCCATGATGGCAGAAATACGTAAAAGTGGTGGTGGTTATAAAAAAAAAAAAAAAAAAAAGTCTTTCAACATACAGGAGAGGGGAAAAGACAGCCTTGGCCCTGTGCGGGCTGTGATAAAATTTTTGGACGAGCAAAAAGTGGTGGTGGTGGTGGTGGGGCTGAGATACAAATCTTTGTCAGCAGATTTGTTTTGATTACGTGATACTTGACGTTTAGAAACAAAAGATAGATGAGACTTGTGACTTGGACCTGCAGTTGCTGGTGCTGGTGCAGGCAGGATGAGAACGGGTTTCATTTGAGGAGTTGAATAATTTGGGAATTTGAAATTTTGATTTTGGGAAATTTGGGAATTTTGTAAATTATTATTATTGTTATTATTTTTTTTTTTTTTTTTTTTTTTTTTTTTTTTTTTTGGTTAATAATTGATAAATTAAAAATGAATAAAGTAATTGAAAAAGAAAAAAGAAGGAAAAATTTAAAAAATGAAAAATGAAAAATGAAAAAATAAAGAAGACTGAAGAGATGAAAAAAAAAAAGAATCAAATAAAGATTTCAAAGATTATTTATTCTGAATTAACTCAAATCCCATTGGAAAGTCACAGAAAATATTGCTCAGGGGAAACCCGTTGAAGGGTTTGAAACTAGCTCATCCCGAGATACACAAGGGACTGAGCATTTTAAGTCTTCTAGAAAAGAGATTGTATTAACTCTTAGTTTAGTTTAGATATGATTCAGATGGAAAGCAACGATCCGAATAATGTATCCTGGGCTTTGGAGTAGAATATAAAATAAACGGGTGAGAGAATGGCAATCCATTTTAATCAAAGGACCTTAAATGAAATATGTGCGTAGATAAAAAAAAAAAATAAAAAAAAAAAAAAACTAATTTTAAGAGATGATGTCTATTTTTTTTTTTTTTTATTATTATCCTAAAAGATTTGTGTCTAGCAGATATATTTAATGGTGTTGCAAACCCCAGAAAGGAATTTGAACATAAATGTAGGTTCCGTCGAGGGGATAACTAGTCTAAAAAAAGTAATTGAAAAATTTAATTAATTATTTTTATTTTTATTTTTAAAGTCCCAAGTCTTAAGGTTTAATAAGTTATATATATCCACGTGCGTGACACAAATGTTCACGTGAACATTTATTTCATTTTATTTTATTTTATTTCATTTCATTTTATTTCCCTTTGAAAACGTTTTTTTTTTTTTTTGTGAAAAAAAAAAAAATCATACAAAAATTCAAATAATTGAATCTAATCCAACAATTTAATTGAAGGGGGGAAAAAAAAACATATGGAAAAGTTTATTTTCTCATATTAGACATGATGAATCAAAAAAAAAAAAAAGTAGATTTATATATATCGCGCTACATGAAATGAAAATAAATAAATATTTATAAAAGCACATCTAAGGTTTTCACTTTTCTATTGGTTCAGATATTTTTTATTATTGAAAATAAATTTCAGTTGTTATTTTTTTTTATCCAACCAAAGCGCATAGTTTGATTATTTTTATATGGCATTTAGTAGAATTTATCCAATGCTACAAGCTTAATAAACTTATCATGTTCCTATTTATGTCGTCATAAATATCCTCAAAGGTCCTTTTATTATCTAATATCTAATATCTAATATCTAATGTCACTATCAAATATCAACTAAACATTGAATTTTATGTATTAATTCCTATTAAAAAGTTCTAATAGTATCAATTTCAGATTCAAATTATTATTAAACTCATCAATATTTTATACAAATCTGATGGTAGTTTTTTTTTTTTTTTTTTTTTTTAAATTTCAATGTAAATCAATTAATTTACCATTTCAAAAATGGTCCAAGCATATATATGAACAGTAAAAAAAAATATTCCATTTTTGCAACTTTTGTAATGGAATATTTTATGGTTGGACATTTAAATCTTCGATATATTCAACTTTCTGATACTTTTTTTCAACCCTAATTCTTACATATATATAAAAAAAAAAGTCCTAAGATTAGATGTTTAAGAAAAACGTTTTAATTTTTGCTGTAGGCAACAATTTTTTTTTTGTTTTTTGTTTTTTAAATTTAAATTTTAAATTCCACAGATTTTGGAATTTTTGCTAACCTACTGCTTCCCTGCATTCCCACTAAATATCACAAAGCCATCTATCTATCTTACCAATGTCTAAATAGTTCTCCATATAAAAACACATTCCTAAGGAAAAATAACAAACAAAATTATTAATTTCTATCCGCCTTTGTTCTCGGCATTTTCTTTTTTTTTTTTAATTTCAAAATGGAATTGATTTAAAGATATTTAAAGGTTTCTCGATATACGTTAAAAAGAAGTCAAAAAGAGAGAGAGAGAGAGAGAAAGAGAAAAAAGGTTTAATTTTAAAATCTTAAAAAAAAAACAAAAAAGGTTCCTTCAAAAGATTTCAGGTATCATGTACTTTTTATGCCCCTTTAAAGAATAAAAAAAAATAATTTACAATCTTACATTTTTTTTTCAAAGGCATTTCTCAAACATTAAATCTTAAAAAGAAAGTATGGAGAACAAGGCTCCATAAGCTTAATTTTATCAGAATTATGCTTCATATTATTTTGTTTTTCATCTCCATTTTCTGAAACAATTTCAATATAAATAAATAAATAAAATATCTTCGATTCCTGACATGATCTTTGATTATCATTAATTGATTGATTAATTATTTGTTTTTTTTGTTTGTACGCTTACATTTCCCTTCATGCATCTCCACATCTTTAACAAAAAAAAAAGAAAACGGTTTATTTGTTTGTTTGTTTGTTTATATCTGGACTGCATGTTTGTTTATTTTATTTTATTTTTTTTTCATTCAGATCAAAAACTAGCACATATCCACTCTAGTAATTATGTTTATATTTATTTTTTTATTTTTTATTTATTTTTTTTATCTTAAAATAATATTTTTGTTTTTCTTCTTCTTCTTCTTCTTCTTATTTTATCCCAGAATATCTCATTGTCAAAAACAAATCCGGATTTTGAATCCAAACGTTGGCTAAACAACCAATTCCTTTGGCAGTAGTAAACATTTATCTTTCTCATTCAGGTAAAAACTTGAACTCAAAAAAACAAACAAACAAGACAAGACAAGACAAGAAAAAATTCCCTGAAAAGAAAAAAAAAAAAAAAGTAAACAAGGAAAAATTCAATTCAACGGTTCTTGTTTAGTTCATTCCAAATGATCCAAGCAATTTGAAAATTTTTATAAAAAAAAAAAAAAGTCATTTCATTATCATTATACTATATTAAGCTATATTATTACTATAAGTTTTTTTTTTTTTTTAAATGTTATATGAAAAAGAAAAAGAGAATAATAATCCAGAGCAAGAAAAATAATTAAAGGTAAAAAAAAATGACATCAAATGTTTCCAATTGATTAAAATGAGAAGCGAAAAATATTAATAAAAGAGTCAATAATGAATAAAAGTCCGTTTGAAAGAGCTTCCTTTCTTTCTTTAGAAAAGGTCCGGGAGTCGTCCGTATTAATGAATGAATAATCTCCTTTTTCCTTGCCCTGTAAAAAAACAAAAAAAAAAAAAAACCTAGCAGCATAGTAACCATTGCTCAATTTTGCAAGGGAAAATATATACCACTAATATACTCCGACTCACCTTCCCCTTAAAAAAAATCACTCAGCAATAGACGCAGGAGGAGACATGCTATTCACAGAAACAACTGATACTGGCCGTGTAGGGGTCGGTGAAGCTCCTGAACTGCCTCCTCCAAAACGGTAATGGCTGGCCAACCCCAGTTTGGAGTGTTGTTGCTGCTGTTGTGGCTGTTGGAATTGTAATCCCAGACCTTGTGCCGTCATTGAGACTCCAGCAAGACTGGTTCCTGTCATGGCTGCAGCCACAGCAGTTCCAGAGGGTGCAGTGGGCATTGAGGGAACCGCAGTCAATGATAAAGTTGATCGCTGTGTTTGTAACAGGTCTTTGGGAGTATGATCCAGAGCACACAAATAAGCTTCTGCGCTTTCGAGTAGAGTTGGATACACGTATTCAGTTTTGCTAAAAAAAACAAAAAAACAAAGTTAGAGTTACCATATAATCAAGGAAAGAAAAAGAAATATTTACCTTTGAGTTTGAATGCCAAAGATAGCATCGGCCTGTTGTTTCAGCATCTCGTCGGTTTCTTCCGTGACCCCTAGATACAACTCATCCAAACAGACTCCTTGAATCTTTTTAAGATTGTTGTTGTTAGGAATGTCATGAACATTGCGCGGAATGAGGTGCGCAGCAACACGCGCCGAAGAATTAGCGGCAGCTGTGGTGGCCACAGCAGGACTCAAAAGACTAGTTGCAGTTGTGCTTGCAGTTGTTGTGCTGCTGAGGGCTGGAGAGCTCAAGTTACTAGACGAAGAAGAAGAAACGGAATCGGATCGTTCATGGGTATTGTCTGCAGAAACTGATAGATTTTCAAGGTTAACATTCAGGGATGCAGCAAACGAGTCTTCCGAGAGCCCAGCTGATGAAGGCTGGTTATTATTAGAATGATTATTGTTACTGGACGCCTGCTTCAAGTACTCCTGGTACACAAGAACTCTGTCCATAACCACACGCAGCCAATAGAGCCGCCATTGGCGTAGAGAATGGTTGCGTGGGTACCAAAAGAGGCGTTGCGACACGCGCAAATTCTCAAAAAAGGTCTTTGTAAATTTAGGAGTCAATCGGACGTGGGCCAAAAGATACCCAACGGCTTGACCGAGGATGAGATTCAAGCTTGTTGAAGAGGTTAGTGCGCTTGTTGTAGTCACGAGAGTTGCAAAGTATCCCAGAACGTGAGTGCACAGGTCATCATTAATGTGCTCCACATCCTTTTTGCTCAGCAACCGGCTACTGCTACTGCGATTATTCTGTACAGAAACGTTATTGTTGCTTTGTTCCTCCTTACCAGTAACAGTCCCCGCACTACTGCTACTTGAACAAGTACTTGGGCTGTGACCCGCGACAGCCGACTTGTCATAATCGCTCCGAGCCTCCAGGGGCTTGCACATATTGCAGGCCAAAAGACTCATTGTGGTCAGAATGTATGCGCAAGGACACTTGTCGAGTAGATTAATTTCCAGCACTTTATAAATTTCAGCCAAAGCACGGAATGTTTCGAGGGCCCACCCCCATTGCGTCGCATTTTCCGCGAGCTTTAAAGTGTGCTCACCCACAACCTCGCAGTAGGGGTAAAGTGCAGTTGTGCGGTGAGCATTAAGAATGCCATTAAGCGACGCAGCTGCAGAAGGATCAACCCCAGAAAGGACTGAGGATCGACTTTGGGATCGAGAGTGATGTCGCTTTGGCGATTGGGGCGATTGTTGAAGCCCTGCAAGCCCGAGTCCTGAAAGTGGTCGTGGCCTGTTGCGCATGCTTGGCGAGCGGCCTACTTGTGTTGTATTTGATGCTGAAGAGTTTGAATTATTTGTACATGAGTTATTATTATTGGAATTATTGTTAGAGTTGGTAGCAAGAGTGTCTGAGGGTAGTTTGTCGACTTCTTCTACAATCATTGTTTTGAGCTGTTCAATGAGATCACCGAGAACTGTGAGTTCCATGGCTGAGGGGAATACTTCATCTTCGTCATCGTGGGCCATACGTTTAGCTGTGGTGTATTTAGAAAATAGAGGCTGTGAATGTTTTGGGAAAAGCTCTGGCTGTGAAGGAAGTTGTTGATGAGATTGTTGTTTTTGTTGTTTTTGTTCATTTTGGTGATCTTGATTATTATTTTGCTTGGACTGATCGTCGGATTCCTTTGGCTTAGGTTTAAAGGAGTTCCAAAACGGCGAACTTGAAGAAGTCAGCGAAGCCAGCATGATTTAAAGAAGAAAAAAAAGACAAGGCTGATTAGAAAAAAAAAAAAAAAAAGAAGAATAAGATAAATGATAGTAAAAGAAAGGTTTTTAAATATTTTGTTCTTAAAAAAATTCTGGGTTTAAAAAAAAAAATAAAATAAAATAAAAAAATTTTGATTTTATGGAAATTTTGGTCACAAATTGGCGGCGGATTGGCAGTTTATAAGAGAAAAAAAAAAAAAAAAAAAAAATTAAAATTTGAATACCCACCAAAGTAGTAAACACACCAAAACTGTTTTACTCGCTGGGAAGAATTTCCGCTGGCTGCTTTACTTTCACAAGTGCGCACACAACCTAATTGGGTTTGGCGCAGGTCACTAACATAATAATGTAATAATTCTCTTCTATTAAACTTTATATCAACCAAATGCAGCCCACTCAACACTGAACCCATGGAACGTTGGTGGCGGAGCTCGGGACTTGTTGGCCATCGTCGTAGTGGTTTGGTCTTCGGTGCTTAACTCGGTTTCCTTTAGATCATCATCAGAAACTACTGGCTCACATTCATCAAGACCACCAATAAACCATGTCTTCTTTACTGCTGTTCCTAGACGACCACCTCCTATAATGTCCATGATTTTGAACTTTTCATCATACCCAACTCCAGTCACAATATGATGTGAATGATACCGCAGTGGATCTCCAGGATACGCAACAAACTGCCCGCCAAACCGTAAACCTGGCGACAAGTAGTACCCGACGCTTTCACCAGGAGAAGGGGTTTCGCTATTCCCATATGGAACCTGTTGCTGGAAATACTTGTAGATGGCATAAGCTGCAGGATCAGGTTCCATCACATGCGGGGAGTCCATTGTAGCTTTAACAACATCCCCACAAAGACTTTCGTCTTCACTATCATCCTCACTATCATCCTTACCGTCATCTTTATCCTCATTATTATTTTCCTCTTTCAAATTAACCCCTTCAGATGACCCTTTAACCCCGGTTTCAGAGACCTCCTTTACTTCAGTTTCACCTTCCTCCTCCTTTTCATCCTGGTCCCTCGCTATACTGGCCGCCTCGCGCGCAGCTTCCCTCGAAGCCTTCCGTGCAGCTTGGCGCACTGCTCGCTCTCGGTCGTAACGCTCTCGTGTCCCGTACATGGACCGGTACATCTTGTACGCAGGCAGCTGTTCCGGCCTCTCGTTAGTAGCCGTCGCAATCGCATGAAACTGTACCCCAGAAGCCCCAGCTGCTTCTCCAGCTGCCTCCATTTTTTCCACAATTTTGACCTCTTCTGCCGTCAAAGCCATGTCCCGGTACATTACCAAAGATTCATCTGCATTTTGAGTAATCCCTCGCTTCCTTAACGCTTCTCGACGGTTCTTGATACTCTGAACTGTATGGGCCCATACCTGCTCTCTTCTTAAAACATTCTCCTTCTCTTGAAGTACTTGCTCATCTCTCTCGTCAAACGTCCACAGAGCCAGATCATGCACTCGCCCATCATCAACAAGATACGCACCATCTACTTCTTCCACTAAGTACTTGACCTCTTCAGGCATCAACTCCAATGGCAAGCCCATAAACACGTTTTGCTGCGGGAACTGTGGTAGCACACCGGTCAGTGTTCCACATATGTGATACTGTGCTCTCAGTCGGGCCACGTCCCGCACATCAAACACAAGCCCCCGTCCATTCACTACCGCAATCGGTATTTTATCTTTATTTTTTTTCTGTATCTCGCGTTTCATTTATGTTTTGACTCCTTTAATATTAAATCACTAATATTATAATATTAATATAATAATATTATTTTTTTATTAAAATCTCATTTCAATGTTAAATGTCTTGAGTATATATATTTGTCTGATGAAAGTGATGTAACAGATCTAACAAAAATTAAAATTTCCAAAAAAAAAAAAAAAAAAAATTGACACTTCTTAAAACCCTAACCTGGTAACATCCACACCACATACTTGGCCCACCGAGGTTCAACAAGAAGCGCTTCGCCTTCAACAAGAACCCGGTTCTCAGGTCCCGTCACCTTATCACCATCGTATTCAGGCAGCGCTGACAATACACCTTTTGAAACCACCCGGCGACCCTTTACGCTTTCAACCTTACCCCTTAGCATCACGTATGAGTTGGCAGGCGTAGGTGCTCGGTAGTTGAGCTCCAAAGTTCCTGTCACTCCGTACTTGTTAGGCAACAATGGGAACCCGCATCGTGTTAGTGCCTCATCCATCAAAGTCGCCAAAAACCCGCCATGAACTATCCCATCATGCCCATCAAGCTTGTTGCCCACATGATAAAACACAACAATTTCACCTGCAGTTTTGTCCTGGAACATGATCGGCTCAACAGTCAAGTACCCAGGGCCTCGCAGTAACCCAGAAGTCAGCATGTGCCCTCGGTGCAACAATGGCACCGCGTCGTAGTACCGGCTCTCTTTCCACCGCCCAGTCTCGGCCTGCTCCGCCCTCAGTGCCTTCACATACGGGTGCCCGTGAATGTACTTGTATTCTGGCTCTTTATCTAGCTCGGCATCAATGTCTGCCTGCGAGCGTTTCGGTCCAAAATGATCAAAATTCCATGCTCCTACTCCGTATCCGACACCCAGAAACCCCACTGCCAACGCCCACTTACGCCAGCCTCGAGTCCATGGAGACCCGGCTTTTGTAGTAGACGACGATGATGATGATGATGATGATGATGATGAATAGCATCTAGCCACTCTTACCACCGTAACTCCTCTAGCAATCCCTCGTCTGCTGGTAATTCCAATTGTCGGTCGAAACATTTTTTTTTTCTTCTTTGTATGAGTGTGTTCGATGATGGCGTTCTTTTTGGTTTCAACTGCTTTTCATTCATTCCCCCGCCATATAAAAAAAAAAAAAAATGAAATTCCTCGGACCCAAAAGTCAAAACGGCCGGGTAACCTTTCCTAAAACCTTCAACCAACCACCATCACCACCCATTTTTTGGAGTGAAATTTTTTTTGTCCTGCCCGTACAGCTGCTGTCAATACCACCACCACCAGCATCTTTCCCATCAAGCCATGTTCTCTCTTAGACCACTTGCTGCTCGCCAGACAGCTTCTCTTTCTCTTTCCAGCAGAGTTCTTGCCCGATTTGCCAGTGGTCCTGTCGGAACTCCTCCCTTTTCTTTATCCTCGTCATCTTCTAACAAAACCTCGAACATCTTTGAAACAGCCAAGTCACTTGAGAAGAACAAGCCTAGCTCTTTTTCTAATACCCGCAATCCCTCGCTGCGCACCTCCAACAAGTATGGAAACAGTGCTCCTGCTCCTCCACCAGAACCTGAAGATGGCAAGCAGCGTGTCGGTTACGTTCTACACTGCAAGTTCACTCCCAATAACACAATCCTGACCCTTACCTCCCAGTACGTTCGTGTTGGTAAGCGCTACGTAAAGCTCACCAAGGAAGAGCGTTACATGGATCTCGTCAGACCTCTTGAGGATGTCCGCATTAATCTCACAGCCGGTATCCTTGGTTTCCGTCACACAAAGCAGGGCGAATACGAAGCTGGTTTCCAAACAGCTGCCCGTATGTTTGCCCTCATGTCTGAACGCGAGTTCCTCGACCACCCGCTCGAAATCATCCTTTCCAACTTTGGCAAGGGCAGAGAGGCCTTCCTCAATGCTCTCAATGGTGCTGAAGGTAACCTCGTTCGCCCACTGGTCACCAGAGTCACTGACGGCACCAAGATTAGAATCGGTGGTGTTAGACCCCCTCGTGCCAGACGTGTTTAAACTTTTTCTTTTCATCTTCATCTTTTGTCCTATTTTTTGTATATATTAGTGGAAAAAAAAAATTAAATATAAATTACCCTTTTGTGTTTTTATAAAAAAAAACCCTCTATAATGTATTTGGATCTTTTTTCTCCTTTTTGTTTTTACATGTTCTTTCTAAATACTCGCGAACTTGGCCGTTTTAAAGGCGGTGATGGATTTAGCCTACTACTGCTCCCATCACCTTCCTCAGCTGCATCAAACTTGGGACTTAAAAACCCAGTGTGCAGCGGCACCTGCGGAGTCACTGATCCTGTCCGGAGCATATTGGGTGCGGGACCCCCCACCGGAGGTGGAACAACAGCGTTCGGCCCATTTCCACCCAAAAGGGTAGGAAGAGCACTATTGTTAGTCCCTGTTTGCCCGTTCCAATGGCTCACGGAATTGAATAAGCTCACGCGGCTGCTAGGTCGTGAAGGAGGTCGCAGGTTTTGGTACTGCGATAAATCAACCATACTAGATGATCGACCAGTAGGCAGTTGCGGTGCAAATGGAGATTGCAGCGCCGGCAGCTGTTCATTGTTGTAATGCACAAACCCGTCGGGATTTTCACCAAACGAGTCTCGGAAATTTGGTGGTGAGCTGTGCAGTGAGCTCGTCCCGCTATGACTAACTGGAGTGCTCCGACCTGTCTCCGTCAAAAGCGCACCTCCTTCCTCAAGCATTCTTTGATACGACATTGATCCATCACCAAATATAGCGTGTTTAACTGCACCAACATACCGACTAATCACTTTAGGCACAGACACAATGTTGCGCTTTGTCATGACCAGGTTGAAATATCGCGTGTGCTTCAACACTTGGAACACGTACAAAATCAAGTACCCCAATACTGCCAGCAGCATAACCGATCCAAGCGCTTGAAAGCCACCGCTTAACCATGACGATGACGACAACTTTGACGATGATTCTTGAGATACCGGGCTAGGTGTGAATTGAGCAAATCCCTCAAGCTCACCACCATCAACAAAATGTTTAGATGAAACATCTGCAGGAAGGAACCCTACATCCGAAACTGATGAAGAGCTCGATGGTACTTGGCTTGACGCGTACAAAACTGCACGGCCAAGCATCCAAGTTAATTCTGTACTTTTAACAGACGACACGCTGGTAAATGGCGAAATAGCACTGTTATCCCTTCGCTGATAGGTAAGCTTCCCGTTGCTGTCCAAACTCAGCACGGTTCCAGACTCATCAATGGGTAGCTGGAACCCAGAATGCAAAATATTGATAACCCATGTCGCCTTAAAGCACGCAGCTTCAAGCTTATCCTCGGGTATCTCATGAAATCGTCCACCAGGATTAGTTTCTTTCTTAATATCATCCCAGCCCATGCTACAGTATTGCGCCACATGACTGCTGAACGTTTCAAAGTCGTACTTCCCGCCAAGTTTAAAGATATCATTAGCAGTGTACCAATACTCGCTAACACCAACAAACTTTTCAGTGCCAAAATCAATTGCTGGGGCATGAACTCCATTGAATAAGCACGGATCATCTGCACATGGCTGGTCTTTCCGTAAAAGAGGTTGCATACTTTGCAGACAAGTTGTAAAGTTTCCATTGCCTTCAAATGACATTGTCGTATTTACATTGATTTTCATATCATGTTTCAGCCCCCGAGGATAACAGGGATCAAGGGGAAGTTTCTGAGGGTAACTGTTTGTCTCAAAATGCTCCTCTTCAATCAAATGCTGTGCATAGCGCCGTCTGGCTTCATTGGCACCAAATCCTAACCAAGACGAAACAAATACCTTCCACTCCTGGTTATTACCATTCAGGTTGCGCAATCGCACATTGTATAAATCATTCAGGTGACGCTCCGTTTCCGTAGAGTTGGGGGAAAATGCAATTTGAATAGACGCACCACCCATGTCCATGAACCCAAATGACTTAGATTCCACGTTGCTGTGTATCTCGTTTTCTTGTGAGTTAAAAGAATCCATTAAATAGTTTAAGGATATCCAGCCATAAAGCGCTTCAGTTTCACCATCGATAATCGATACATGTTGTTGGCACTCTGGTAAATAAAAATCAGTTTTCATTTGAAGTTCTTCGCAAGTTTTTTTCAAAATCTCTTCCTGGTCAGCTTCTGGGAGTAGTCGCATTCCTGCAGTAGCCAATACAAAGATCGGTGTATGAGGTCGGTCATTTTCAGGAACTCCACTTTCTGCTGCTTCTATGAGTTGTAAAAGATGTTCTTTCCATAAAGATTTGGTATTTCCAGCAAACGAAGATATCCCTGGAGAAATCTTTTTATTGAACTGAGCGTCTTGCGTGATGGCCGGAACAGAGTTTAAAATTTCTTCTCTGCTGCTTTCTTGGTTATTGAGCAGTGAAGACTGAAGTCCTGCGGGATCTTTCCATGAAAACACTTGGACTCGAGAACCACTGGAACCAGCATCGACTATGACAGCATATCTAGTAGCAACATCATGGTCCGGTATGGGTGTTCGTTTTTGAAACACAAATGATGAGCTGGTGTTGTTTGGCATTAAAAGTGTGGAGATTAAAGAACGAGCGGTATAATTTTGATTTGGTAAATGAACCGGCTGAATGGTTAATTAGGGGAAAGATTTAAGAGAGAGAAATAAAAAGAAGGTTTATTTTTTTTAAAAAAAAAGGTGATAATTTTAATATTTGTTCTCTAACTCGCCGATTGAATATCGCAAGGCTGTTCGATTAACAAGTCGACCTTGTATCCGCAATGTCTGATATTTATTTAGAACCTAAGAAAATGCTTAAAATAACTATTTAAAAATAGGCCTTTTAGTAGCACAGACTTCTTGTGTAGATGTATGCGTTTATAAACTAATTAGTTAAAAGAATAGTAGTAGTAGCCTTGAAGAGCCAAAAATAATATAACGAGTGACAGTGTGGCTGATTAACGAATGACTGAAGAAGAGGAAACACTCTTCTGTTATAATGATCAAAGACTATTTTATTTATTTTTTTAGGGAAAAAAAAAAAAAAAACTAAGTAGAAACAAAGAAAGCTGTCGCCATTTCTTGACAAGACTCAGTTTCTTAAAAATAATAATTAAAAGAAAAAGTATCTAAAGAATGGAGGAGCAAAAATAAAAAAAAAAAAATTGATATCGCCAGACAAGGCTGTTTGCTACGTATGTGATATGTGTGTGATAGTTTAGATAATTATGTCATAAATTACAAATTTATTTTCTTTATTCTAAGTTCTATGTTACCCGGACAAAAAAATCCTAAACAAGTTATTTTAAATAACTATGCAAAGCTACACTCTTCAAGTCTGGTGTCTGTAACAAAAACACCCGAATCGCAACCTTCTTACCCTCAAGACTATTAATTACTTCTTTAATCTTCTTAGGACGGTTTTTTAAACTATTTAAGTTAGTTCTGATTAATACCTTGATTCTGAAAACATACTCATCGCATGATGTTTGGAAAAAATGTTCCGCATCTTTTCCTGAAATACACACATCGATACCATTGCCGGTATTGTCTTTGAGACGCATACTGAAATTCAGATAATATTTGCCATGGCTAAAAAATTCAAAATTAATGTTAGATGTCTGTAGATCAGAATCAGAGCAACGTAAGAATATTATTTACCCAATTGCAAACCAAGAGTTTAAATCATCAACTGACGATGATGTTATTTTATCAAAATTGCCTTTGATCCAAAAAATTCTACCAACAAACCTACTACTTAATCGTGGAGTTTTAAATATATCAAATCGTAATATATAGTTTTTCTCTTCTGGTGCATGTTTATTATTTTTAGAACCACCAATTATAACAAGTTCTTCTTTTCTATTTGAGGGCGTTTCCCGGGAATCACTACTTTTTTGAGAAGAGTTTGGGCATTGATTGCTAAAATACTTTGATTTTTCTATTCTAATTTTGGTACTCTCTGTATCTGTATTCAGATTGATTCTTTCTGTTAGATTGATCCTTTTTTTAGCATTGAAAATTTCTGTAACTTCTGTTTCGCTAGCCATCTGGGTATCATTTCTTTCACATTGATCATTAATATCACAATCAGAGGGTTCTGTTTTAATTTTGAAACCAATAGAATCATCGTTGTAGTCATCTTCTGACATTATTTGGTTTGTGTAATCTTCAGAATGAGGGTTAAAATGTTGTGAGACCCTTTCATCTGGAATATCATTAGGGTTTTTTAGTTCTTGTTGAACTTCACCGTGTAATCTATGTCCTGGTTCAATGTTTTCTAGGTTATTGTTGAAATCAGTTAGATCAATATTTGAATCGTCATTTTCCCGCTTAATTTCAGGGCTAGTTATACCAAATTCCTCGTGCCGTGGTTTTTTACTTCTACTGCTATTTTCACTCTCTTTTTCAACAGGTCGTTTTGTTTTCAATCGTTCATTGACACATGCTACGTGTACCAATTGTCTCTCATTATTGATTTTGCATTTTATCGACTTGCTCGAATGACCAAATTTGTTTAGATATTGTTTTCGGCGCATCAAAAAAGCAACATAATTTCCATCTTTTTCATCAATTTCGGGAATAAACTGTTCACTTTTTCTTTCGCTGATAGATGCTTCTAACAAATCATTTTCTCCAAAGTAAGGCTTGAAAGTTAAAGCGTCAAAATACAAAATTGACCCTTGTTTAAAACGTGCCAAAAAACTGGCCATATTCCTTTTACCCCAAATTGAAATAGAAAGAGCAGCACTAGTAAATGGTACATTGTTGTATTGTGTTGTCAATTCAAAAGCCCCAAATAAAGGATTTTCACTGTAGTCAGTTACGATAATAGTTAAAGGCTCACTATTTTCTGCACAAGGACGGGAACCAAGAAATTCAGCAAGAATTCGAAATTTTGGTTTCTCCCTATAACCTGAATTGATTGTGTCATTCAGATCAATCATATCAAGTGTAGTAAACACACTCTTGTGACCAGAAGTATTAGGCAACACTTCATTTTCTTCGCCATAAACTGGATGTAGTAATTTAAATGTTTCTGTGAACAAATTATAAAAGACAGAAAAATTGTATTTGGTATCCTTCAAGTTTGCTGTGTAAAGCTTTACGTGACTGCTATTGTTCTTAAGAACTTCATTGCTGACAGGGTGCGACACAAATAGTACACTTGTATCGAATGTTGAAAATC
This sequence comes from Magnusiomyces paraingens, assembly GCF_902498895.1. NCBI lineage: Eukaryota > Fungi > Ascomycota > Dipodascomycetes > Dipodascales > Dipodascaceae > Magnusiomyces > Magnusiomyces paraingens. The sequence continues at coordinate 5,267,585 of NW_022474067.1, forward strand.
CTGCCCAGTTGTTTTGATTTTTATTGACTTTTTCAGCATACTATTTCAGTTAGAATAATAACGATTACATTTTTTTTATATGGTCTGTTTTACTTACTTTGACATCTATATTAGTAAATATTATTAAATCGTTTAGTTTTACGGACGTTGCTATACCATTTATTTTTTCTTTTCCAAAATCTTTTTCGTAGCAATGGACAACAAAATTTCCATATCCAGCATTATGTCCTTGAATCCCCTCAAGATTAATAGCCAGGGAGATCGAATCATACTTTTTCCAGAACCTTAAGAGTCGACCTATAACGTTCACGTTAAATTTTTTGCATGGTAAAGAAGTAGGTTTATTATTGGGCTGAAGGTCTCCTAGTGGAACAAAATTCTCAGGAAGAAGTAATGGAGAATCATGTGTTGCCTGATTTTTAAACATTTTGGGGGCTTGATGATATCTAAGCTTGTTTGGTAAATGGGATAAGTGGGATGAAATTGTGAATCAAGAACTGTTTACAATTTTTTAAAACAAGTAAATAAACGCGATGAGGCGCGTATTCCTGCAATTGCACTATTTAAAATATTTCTGTAATAGCACACAAATACGCGATATAAAGTCATTATGTCTAACATAGATGTTGCTTATATAAGCATACTAAAATATATTTAATTTTGTTGATTTAAAGATAAAGCCGATAATTAAACTGAGACACGAAACAAAAATTGATTTAGCGTGTCATCCCAATGTAAACCCAGATTTTTCAATATTTATCAGTCTCTACTATAAACTATTCATAATTATGAATAGTTAACTATTAATTATGAATAGTTATAACTAATACTCCTTTGTTTTTAACACTCAGAATTGACTTTTTTTATTGCAAATATTATTTGAGTACTGCTTATAAACAAAATAATCCATATTTCTACATGTCCAAAGATGACAATTAGAAATAATTGGTTAAGCATATTTCATTGATATTGTATAAATATTATTTGGTTGTTACCCCATTAAGGGAAATTAAATTTTATGATATAAATATTTGCATTTATTAAAAAAAGATTATTATTCTATGGTCTATAATTGTAATATATGTGGTGCTATTTCATTCAGCCACTCCATTTGAATAGGGCTGACTTGTCTAGCATACGCTCGTTGAGTAAAAACAAGTTCAATATACATGATGGCCTCACGCTTTTGGCCAAACATCATCGAACTAGGGTGAATGCTTAAATATTGTCCATTAAATGTGCTTCGATAGCGTCCATCAGGAAGACCAATAGCTGTAGATCCAACGTATCCGTGCAAGAAGCATTTAATGAGCGCTTGGAAATCAAACTGGCCATCGGTTCTTGTGTTAAGTTCATCAATATCCTCCTCATCATCACTGCTGTCCTCTTGCTTGGACTTTTTATTTTTCTTAGACTTTTTCTGGCCAGAAGGTTTAATTCCAAGAAGAGTTTCCATATAACCCTTAATTTGACGTCGCACCTTGACTACGTTTGTCATGCCCTTGTAATTAATGCAAACTTCTTTACACCAAAGCTTGCGTTCAGAAACATCGGGGATTTGTAAAAATATGTCATACATTTCTTTCAGCATGATTAAGTCACCCCATTCAATGGCACCTGAAAACAACTTGTTTCGGCGCTCATTAACTTCATCACGAATTTCAGGGTGTGGATTCATAACTAATCCCTCAACAGAAAGGCATGCTGTAACATCAATAACCGTAGATAAAAGCTGTAGACCTCCAATATTTGAAGCTTGCAACAGAACCGCAGCAAGTTGTGGAGAAACCGGAAGAAGGGCCATTTTTTGACCCAGTTCGGTAATATTACCCGACTCATCAAGAGCTTTTAATCCGTAAAGTTTAAGCAATGCTGCCTTAATCGCTTTTTTACCCGGCGATTCAAGCCAATCAAATCCTAAGACATCATTGATCCCTGCACGTTTGAGAAGGAGTACTGCACTAGAAACATCAGTTCTGGTGATTTCGGCTTCTGTCTGCTTAGGAAGGTCTTCTGTGTATGTTTTTTCTGTGAAAAGTCGATAGCATTTTCCAGCAGCTTCACGACCGGCACGACCCATTCTTTGATTAGCTGCAGCTTGAGAGATGGGTACGGTAAGCAAGGTATCCATGCCCAAATTGGGCCTAAAAACTTTGACCTTTCTAAGGCCACTATCAATGACATAGCGAACTCCAGGAAGTGTAAGAGATGTTTCTGCAATGTTTGTAGCACAAATTACTTTTCTTCTATTTTTAGGAAGAGGCTCAAATGCTTTTTGCTGGGCAGCACTTGGCAACGATGCATACAGAGGTAATGCGACTATCAAGGGTGCTTCTTTGGGTAAACTTTTAGCAATTTCATTGAGACGCTGGACAACTTTTTCAATTTCGTCCTGACCGGGCAAAAATGTAAGGATATCACCTGTTGGTTCTGAAAGATTAACTTGACAAACAGTTTGAATCATAGAGTCAACAATGTCGTCAATCGGAGTTGTCAAATAGTATCTCTGAACGGGATACATTTTACCCTCAACAAATAAGATATCGGAATCGTTAAAAAATGAACTGAATCTTTCTGCATCAAGAGTGGCAGACATGACAATTATTTTAAGAGGATTTTTGGTACCTCGGCGTTTAACTTGAATTGATTTTAAAATACCCATTGATAAGTCGGTTAAGAGAGTTCTTTCGTGTGCTTCATCTAAAATGACAAAGTGGTATTGGCTTAACTCCGGGTCAAGCATAAGTTCTCTTAAAAGCATACCATCAGTCAAATATTTGATTTGAGTTTTAGCTGGATCCGACTTATTATCGAAACGAACTGAGTAACCAACTTTTCCTCCGAGCTCAATACCCATTTCCTGGCTCACACGAGTTGCAAGATTGATAGCTGCAACACGACGAGGTTGTGTACATGCAATTTTAAAATTCTTTGTTTTATTATCTTTTTGAAGGTGATCATATATTAACTGGGGTAGTTGTGTAGATTTACCGGAACCAGTCTCACCTAAAAGAACAGTAACTTCATTATCAAATATGCGTTCAATCACTTCATCTTTAGCTTGGTACATTGGCAAAATTTTCCGCACTTTGGCAAGAGATTCTTTAACTTCAATTCTCTTTAGCTTAAGCTTATGTTTGTGCTTTTGATGGGAGTTACCAGATTCATCATCTGAACTAGCTATTAAGTCTTCTTCGTCTTCCGAGTCAAAAAATCGAACATCTTTTCCCTTTCGCAAGTTTTGTTTATTAGACTTTTTCACAGTGGATCCATTTGATTTAGGTGTGACTATTGCTTTTTTTGCTACTGGCTTATTAGTAGCTTGAGTATGTGCTGTTCCATTCTGTTTTGGTTTCTTGAAATGCTTTTGGGAACTAGCATCCGAATCTATTGATCTCTTAGATTTTGCAGATTTTCCATTTGTATGATTAATAGGTTCAGGTTTAGAAGGTTCAGGAAGTTTTGAGACTGTGTCTCCTTCGTCGGTGAAAACAATATGCTTTTTAGGTGGCATATTAAACCAGAGCCATAAGAATAGATCACAGAAAAAGTTGGTGATAAAGTTGTGTAAAAGAACTCGTTGAAATTTTTAGAAAAAAAAAAAAAAAAAAGGTTACCCTGCTTTTGGAATTTTTTTTTGTGATAAGGCTGTAAAATAGAAATTTGAGCTTAAGACTTGAGACTTAAAATGCAACTGTAACTGTAAAAAAAATTGTCAACCTTTTTCAGTCCGGATTCGCAGCATTTTTTTTTTTCCCCAAGCATTTTCATAAAAACCTTCCAAATAGCATTCTTTTTTACACCAACTAAGCTTTTCCCCCCTCCATTTTCATGAGAATTTGATTTCGATCATAGATTTGCATTCATAAGTAGCACTATTTCTAGTGCTTTTACTTTTTTTTTTGCTTAAATACCTCTCTGAAAGTGCGGTATTTATTTATTAATTTTTTTTTTCATTTTTTCACCTTCCATGTATTTTTCTTTTAAAGGAAATACTTGGCCTTTTCATGAACCCACCACCAACCATTATTGTTATCACCTCACGTATTTTTATCGTACAACGCTTTGGCCTGAAAGCTTAAAAAAAAAATTTTTTTTTCTTCATTTCTCTTTTACCGACATTTGTTCCGACAGCCGCAATGCCATTATCGACAAGTGAGCTTTTAGCCAAAGCTTTCAATGAATCACCTGCACAGTCATCTCGAATAGTTTTAAACATTAAGAAAAAAGCCAATACTTCAGACGCATCCGATTCTAATAAAAAAGATGCATCTTGGATTGATTTAGCTAAAGAACTAGAAGAATCAGGTATGAATTTTAATTAATTAAAAACCTCCGTTTAGTAAATTTGGCAGCTCACTCTATTTTTAACTAGACAAAAAATTACAAGCATCTCTCAAATCGATTTCCGACGATCCTTTGACAAATCCTCAAGTGCTTCCTCATCCACCACATCACCATCCAGCAGCCCCAATTATTTCTTATGAAGATCGATCAGTTTTAAATTCAACGTCAATCTTACACTCTAGCATCAACTACAGACTATGCCCATATTGCTCACGGCCATTATGGGTGTCTGCACTACAATATCATATTGAATCGTCCTGCCCCAAGGCGCCCCCATTACCAAAACTTGCAAAGGATCCTAGCATCTTTGTCGAGTCAGTTTCGTCCAATCAGCAAAATGGGACGAAAAAGAAAAAGAGGCAATCAATATCTTCAAACTCTGCTCAACAACCGGCTAACAATACATTCACATCGTCACCTCTTAAAAAGAGAAAGCTCGATAATAGCAACAACAATAACAATAACAATAGCCATAACAATAGCAATAGCAATAGCAATAGCAATAGCAATAGCAATAGCAATAACATTAACAATAATAATAATAATAATAATAATAATAATAATAATAATAATAATAATAATAACAATAATAATAATAATAATAACAATAATGACAACAACAACAACAACAATGGAAAAGCATCGGACTCAGGTTCTACATTAGTTAATTCAGACCCACCTGAGAATGATGGAGTGAATGGAACAGCATCTTTAGCAACAACATCAAATTCTACTACAGAGAAGGAAGGAGACGCTGAGGAGCCTGACCCAGCATCTCAAAAGAAAAAGGTGCGAAAGTTTAATATGACTAAACAAAGAAAAATGGCACTTGCTGCTGCGCAGGCAGAAGCGATTGCGCGAGGCGAAAAGCCACCGACTATTGATCAATTAGATTTAGCGAAGATTACCAAGAAGCCTGGGAAGAAGCCACGCAAATCCAAGGAAAAAGAAAAGGAAAAAGAGAAGGAAAAGGCTGCTAAGGCTAAAGCTCCAGTCGATGTGGAAAAACAGTGTGGTGTACCACTGCCAAATGGGGGGCTGTGTGCGCGTTCGTTAACATGCAAAACACATTCTATGAGTGCAAAGCGAGCGGTTAGAGGTCGCTCAGCACCATACGATGTGCTACTTGCAAATTACCAAAAAATGAACCAAGTTAAGATGGCATCCATGTCTACTGTGCAACAACTTGCCGATGAAAACGAAGCATTAGGCGGGTCCGAAGTTGACCCAGAAGAAGAGGTGAGGCAAGTGATGGAGGGTGTTCACCGGTCGAATCCGATTCCAATGGAACAAAAGATTTTGATTCCAACACGAATGAAGACGAATTTTATCAAGATGCGAGAAATGTTTGCAGGAGCACTGTTGCCACGAGGTGTTCGCCCGTTGGGTGGATTTTTGGGTCGGTCATTGGCCATCAATCCAAACAACTCTGCCGATATACATTATATTCGACCACCTAATCAGGTTCTTAAACAACAAAAACTGATGCAAATACATCAGGCTCAAGCTCAGGCACGTCAGTTGGCGATACAGCAACAACTGGCGCAACAGCAATCTCAGCAACAGCAACCTCAACAGCAGCAACAGTCTCAACAGACTGGATTGACGCCACAGCAGATTGCTTTACAGCAACAACAACAGCAACAGATGCTACATCTAGCTCAGCAGAACTTGGCTCGACATCAGTTGGCACGACAGCAGGCTGGACATCCACCGTTGACACCACAACAACAGCAGCAGTTTTTGCATCTTGCACAGCAAAATATTGCGCGACACCAGTTGGCAAGACAGCAACAAGCGGCAGCAGCAGCTGTAGCTCAAGCTCAGGCTCAGGCTCAAGCTCAGGCTCAAGCTCAGGCTCAGGCTCAGGCTCAGGCTCAAGCTCAAGCCCAAGCCCAAGCCCAAGCCTAGGCTCAGAAGCAGCAAGGTTAATAGAATTTCATAAACCACATGTACACTTTCCTGTATTTTTATGCATTTTTTCATCGTTTAGTTCAAACAAATTAAAAAGTGATATTTCTAAAGGAATGGGTTCGAACCCTTTTTTTTTTTTTTTTTTTGGTCATAAACAAGACTTGGGCCATAGGTGTATCTTGAATTGTTAATGTCACACACATTGTAACAAAACAGCATACAGCTTCAATATTTATGAAGACAGCCGATATGTATAATCGTCATTGATCTGACAGTATTTTTATCAATGAATAATAAAGTGCCAAAGAATATGTTTTGTAGTCACCCTTAACACTTTGAACAAAAAGATATACAATTACAGACAATTATAGATTGAGAAATGCCTTTTTTTTCATATCATTACCATTAATTTTTTTTTTCTTTCTACCAGAAATTTATTTGTAGATACTGATACACAACGTTGAAGAATTTGGTCTTATTATAATCTGACTTCTAAATTTATTTTAAACTGATTGAAAAGATTATATACAAAGAGCTTCGTTTTATGAGGCAAAAACTGATTTCAATGCTTTTTACATTCTTGAGAAAAATTAATGTTGAAATTTTTTATATTAAATTATTCAGCAAGTCTAAACAAAATGATTGAATTTGAATTGAGTTTAACGGGGGAGAAGGAAAAATTGCAAACAAATATAATTGAAATATATATATATATATATATATATATATTTATGAAACCAAATCTAACTTAACCCTTTAATAAAATAAACAATCCGAATAAGATAATCATGCCGATAACAATGAGAATGCCTTCGAGAGTTTTGAAAGAGTAGCTGTCATCGCGTTTTGAGGAGAATGCAATCTGACAATACTTTTCAAACTCGAGGGCCATTTCAGTTTCAGAAAATTTGGAAAGCACAAGAACCCTGCAGTTATGGGCATATGTGTCACGCTGCTCTTGGGTCATTCCAAAAAGAGCAAACTGCAAAATAGGAGCCCATTTTTCAGGGTCCGGGGGTTCATGCCAGCCCGTGGCTTGGGTAACTGTTTCAAGGGGCCCACCCGAGTTAGTTGCAAGAACAGGAGTTCCTGCAAGCATGGCTTCTAGCGGGACAATACCAAAGTGCTCGTTGGAGGGTGTGTATGCGAGAATAGCAGCATCGGCAAGGAGTTGTTTTTTGACCGAGTCTGGGATGGAGGGAATAAAAATGACTGTTTTAGAGTGCACGTCGCGGGTGTGGTAAGCCGAGGGCCCATCGGTGGGCCAAATAGTGGCATAGGAGAGGCCCAGACGACTGCAAAGGGTTTGGAGCTCTGCTAGATAAAGGGTATTTTCTTTGACTTTGAAGTCGTAACCGCCAGCAAGGATTAGTTTTGCAGGAGTTGTTGCGTGGTCTTTAGTTGCAATACTAAACGCATTAATTGCGAGTTCAATGTTTTTCTTTTTTTCAAAACGGTTAATGGAAAGGACAAAGGACTTTGCTGGGAATGGAGAAGGTGTGTACTTGAGGTAGTCGGTGGTGTTGACACAAGGGTACAGGACATCTAGATGGCTTTTAATTCTGGGGAAAGCTTCACGGAATACTGTTTTTGTAAAGTTTGAGTTGACGACGATAACGTCGGAGAGTCCAGTGGACCATTCTTCAAGGGCGTCAAAGGGGAGTCTATAGATTTTTTTAATGATGGAGGTATGGTCAGACAAAAGTTTGTCTGGGAAGTGGCCGTAGAAGAGGATTTTGGCACTGGGGAAATACTCGCGAATAAGCGGAATGCAAATGGAAAGTTGGTCGACAATAAAGACGTCATATATCTGGCCTTCCTTTGTGTTAATGAGGTTGACTACCAGGTGAAGCTGGCGCAGCATAGCGCAAAGAATCGAGAGTCTTCCGCCAAAGTTGCGAGGGATAATTCCATCTCCACGCACACGCACGTCGAGAGTACCATCTGTGGTTTCTGTAAAGGCATGGGAACGGTCGAATCTACTAGTATAGATTACGACTTGGTGGTCTCTGGACTTAAGTCCGACTGCGGCATCCACAATCAAGCGTTCTGCGCCTCCTGTATAAAGTAGGGAGAGAGGGGGAAAGAAAAAAAAAAAAGTTAGAATGAGGAAGAAATGGATAATGATATGGACATACCAATTCCGAGATCAGGGTGAATAAAGGCAATCTTCATGGTAGTATTGTATTGATGGTGATAATGGTGGGTTGGTTTGTGTTTGTGAGGATTATGGTTGCTTTTAAAGCACTTGAACACATGTAGGGTTTTTTTTTTTTTTTTCCTCTTTTAGCGAGATGGAAGGTAAGAATCGGTGATGCCCTGCGGACGGGCAAGTCCATTAGGGGAGTTGGTTGGTTGTAGGGTTAGGGGTTTTTAAGTATTTGTTCTCATGATGGTTAATTATGGAGATGTCCGTCAAAGAACAGTTTACCAAAAAGTTTATAAGAGCTATCATAATTTAGATATTGAAAAGATTATTTAAGAAATATATAAAGAAAGAGAAAAATATAAATATAAATATATAAATATAAAGACTTTTTTTTAAAAATTGTTCAATTTTTTTTTTAATTTTTTTTTTTTAGACTTTTCAAAGAAATGATTAATTTTTATGTTTTTATGAAGAGGAAATTGGATTAACACCCTATCAATGAGATTCAAGAGCAAAGCCAAGCACAAAGGATTTCAAGAAACTTGGCAAAGAGTTTCTTGATTAAAGAGAGAGTTTTTAAAAGTATTGGAGTTTTGTTTTTTTTTTTTTTTTATTCACAAAAGTTTCAAAAGCTTAGAAGTGTATATAATGATAAGAGAGAATGATGGGAAATGATTTAAGCTTATTTGAAGATTAATCTTGGATGGGGTCTTGGGAATTCAAATAGCTTTAGAGCAAGTTTTCAACAGGTTTTAATTCAAGGATTGATTGATGGGATTAACTAGAAACTAGAAACTAGAAATATAAATATAAATATGTGCCCTGAGTTGTTTCCAAGCAGTTTGTAGACCAAAGTTAGATTTGATTGTTATCAATTATATAATTAATTATTCAGTATGAGTAGCAATATTGTTGTTGACATATTATTTGAAAAAATACATATCTGTTATGTAGTATAGTTAAGTTTAAAAGGCTTTGCATTAAGTATATACTTATCATATATGATAAACCTAAATTTAATTTCAATCAATATTGCTATTTACACATTTTAAAAGCAAAAAAATTATAAACAAATAAATATAATTCAAGTCTTTAGATGGAATTACCAAAATGAAACATTTCTGATAAATGACGACATTATCAAAACTGACAACAAAAAAAAAATCTCTTTTTTTTTTTTTTTTGCTTTGATTTTTTTTTTTTACTGGTCTCCAACTGGAAAAAAGCCCAGCTTGTCTTTCAAAAAAGTGAATTTTCAAAAGCCCCCCAGAATCTTTCAACAAGAGGGTGTCTAAATCTCAAGGGTTAGGGTTTAAATTTGCTGCTAGAATTGTTGTATAGGTTAGAAATGAGCTTAAAAAAGTGGATTGTCAACATTTCTTGGCAAGAATCTCATTTTCCAGAGCAATTTTAAGAATTTTATATTTAAATATTTGATGTTGATATATATATATATATATATAAAAGGATTTGAATCATTTTATTTTTTTTATTTCTTTTTTATTTCTTTTTAAATAAATTTATGAAATATCTGAAATCACCCGGCGGAGATTCCGGGACTTGTAATATTATTATTCCAACGTTATTAATAAGCGTATTTCAAAATACGTTTTTATAGAGAGATCTTTTTGAAGGTGAAAAATATGGGCCGGTAAAAGCTCGTTAATATTATTTTTTTTTTTTTTTTTTTTTTTTTTCAAGTGAAGAAAAAAAAATACCCAGCACCTGTAATAGGAGAAAGAAAGTGGTAGAGTCAGTATCCACTTTTTTATATTATAAAATATTACATTGAAAAAAAACAATGGGATAAAATTCAATTGCATTTCATCTGCAAGGAAGTAGCAAAAACAAAACAAGTTCTATAAAATCTTTAAGTTTAATTTTTAATCAATTTGATTAGTTTGATTAAATTGATTAATTTAATTAAAAAAACTTTGTTAGTTTTTTTTTTTTTTTTGTGAGTGTGTGTGTTTGGATAAGATAAGAAATGAAAATAGGCCTGCGTATGAGAGAAATGACGTAAGCGGCCCAGTAAATTAGATGACAAAAAAAAAAAAATAAAATAAAACCACGCCAGAATTTCATGTTAAAATAAACAAATAATAAAAACAAATATAAACAAAAAAAAAAAAACAAACCGTATAGGCCTTTAAATGTCAATTCAAGAAATTAAAAAAAAAAAAAAAAAAAAAACCCCCGAAAACCTAAAAATCTCTTTAAACTTGGCTATATCAAACCTATCGGGCCTTTTCTAAAAAAACCAAAAAAAAAAAACCCTCCCCGAAATTAAAATGTCTTTGTCGGGTTCAATTGACATCCTCCGACCTCTTTTTTTTTTTTTTTTTTTTTTTCTTTCGTTCTTGCCTTGTTCGGACCACAGCGGGTCTTGTCTATGGGCCGCCTTCCGTAGCAACTAGTAGATAAGCCTCACTATGAACCTTGTTGTTAGTGCTTGACCGCTAAAGAAACGGCCACTCAAACACACACACACACACACAGAGCCTTTGTGCTGCTACTACTACTACTATTACTATTACTACTGCTACTACTACTACTACTGCTACTGCTGCTGTTGGCACCCAAAAAACCTCACACTTTTTTTTTTTTTTTTTTCCCTCCTTTTCACTACCACCACTAAAACAATCAAACACCACCACCACCACCACCACCACTATTACCACCATCGCCACTGAGCACATCTCTGCTCTAATAAAACCTCCTTTTTTCAATTTTTTTTTTATTATTTCTATTCTCATCCCTTAAATCTATTCTTTTTCTTCTTCTGTTTTTTATTCTTTTTTTTTTTTTTCTTTTTTTCTTTCACCGCATCTTCTTCTTATCTTTCACATGTCTGGCACGGCCACTATCACCTACGACGACGGCTCAAAACACGAGTCGGTCGAAGTTGCTGGCGAGTTCAACGAATGGAACCCTGTCGGTCTCGACTACAAGTCTGGCACCCTTTACTCAATTGTCATTTCAGACCTTACTCCTGGTGCTAGTTACATGTACAAGTTCATTGTCGATAGCACCTGGCTTTTGGCCATTGATGGCCGTCCAATTTGTAAGTATCTCTTTTTTTTTTCTCTCTTTCTCTCTCTCTTTGTTTTTTTTTTTTTTTTTTTGTTTTCTTAAATGATAGTTTAATGAGCACTTTTATGTTTAAGCAAAATAGCAAGCAACATTCATTTGAAAAACATTAATTTTTTTTTTTATAAAATAAAACTTGATTCATATAAACTTATCACACAGATTTTTCTTTTTTTTCTGCAGAAAGATAAAGAAATTGATATATCAGTTTTGGTTGTCTAACATGTTTTTTTTTCTTAGCAAACGACCCAAGTGGAAACGCAAACCACATTCTGACGGCATCCCAACCGGACCCCGTCGTACCTACCGTTGTGGTCCAAGAAGAATCCCACTACAAAAAAGACCCTTCTTCTGCTCCTTCATTTCAATCCAAAGATATTGACGACCCCGTTCTTGTTGACCCTCCTACTAAAAAACAGGAAGAAGAAGGCCCCTCTGCTCCTTCATCTACTACCCCTTCAACCACACAAGCCCCCCTATCTTCCTTAGCTGATGAGACCTCGGAGTCTTCTCCAGAAACCCTTCATGAAGAAGTTCCCTCTGGAGTGTCCACAAATGCCATTGGGGGAACAAAAAACTCTAAGAACCTTGACACCCGTGACTTAGCCGAGCTCGATGAAGATAGCGAGGATGAGCTTGACAAGTTCCATGAAGATGAGGAAGATGACTATGACAATGGTGATGAAGATTCGGACATTGGGACATCTTCTCACACAGGTTCGCACGCTAGAAATGCCCGCAACAGTGATGAAGACGAGACAAACAGAGATGTGTCCCAGCAATCCCAGCAAAACAGTGTGTGGATTGTGCGATTCTTTAGTCTTATCTTTGGTAGCATTGGTTCATTCTTTTCTAAGTTGTTTAAGATTTTTGAGTTTAAACGTGATGCGTCCGAGCAGCAGCAGTAAAAGTAAAAGTAAAAGTATAGGGAAAAGGGGTTATATATATGCCAGCGATGATGGTGTCAAATATAAGAAAGTGATGGAATCAATATATATATATATTAATAATAATGATGATAATAGTGCTTTATAGGTTTATTTCTTTGAATTGTAATAATTTTTTTTTTTTTTTTTTTTTTTTTTTTGGAATCTTTTAAAACTGGCCCTGTTTCTTGTTCCTGAACGTAGCATGTGTTTGGTACATTGGTATTTTAGATGTCAGTTGAGCACCTTAAAACATGGATTGTCCCCTTGACTATTGTGATCATCTTAAGACTTAAATATAAAAGGCTTTCAAGATCAAGATCTTGTCAATCAGTTTATTTATTTATTTTTTTTATTTTTTTTTATTTTTTTTATTTTTTTTTTTTTGCAATTTACTCAATTTACTTAAATATCTCCAAAACGTCCAAAATCTCCAAAATTCCCATCACTACCACTACCACTACCACAACAGCTGGCTTCGATGTGCAGGTTAACCTGATAGCCCAGGAAAATGCGCTTTCCGAGATGCTGCCACTTCCCCAATCTGGTAATATTTCCACCACAATCACCACTATCACCACCACTACCATATCATTTTTGTTTCTACTCCAGCCGCTCTTCCATTAGCCGTACAAACACTCACACACAAACCAAACCTGGTCCTTCATCAAATAACCTACGCTTTACTGTACAGTGTTTCTACCTCAACCCCCTATCACACGGCTATCCCACCTCACAACACCAAACAACACCAAACAACTATTACAACCACAAATAACCAACCGGCTTTGGACTTTCAGCCTTGCTGGTCCTCGTCCTTCTACCCATTGCCAACCGCTACTTTTTGCCCGGCCTCCTGGCATCTCTACTGCCGCTCAGTGCCTGCTTTCAGACCCCCTTCGCCATGCCATGAGCAAAACCATGGGCAATCCCCCCTTTCTTTGGTAAACAAACTGCTCCGGCTTCATTCCAAAAACTTTTACTCCTGTTTTTTTTTCTTTTTTTTGGCCTTAATTCACTTGGAAGCCGTTGACGCAGCTCCCTCTCAAGCTTGGACACTATTCTTGCATTGCAGGCTGTTGCACTCACACTATGCTCATGACCATGTTCACCCAAAGTCTGCCAACATCACTAAAGACCATCATAGTTTTGAATCTGTTCTAATAAAAAGAGACACCATCCAGTTCAATTTCTGAAAGTTAACCTGGCCATACACATAAGTTGATCCCAAAGAGCCCTTTATGGTTCCAATTGGTACTAATACACCTGTAGATTCCTTTAAAGGTAAACAACACCCGCTGAGTCTCCCTGCTATTCTCAAAACATGTTATATACTCTAATTGGCTTCTTGGTGAGTAAACCCAGCTTGCATATGCAGCTATCTATGTTCTTCAAATAAATGCAAGATCTGCAGCAAGTTTAACCATGGCTTGCTGTAAACATTGCTAACTCAAGAAGCATCATTAAAGGCCTACTTTCAAACACAAACTCAGAAATTTATTTTTATGCTACTTCAAGGAGCTGCTCTCCATTGTTCTAGGTGCAACCTAGTTTACAAACTCAGACACCGAACTCCATTTTAAAAGACCAGAAACTATGGCCGTCCAAGTCTATCTTTTCTACCCAGTGTCTGCAGGAAGCTTATGGATCACTATTATCCAAAGAATAGGCTTTCTTCACAGGCATTTATGAAAACCTAACTTCAAGAATAACCTTTGTGGTCGGAATTACCAATTTCACCAAAAGTCGTCCTACACAGCTTCATGCAAATATTACTTCAACATGGTTTCGGTGGGCTCACATGTATGTCTATCTGACGTTACCAACACCTGTTTCGACAATCCCGAGACTCATGCTTTTGGATGACTACTCCACTTTCTCATGTAGATCTAGGGACTGCACAAGTGACATCTGTACAGCTGTAGACCCAGGATCTGGTGAGACTGGTCGGCTTATTGGCCAATAAGCTCGAATTCCACGATACTATGCCGATGGATATTGGTGTACTGAAATAACGAGATTGGTCAAAGAGGCGCAAAAAACGTGCGGTACCTGTACAGCCGCTAAATAGTACCTAAGAGTGAGCCAAGTCTATCTTGAGATCAAAGATAAGATATATCTGGTAATGATTGCAAAGCTCATATATCAAGGAAATTCCATAATGGTGTCCATGCAAAAAGATGTCATTTTGCTATATTTACTTGCAGATATATGTCAACCATCACACAGCTGTTAGATATATCATGTTTTGGCGCAGCTAAACAAGCGTTTCGTCATCAAAATGTTACTGATTTTGCTAAGGGAATGTCAGCCTCAAAGAGAATATATATATATATATATATATATTTTTTTTTTTTTTTTTTTTTTTTTTTTAAATCATATATGAAAGTAAGAAAGTAGGCATATAACCAAAACATTATTTAAGAAGGATGGCGACGCTCTGGGATTTACCCATGTAGCTTCATAACTGCAATAAATACTTTCAGACAGCAAATGAATCTCCCTATTCTAGAAAGTACTTCTGAATTATCAATCAAAGTTCAATGTTTGTAAATTAATATAAATAAATTTTTCTATAAGTTCGACCAATTGATTTAGCTCTTTTAAGAATCCTCTGTATTTGTTGATTTAACAAATTTTTAATTCTATAGCCTATTTTGGAAGTTAGATATAAAAGTTGAAAAAAAAAAAGAAAAAAAAAAAAGTTTTTTTTTTGTTTAAAATTTCTAGAGTCGTCACAGTTGATGGTTCATCAGGCTTAGGGTGCCGAACCTATATATATGTTTATAAAAGGATTTTTCAGGAGAGGAGGACGAGAAGAAGTTTTTAGAGAAGTGTTTAGATAATGGGATATCGTGCACTCTGAAAATGTATATCTTATAGTGCATATGTAGGAGAGTTTTGATTTAGAGTATTTATGTGAATAGTCCAAATGTGGATGAAATAAACTGTTTGAATAATTTTTTATTTTTTTTATTTTTTTTTTTTTAAAAAAATAAAAAAGGGGGGGGCCTCTTCTTTCTTTTCTTCTTAATTATTTTTCTAATTCCTAATATTTTTTTTTAAAAAAAAAAAAAAAAAACAATAGGTTTTCACCAATTGATATTTTAACAAATGGGATTTCCTACAAAAAGAGCCAAAAGCCAACAGTTACGGAGGATGCGGGAGCGATCACAAAGAGAGCAGCAACAGAATCTTTATGAGGAAGAAGAAGAAGAAAAAGAAGATTCTCCCAGACGCAAAACCAAAAGTGTTTCATCATTGTCTTTTATTACTAGTAATAGTAATAGTAAGGCTAAACCGCCTATAGCAATGGCTAAAAGTTCAAATGTTCCAGACACTAAAGAGGTGGTAGAAATGAAGGAGGTGGGGAAATATTTAAAGAAAGAAGAAGAGGTGGAGAAAGATCAATTATTAGAGAAACTTGGGTGTTTTGAGACATCAATTGAGAACAAATGAAGTTGGAAAAAATGAGAAAAAAAAAAGGATGAAAAAAGGATGAAAAGATAGAATGAAACAAAAAAAAAAAAAAAAAAAAAAAAAATAGAGATTCAAAATGAGTCCTTTTTTTTTTTTTTTTTTTTTTTCTTTGCACCTGGAAATAAATTGTTTAAAGAAAAAAAAAAACAATTTAAATTTTTTTATCAAATTTATCAGAGTGGTTTAAAATAAAAATAAAAAGGAAATAAATAAAAAATTTGAATATTAATCCAGTTAAGATTTTTTTAAAAAGTGTGAGACATTTTAATGTTAAGAATCCCAGTTGGGCAATATGAATGAGCATTTATTATGAAAACAGTACGAATTAAGTTTTTTTTTTTTAATAACTAAATGAAAAAAAAATAAAATGAAATAAAATAAAATAAAATAAAATAAAATAAAATAAAATAAAATAAAATAAAATAAAATAAAATTTCACTAATAAATGTAAAACTAAATACATGAAGAATAGTTATTAATTTTATACTAATGAATTAACTTAAATGATTTTTTTCTAAACTAACAACTTTTGTTTATTCTTCTTAAAAAAAAAAAAAAAAAAAAAAAAAAAAAAAAAAGATAATTGATTTAATTTTAATTTTTTTTTTTTTCAAGTTAGAATTTAATATTAAATTCTGTACAACGGTACGAAATGAATAATTCTTTTATGGTTTCCTATGTTGTCTTAACTGGTTATATATATATATATATATATATTTATCTGTTTTATTTAATAAAGTATGTTTCATGAACCGTTATTTATATTTTTATTTTTTTTAATATCAAAAAAAAAATAATTCTTAGATTACTAAAGGGTCTATTTTAGCCCAGTTATTTTTAATGTGTATGTGAGAGCCGCACTATTTATTTTTTTACTAAAAAGGGGAAGTTTACCAATATTAAGCCATATAGATATAAATATATATATATATAAATATACATTCATGATACACTAAATATTAAATACTTAATACTAAACACTATTGATTTTGTTTTAATAAAGGTTAGTTGTAAATTTGTAAATAATTGAGAGAAAATAACCAACAACAAAAGAAAAAAACATTAAATATATATAGATGTTAATTTAAAATTAAAGTACAAAGTATGAAGAAATTAACTTTAAATGTTTTGTTTGTTTTTTTTTTTTAAAAAAAAATTAATATCTGACAAAATCATGGAGAAATTACAAGTCAAAATACTTTGATATATGAATGTCACGAGAGCATAAACCTATTCTGGTTATTATTATTAAAAAAAAAAAAAAAAAAAAAAGAAATATAAATAAATAAATAAATAAATAAAATAAAATATCAAAAAAAAAAAAAATTTTTTTTAATGTATTGAAAAGTTTTCTTTAAAACAATTTATTTTAAAAATCCTTTTTTTTTCTTTTATTTATTATTTCTAGGCGTTGCCACTATTGCTAAAACCTAGGTTTTGTCTCTCTCTCTCTCTCTCATAAAAGTGTTGCATCATCTAATGCCAACTATAATTTTATGTGTCGTTTTTTTTTTTTTTTTTTTTCTTTTCAAAAGGAGAAAGAAAATGGTATATTGAAGTTAGTAAGGTAAACCAATGAATAAAAGAAATCTGAAAGAAACTTATTTTAATGAAAATAAAATAAAATAAAATAAAAATAAAATAAAAATAAAAATAAAAATAAAATATAAAAAATCAGATGGAATTAAGCTTAACGTCAAGTTCATGAAATAAGTGGACTGACGAACTTGATTTCATGAACTAACTTATATATATATATATATATATAATGTGGGTTTTTTTTTTGTTATAACATATTAATTAATAATTTTATTTTCTAAATAATTAAAAAAAAAAAAAAACCATACTTTTTCTCCATAGTTTTGGAGACTTGAATATATATATATGTTATTAGTAGTATCACCACCATTATTATGATTCTTTATTTTATTTTTTTTTAATTTCCTTGTTCTCTTTATTAAAGTCCGCATAATGACCTGATCTATATACAAAATGACTTTTTTTTTTTTTATCTGGTTATCTAAAAAAAAAAAAAGAAAAAATAAACCTCTGTGGGCGTATTACGTGTATAAATGTGTGTGTGTGTGTGTGTGGGGGGGGGGTAGAAGAAGAAAAGAAGAAATATATATCTTGTTATAAAATCTATTACATAAATCATTAGTAAGTTATAATCTTGTGATAAACTGACTAAAGATTACTCATCATTTAGACTTTTTTTTATTATTATTTTATTATTATTTTATTATTATTTTATTTATTTTATTTTATTTTATTTATTTTCTGGTTGCCACGCCGTACGGCGGTATTTTTTTTTTTTTTTTTTTTTTTTTATGTGATGAGTGCGTTTTTTATTTTTTTATTTTTTTATTTTTTTATTTTTTTATTTTTTTATTTTTTTTATTTTCTTCTTCTTCTTCTTCTTCTTCTTTCTTAGTACTACTGCCTTATACGGGGAGGGGGAAATCTTGGTAGAGTAGTAAAAAGTAGTAGTCTATCTATTACCTTATACACACTTAAATTCTTACTCTCACCCAAAAAAGGCAACGCCTTGTGACCCAAAGCGGCCACAATTGCGACGTCATTTTTTTTTTTTTTTTTTTTTTTTTCTAGTTTGGGTAGTGAGAGTAAAAAAATGAAAATGAAAGTAAAAGTAAAAAGAAATTTAATAATAAAATATATATATATATATATTTTATTTCAATTTGTTTTGATCTTATTCTTCATTTTTTTTTTGTTATTAAAAAGATGAAGTTGAAGTTGAAGAATATCAATAATAAGAATAAGAAAGTATGGGACTAAATGTGTGCGGGGATTACTGACTTTAAAAAAAAAAAAAAAAAAAAAAAAAAAGCAATTGAAGAAGTTTACAAACGTGTTTAAAAAAAAAACCAAAAAAAGTTTAGTTTGAAAATTACACAAAGAAACTTTTTTTTTTTTTTTTTCCCGACTTTTATTTTATTTTATTTTATTTATATATATATAAATATATATATATATATATTTTTTTTATAAAAGAGGAAGAAGAACAAATGATGATTCTCGTATAGAAAAAAAAAAAAAATCAAGACATGATATATATATAAAAAGTTTATATAAAGATTGACAATGGTGGAGACAGTGTGTAAATATATAAAATAGCAAAATAACAAAATAGCAAGACATTTGTTTTTTTTTTCTTAATTATTAAATAACCAAATTTAAACGAATTATTTATATAAAACAATTTGAATTTTTTGATTTTATGTTATATATCAAAGCCAATTGACTTCAATTGATATCAATTCAATTGAGATTTGCTTGTTATATAAGTTGTTATAAATATATATATATATATAAATATATATCATCAGCAGATAACCAGCAGACAAAAGTCCAAATAGTGTATATATATGTGTATGTGATGTGCGTGTTGTAGTAGTGGTGGTTGTTAGTCTTAGTTGTCAGGGCAACGCATCCCCCAATCCATCCATTGTTTACTTGCAAGTAACGCCATACATTCCATCCACAAATCCACAAAATAATACACAGTGTTGCTTCTTTTGTTGTTTTAAAAAAAAAGTTCCGGTTTTCATATTAAAAAAAATTAAAATTATTAAGGTAGTACAAAAGATATCTAGACTAAATACAGATAAAAAAAAAATTAAATTTTTTTTTTTCATAAAAAAAAAAAAAAAAAAAAGAAGAGAAGAAGAAGAAGAAGAAGAAGAAAAAAAAAGAGGTGTGTAGGAGGATGATTGAAAAAAAAAAAAAAGGTGGAATTAGGTAGGTCGAGATGGATAGTAATTGAACAATTGATAATGGGCAAGACACATTTAAGTCAAAACAATTGTTCCTTTCTTTTTTTTTTTTTTTTTTTTTTTTATTTATTTAGACCTGAGACATGGTGGGAAGACCAGTTCTAGGAGGCGATGATCTCTTACGCGAGGGTTGGCTAAAGGGACCAGATTGAAGCATGGTAATGATTGAGAGAGCAAGCTGACCAGCGGCAACAGCCATTGAGAAAAACAAAAAGGCAGTAGTAGCTTGAGCCTTTCTGCATCTATCAGTAGAACCTTGGACAATACGGTTATTGTCAAGGTATTCATGGTTTGTGCAAGAGTGAACACGAATGCCATGAGCAAGAGCAGCACCACCAGAAAGGCAAAAGACAAAGTCGCAAAAGTCGATAAAGGCAAGAATAATGGGGAAAGCCAAAAATTCAACAAAGCCAGCCAACAAACCATAAAAGGCGCCAAATAGCATACCAAACGCACTGACGAAAATGGCAAAATTGACCTGAGGGTTTTGCCATGCAGAGCCGTTAATCAAAGAGCCGGTAAGACCCATAATGATAGTCATAAAGACAAAAAGCACAATGCGCAGTGAGGGATCGACAAAAGCATTAACCATTGTTGTTATTGTTGTTATTACTGTTGTATATTATATGTTGTTTGAAAAAAAAAAATTAATTTGTATTATTCTTTATTTTACTGGGGAGGGGAAGAAGAGGTAGATATATAAAGGTTTGATATATGATTATATTACTGGTAAGAATTTGTGTTGAATATAATATATATATGAATTAGATTAGGACGAGGATTATATTGATGATAGAAAGTGTAAAAAGGAAAAGAAGGAAGGAAAGAAAAAGAGAGAAAAAAAAAAAAGAAGAGAAGAAAGAAAGAAAAAAAAAAAAGTGGGAAAAAAAGTGGGAAAATCAAGGGTTTTATAATCGCCGAGTTCTTTTTTTTTTTTTTTTTTAATATTCATATATTTATTATAAATATATATATACACTGTATATATTATTTATTATAAGTATATTGGGTACTGCCAAAAAAAAAAAAAAAAAAAAAAAAATCTCAACTGTAGACATATAAATTACAAACAAATAAATAAATAAACAAACAAACAAACAAACAACTACTACTACAACAACAACAAACAACAAACAACAATAACAAGTTAAGAACGCGGCTATAAGCAAGTAAGTAAGTGAGAGTATTATGAATTGCTTTTACCAGATGATGTTGGTGATGAATATATATATATATATATATATATATATTTACTTTTCAGTATTCCTTCCTTTAGAAATTTTTTTTTTCTTCTTCTTCTTTTGGACTTGAAACAAAGTTTACGCGTATTGTTAGCTTTTTTTTTTTTGCTATAATTCTTCAAAAGAATATATATATATATATAAATGACAAGCTTTAGATAGCAACAATAGTGGGTGTTAAAAGGTTGTTGTTGCGCGCAATGAAACCAAAAAAAAAAAAAAAAAAAAAAATTGAAAGAGAAAAATATCTATCATATAGATATTAAACTTATTGATTTTTAAAAAAGTTGGTCATTTGAATATATATATTTTTTTTTTCTGGAGAAATAATGATATGTATATTCTTATTAGTATAATAGTTATTTTACAATTCCCGACGGAAAGAAACAACGGATATTTTTTTTTTTTTTTTTTTTCAATGGGGAAACTACAGTTATTTTTTTTTTTTTTTTTTTTTTTTATTTTATTTTATTTTAATTTTTTTTTTTTTTTTTCAAGATGGGAGGGAACTTGACAGTAATATAGAAGAATTAATTATTCTAATAGAAAAATAAAAAAAATAAAATAAAATAAAATAAAAAAAAAGAAATAAAAAAAGAAATAAAAAAAGCCCGCCAGACGGAACATTGCCAGATCCGGCAAGGATATTTCAAAGGTTCTTCGAAATTGAAAAAAAAAAAAAAAAAAAAAAAAATAAAAAATAAAAAATAAAAAATAAAATAAAAAATAAAAAATAAAATAAAAAATAAAAAATAAAATAAAAAATAAAAATATATATGAATATATTTATGTCTGTCTTTATTATTATTATTGTTGATTGATAGTTATGCTTAATATTTGGTTTATTTTTGAAAATATTGGTACATTCATGCATTAACACAATCATACATCATACAAATAAATAAAAAAAACAAAATTCTCCCCCCCCCCCAACTTACCTTTCCTTTCCTTTCTCTTTTTTTTTTTTTTTTTTTTTTTTTTAATTTACTTTGAACGCGTGCCTCAATGCTCAATGAATTCCTTTTTTTTCAAAAATTAATTTTTTTTTTTTTTTTTTTTTTTTTTTTTTTTGAAAAATTTAAAATGAAGATCTAGTTTAAAAAAAAATTTTGTTTTTTTTTTGCTTTTTTTATATATTAAATGACTAATTGATAAACTGGTTGTTGCTACTGCTGATGCCTTTTTTTTTTTTTGGGTCAATCATATGATGAGGGAATTTATTTATTTTTTTTTTATTTATTTCGCTCTTTGAAAAAAAAAAAAAATTTAAAATATAAGTCTTAAGGCTTTTTTTTATTTTATTTTATTATATTTTATTTTCTCTATTATTATTATTATTATTATCTTCTTCTTTTTTAAAAAAATTAAAAAAAAGACCTCGATATCTTTTATTTCCATATACTTTAACTCATTATCAATTGATCTTTCTATCTTTCAATTAACTCAAAAGTCTTAAATCTTGCGGCTGGCTGGCTGGCTGGCTGGCTGGCTGGCTTGTTACTTACATACTTATAAGTAAATAAATTTTTTTTTTGGTATCTTCTTCTTCTTCTTCCAATTTTTAATATATATATATCTCTCTTACTAAGCAAACACAGCCGTTCCATTTAATGTCATGTGATGCGTCTAAATTTCTTTCTTAAATAATTGTTTGTTTTTTTTTTTCATCATTCATTTTTTGAAAAAAAAACAAAAAAAATAAAAATTTCATAATTTATTTAATAAAAAACAAACAAACAAACAACTAAAATTTTTATAAACTTTTAGTACTTCAAGTTTTTTTATTTTTATTTTTATTTTTTATCCATCTATTCTTCCTCATTCTTTATTTTTTCATTCCATATTTATATGTTTATATTTTTTTGTATTTTTATATTTTTGTATTTTTGTATTTTTCAAGCCATTTTACATTCTTCAAAATTTTCTTTTAATTTTTTCATTTCATTTTAGTAATAGAATTTTAATAATAATAATAATAATAAAATCGTTGCCTGATGGGACATGAATTATCAAACTTCAAAAAATAAAATAAAATAAAAATAAATAAATAAATGAAAAAAATGCTCCTCTTATTATCTCATTAATCACAAGCCATATTGATACAAAAAAAAAAAAAAAATATAATATAATAAAATAAAAAAAAAATTTGAAAAAGGAAGTTCCAATGGCCGGATCACTTTTTTTTTTCTTTTCCTTTTAGTATTAAATATTATTAAATATCCTCATCATCATCATCATCATCATCATCATTATCTTACTAGCCTCGTGGCCCTGATCCCCATGATTGTCTTTTAAAAAAAATAAAAAAAAAATAAAAAAAAAATAAAAAAAAAAAAAAAGAACCTGATTTTCTTACTGGTGGATCTTTTTAGAACTTTTCTTAATTTATTTAATTTTTTTTTATATTAATAAAAAAGAAAAAAAAAAAAAAGAAACCCCGCGAAATTTTTTTTTTTTTTTTATTTTGTTAAATGTCCCGCGTGTGGCAGATCATCATCACATGACTTTGGTGATGTAATGCTTCAACCGAGTTCCCGCCGGCTGGTCTTCAGCCGGACACTTTCACTAGCCGCACTATTATATCTTAAAAAAAAAAAATTATTTTATTTATTTATTTTTTTTTTTTTTCAAATAATTATTCTTCGTCATAATTTCAAACAAAACATCTTCTGACGACATATCCTTGTTACAATTTATGTTACAACTTTAATTACATTGCTAGTTACAACATTCAAATAACATTGTAATATAATAATAATAAATATCACAAATCTACAAACCCACAAAATAAAAAAAATAAAAATTAAAAAAATAAAATACTCCATTTAGAAAAAAAAAATCCCCAATTAAAACATCTACAATCACCACACACACACACACAAATCACATATACAATAACAATGGCTAGCAGAACAGTCTTACAGTTCTCAAACGTCCTAAACTCTAAAGTCGCACAGGCCAACTCTGCTCTGGCTTCAAATCTTCCCTCACAATCTTCTGACCTTACAACATCCTCTCAACCTTCTCTAATCTTACCTGCTGCTCTCCTTTCAATCTTCTCTCTTCTCTCATCAACTCACCACCCCATCTCGGTAACAACATCCATTCCAACCTTCTCTTCAACTCTACAAAATCATCATCCATTGTCAAAGGATTCCCCTTTGTCTCCATCATCTCCTAACCCATCTAGTTACCCCCAAGAATCTCCTCAATCTGCAATCCCATCCTCTTCCTCTTCCTCTTCCTCCTCCTCATCTTCATCCTCAAATACTCCCTCATCAACATTCCCCTCCTTTGATGCAATCTCAGCTTCCTTAGAACAATTCGTCACCCTCATTGATGCTTATCTAGCACAACAAGAAGCACAGCTTTCAGCATCAGACCAACTCACACGTGCAGCTTCTTTTACTGGCCCAACCCCTTATGATCAGGCTCTCGATGACCTCCAATGGGCAATCATTGGTTACGCCTCTCTTGCCATTTATGCCCATCTAGTTGATGACCTTTGCACACAAACTCTCCCACTCTCAAAAGACTTGCTCTATTGGGACTCCATCCTCAATTCTTCTCACAACTCTTGGGCAACTCTTATCTATTCTATTCAAACTGCTCCCATTAAAATTTACTCAAAATTCTCCTCAATTTCTTTACAAAACTTGCCAATAGGAATCACCACATCACGTGTTAACCTCCAAACACTTTCCTCATCATCATCATCATCATCATCATCATCATCATCATTCATTCCACTACAATCCCTCAATGCTTGGTTGACAGCTTTCCAAGAAGCCTTTTCCAGAGCACAATCAGTTGCTAAACAACTCTTTTCCCTTCCATCCCCAAATACACCTTCCTCTCTATTTTCATCCATCTCTGTTTTTTTCCTTCTTTATTCTCCACTCAACCCAGCCCGTAAGGAAATCGCAGCCCATAGATCACACCTCATTCGACTCCGCAATAAAACTGCAAAGT
>NW_022474067.1:5297500-5307500 GCF_902498895.1 Magnusiomyces paraingens
TTTATTTTTATTTTTTTTTTTTTTTTTTAGAATTTAACAATTAAATGCAATTATTGTCTTTTTTTAATTTTTTTTTTTATATATATTTTTATTTTTATTTTTTTTTAACATTCTATCATGAGCATCTGCGTCAACGCAGATACTAACTTCATTTTCATTCCCCATGCCATTTACCTTATTCATTTTCACGCATCAATTTCCTGGTAGCGTTCCATCAAGAGACGTTTGTACTCTTCTGGGTTTGAATCGTAGAGTTGTGCGGCCTGAGCATTAAGTGGAGATGAATTATTTGGTTCTCCAAGTAAAGATTGGAGAGAAAGCAGAATAGATTGGACATTATAAACGGCAGACCATTTTTCCTTAAGAATATCGAGGCAAATGTTTCCACTCATGTCAACATTGGGGTGCCACATGGGACTTATAAATTTGACTGTGGGTGCTGTGTATGGATAATTTGCAGGGAAATCGATTGAAATTTTAAACTTAAGGCCAGCGTAGTATGTATCAGATGGGCCCTCAATGGTGCCAGCCCAGAGAAGAATATTTGAATCGGAAACAGGGAATGCAGAAATACCTGGGGTGCTAGACATCTACAGAAAAATAATCAATTAATCAATCAATCAATCAATCAATTAATCCATGTTAGAAGAAAAAGAAGAAAAAAAGAAAAAAAAAGTTTAATGATTAATGCTTGATGGAAAGAGCATACCATTAACTGCATGAGCTCGGATTGCAAACGCTTGGTAACGGTGTGACCATCGGGGATTGATTCGGAAGCCATGGTTGAAGGATGTGAGGATGATGTGTTACTGGATGGATGTAAGAAATAACTAAAGAAAGAAAGAAAGAAAAAAATAAATAAATAAATAAATAAGTAGAAAAAAATTTGTTTATTTGTTTATTTGTTTATTTTTATTTGTTTATTTGTTTTTTTGTTTTTGGAAAATAAAAGTGTGATGTTGACAGGCTAAAGGAAATATAAATAAGTAAACAAGTAAACAAGTATAAACACAACAATAAATAAACAATGGACAATAAAATTTTAAACCTAACCCATAAAAACATCTTTGAATTTTTTTTTTTTTTTTTTTTTCCCCCATCACTACCACCATTTATTCTTTTGAATATATAAAATACCTGTAGCTTATTATTATTATTATTATTATTATTATTATTATTATTATTATTATTATTATTATTATTATTATTATTATTATTATTATTATTATTATTATTATTATTATTATTATTATTATTATTATTATTATTATTATTATTATTATTATTATTATTATTATTATTATTATTATTATTATTATTATTATTATTATTATTATTATTATTATTATTATTATTATTATTATTATTATTATTATTATTATTATTATTATTATTATTATTATTATTATTATTATTATTATTATTATTATTATTATTATTATTATTATTATTATTATTATTATTATTATTATTATTATTATTATTATTATTATTATTATTATTATTACTATTAAAAAAAAAAATAGGGGGACTTGTTCCGAAGCTACGTTTAATACTAAAGTATATTACCATTTTAGGAAACATCTTGGAAGCTTTAAAAAAAAAAAAAAAGTTACAAAAGTTCAAAAGGTTGAAAGAATAACGAATGAATTGAAGGGGCGAAAAATAAAGAAAAAAAAAAAAAAAAAAGGAATTAAAAAAAAAAAATACATACACAAGACCTGTCAAAATAGGGCTCAGTGCATGTTTATCCTAAAGAATGGTATGAAATTATACTCCAGTATCAAAATCTTTTTTTTTTTTTTTTTTTTTTTTTTTTTTTAAAAAAATACCAAACCAATGTATTGAATGAAACATCAAAGATATTAAGCAAATATAGATATACTATATCAGAAAATGTACTACTACTACAACCCAACATTAGATTTTCTTGACCTTTGAAAAAAATATATAAATTAAATGACTAAAATAAAATAAAAAAAATAACATCAATATTAATATTAATAAAAATAATAATAATAATAATGATAATATCATGGAAATTTTTTTTTTTTTATTTTTATTTTTATTTTTTTTAGTTTCAACTTTTGACAGCTCCTGCTCCATTATTATTTAATTTTAAAAAAAAAAAAAAAAAATTAATTTTTTTATAAAGTATAGTATAAAGATTTATTACACAGTTGAAAATATATTCTTAATTACTTCAACTTAATTATTTAATTTAACTTAATTTGTTGTTGTTGTTGTTTTTGTTCTCCTTGTTTTTTTTTTTTTTCTTACATATTTCTTTAACAAGCTTGTTAATTAAAAAATAAGAGTTAGTTAATTATAACTAATTAATTAATTAGTTAGTTCAAATCAAACAAACATGACCGGGGATTCGGAGGTTTTTTATTAATTCCGAGAAACATCACACAAAGCATTTTACAGTGCATTTTTTTTTTTTAAAAATACGACTGTATAAAAAAACAACAACAACAACAACAATAATTTTTATGCATTGCACCATAACTTGCTATATACTAATTTACACTTAAATCCCCCCCCTCTAATTAACCGTTTTTTTTTTATGAAACTAATTTATTATAACCAAAGTTTAAGTTATTGAATAATAATAAAACTGTTTCATTAAAAAAAAATATGATTTGTTTTTTTTTTTTTTTCTTTAAAAAATTTTTGAAAATTTTATTTAACATAATTTTAACATAATTTAGTTAATTAAATATAACAGATGAAGTTATTTATTTTAATTAATTAATTATATCATACATTTGTGTTACTAGAAAAAATTTCTTTTTTATTTTTCTTATTCTTATTCTTGATTTAAACCTTTCCAATTATTTGGAGTTTGTTCAAACATAAATGATGCATTAAGTTCTTTTTTTTTTTTTTATATATATTTATAAATAAATAAATAAATAAAGAAAAGGAAAAATTAGGGATTTTTATTCTCGACCGAGATACCAATTGTAGAACTTGTCCCTTGACATTATTATTTTATAGTTTTTCCCTATTGAATAATAATAATAATAATAATAATAATAATAATACCATATATGGTATTATTATATATATGATATCAAAAAAAAAAAATTTAAAACAAGGGGAAATAAAAAAAAAAAAAAGTTATTTTGACAGTTACAATTGATTGTAATTTAAGTGGCTTTTTTTTTCATCTTTTTTTTCATCTTTGTTTTGTCCTTTTTTTTTGTCTTTTTTTATCTTTATATATTCATTTAAGTCTACGTTTCTAATCGAGCTCCTAATTTATAAGAATTTTTTTTGGTTTTTTTTTCTTCTTCAATATATATATATATATATATATTTTTTTTTTAACAACAACAACAACAGCAAATGTATATTTTTTTCTTTATTTTTTTTAATTTTATATAATTGGAAAGTTTTTTTTTTTTATTTTTTTTATGGTAAATATAGTAGGTAGTATTAAACCGGGTATTTCAATTATCTTCATATTCCCTGATTGACTGAAGAATTATGATAAAACCACCAGTGCAATAAATCAATTCATCAATCAATCAATCAATCAATCAATAAATCAATTAAAAATAGATAATATCATACCATCAATTATTTTTTTTTTCAATTGTTTCTTTATTTTGATTATAATTATTATTATTATAAATAAGATAGTTTATTGAAGATATTTCAATTTTTAAAAAAAAAAAAATAACAAAATAATAAGCAAAGTAAAAAACAAAAAAAAAAAATTATCTGGTGGGGAGACATAATTAAATTAAATTAAATTAAAAAAAAATTTTAGACTAAAATTTGACACATTGGATTTCCTTTTCTTTTCCAAAGGGGGTTAACCAAAAAAAAAAAAAAATATTTACTATCAGTTAGTCTATTTTTTTTAGCAGCTTAGATACAACAATTGAGAATAAAGAAAGAAAGAAAGAATGAATGAAACAAGTTGGTTTGCCAAAGTGTTAACATTAACAGTACTATACATTCTAAAAAAAAAAAATGCAAATGCAAAAGATTTTAACATAATCATATCGTTATTATTAATATTATTGTTAATATATATCTTTGACGTTTTTTTTTCTCCTTTTTATTATTATTATTATTATTATTATTATTATTATTATTATTATTATTATTATTATTATTATTATTATTATTATTATTATTATTATTATTATTATTATTATTATTATGCTTCACATAATAATAAGCATAGTATTTTATATTTTCTTCTGTAATGTAAATATTCATTCAATATTCAATATATATATATATATATATATACATAAAGCACTTGGTATTTTTTGTATCTACATAGACAAAAGTTTCTAAAAATTAGATTGGAAACAAAAGATAGATAGGTAGATAGATAGATAGAACAACAAAAAAGGAAGATAGAAAGGAAACTTTTACATATATATATATATATATATATATATATATATATAAAGGGGAATTGATTACTTTTGACAGGTTGTTATTTCTTACTAATTTCAAAATATCAGTGTTGGTAGTATTATTATAAGCGAGCAAATTATTAATATTATATGAGAATATATTTTATACATAATGTATAAAAAAAATAAAAAATAAAAATAAATGTTTGTCTACTTTACTGCATTAAGGAAAATGCATTTAAATAAAAACGTCAATTTTGTTTATGCAGCAGAAAGAGGATAAATTATAAATTATAAATTAAAAAAAAAACTATATATATATTTTTTATAAATTCACCCTCTCCCCCCCTCCATAAAAACCAAAGTAGATTGGAAGTTTAAGCGAAAGTGCAATGTTTAATAGCTCTAGAAAGAAAAGAAAGAAAAGAAAGAAACGAAATAAAAAAAAATTACAAATACAAAGAAATATATGTTAATATAATAATTTCACAAATCTCTGAATAAAGATATTGTTAATGTTATTGTTATTAAAGTTATATATATATATATAGAGGTTATTATATATTAAATAAGAAATCTAAAATATGGCACAATTGAAATTGAGACTTAATGAGGCAAAGTTATATTGATGGAAGGAAACTAAAACATTTTTTTAAAAAAAAAAACGTTTAACAAAGATTAAAATCATTTTTATTCATTTTTATATTTCAATAAACATGACTTTGACTTGGACTTTATTATTATTATTATTGTTATTATTAAATTCTATCCCTTAAAACCCTACCCGTGAAAGACCCAGTTAAAAGACCCCAGGGGGTTTCTCCGAGGAGCGATTTAAATTAAAAAAAAAAAAAAATTATATTCTGTTGTTACAATTGTTGTTGAGTATGAAGATGAATACAATTGCATATACGATCAACTTGCAAGTCATTAATAATTTTTTTTTTTATTTTTATTTTTTTTCATTTTATAATTAAAGAACCTAGCATATTTTAAAAAGTGAAGAATGAGATTTAATTTAAGATAAGGAGTAAGATTTATTTTTTTTTTATTTTTTTATTTTTTTTTTAGAGACCCACCCAGCGAGAGAGAGAGAGAGAGAAAGAGAAAGAGAAAGAGAGAGACTGAAATGAACAACTGGAAGTAGATTCTTGTATATTTGTCAGATCTTTCTTTACCAGATCTTAAATATATATATATATTAAAAATAAAAAAAAAAAAGACCTCCAGTTTTTAATTTATTTTTTTATTTTTATTTTTATTTTTATTTGGAGAGGGACTGAAATACTTAAGATCATTTTCAATTTAACAACAACATCAACAACAACAAGATGGGGAGGGGGATTTTTTTGATTAAATATATTAAAAAAAAAATATAAAAACTTTTTGATTTCTTATTTACCTATCAGTTTGTATATATATATGGCTTACGCAATTGAAAAAAAAATTTAAATTTAAATTTAAAATAAAAAATTAAATTTAAAATAAAAAATAAAATTAAAATTAAAATTAAAATAAAATTTGAAATACTTAAAGAATAAGGTAGATTAATACGAAAAGTAATTGGTACTTTATATATATAAAAAAAATTATTCAAAATAAAATATGGTAACAGTGCGTTTGAACTAACTAATGAAATCACAAGTTTAAGAAGTTTTTTTTTTTTTTTTTTTTTTTTTTTAATTAGAAAGAGAAAGAGAGAGAACAAAAGTTTTTATGCTTAATTGAAGGACTCTTTTTATTTCCCATAAAAAAAATAAATAAAAATAAATAATAAAATCAATCGAAGAGTTTTCAAAAAAAAAAAAAAAAAAAACTCTACTTTATATAATTATTTATTTATTTATTTTTTTTAAAAAATAAAAAAAAAAAAAAAAAAGAAAGAAAGAAGTCTTCTATCAATGTTATGGACATTCAAATAATATCACTTTGGTTTCATTTTTTTTTTTTTTTTTTTTTTTTTTTTGTTTTCAGGCACAAAGTATATATATATATTTGAAAGAAAACTCCTACAATTGCATTTCTCCAATCAATCAATCAATCAATCAATCAATTAAATAACTAACCGACCAGCCAGCTAGTCAGCTAGCTAATAAACCCAACTAATTGATTCAAAAAATTTATACCTTCAATATCTATCAAAAGTCACAAACATTCTCTTTTTAAATGATGATTTATTTTGACAGCTTGTTTTATTAATGAATTGATCAAAAAAAATAAAAATAAAAATAAAAATAAAAATAATTTTTTTTTTTAACAAACACTCATAATATTATGTGCCTACATTTTAGTCATCCAACAATTTTTGTTTAAATGCATTTTCATTTTTTAAAAAAAAAAAAAAAAAAAAAGAAAAACCTTTAAAACAAATAAC
Organism: Magnusiomyces paraingens; assembly: GCF_902498895.1. Taxonomy (NCBI): domain Eukaryota; kingdom Fungi; phylum Ascomycota; class Dipodascomycetes; order Dipodascales; family Dipodascaceae; genus Magnusiomyces; species Magnusiomyces paraingens. Next base: position 5,304,260 of record NW_022474067.1, read on the forward strand.
ATAAAAGTTAGTTCTTCAAAAGTAAATTTAAAAATAAAAAAAAAATTTTTTTTCATCTTTTAAAAGAATTCATAGTGTACAATAGCTCAAGCTAATTAAAAAAAAAAATTTAAATAAATTAAAAAAAAAATAATGTTCAATTAGAAGAAGAAGAAGAAGAAGATGATGATGATGAAGGAGCTACAACTGAAATGCCACTGGAAAGCCCGCACCCAGCAACACCAACAAGCTCAACCAACTGGCCAGATAATGGAATCTGAGATGATCCCATCAATGTTGGCTTCGATACTGATGCCAAAGCAGATCGTACTTTAAGAGCCTGGCCACTTCCACGTCGTGACTTGGCTGAACCTGCGCCAAACGTAGCATCGCTAGACCCAGGCGACGATGGCCTAGAACTTGTTCGTGTAGAAGAACTTGTATTCATAACTGATGACGACAATGTCGAAGAAACAGAAGCAGTAGCAGAAGCAGTAGCAGAAGTAGTAGCAGAAGCTGCCGTCGCTGTCGCTGCTGCTGCCGAGTTGGCAATATTCTTCATATTCTCCTTGCGTGACTTTTTGGCCCATCGTAAACCACAAGCATTACACAAAGTTTTGGGACCCTTGGGACCCTTACGCCATTCAGGCGACTCTTCCACATGACACTCACTGCACACATGGCCTTGGTTATTAGCACTTGCTCTTCTAGATGATGAAGACGATGATGAACATGTACTTTGATTACCAGCACTAGAACTATGGCGGCGACCAGTACCAACACCTCCAGTCACAAGCTTATATTCTGGACCTCCGGCTCGTCGACGTGCAAGACGTGGAGACTGTAAACTGGGCCCGCCCGCGAGCCCGTATGACGAAGGTCCCAAGGTTACCGACAGCTGAGCGTGTGGTGGCAAGAAAGGTTGGGGAGCATGAATGTGAGAAGGAGGAGGAGGAGGAGGAGGAGGATGAGGAGGATGTTGTTGTTGTTGTTGTTGTTGTTGTGGCTGAGGAGAATTACCCACCACAAGACCAGAGACATGAGGTTGAGGAGGACCTGTCAAGAAATAAGGTCCAGGAGGCATTGGACCTGGAGCTCCAGGGTTTGAAATACCAAGACCAATGGCACCGGAAGGTGCACCGGGCATAAGACCAATGATAGCAGGAGCAGGGCCAAGGGGAGGTCGTGATTGATGTTGAGGTGAAGAAGTAGTATTTCTAATTAGAGCATAAGGAGAGTTAGAAATGAATTGAGCTTGAGGAGGAGCAGCAGCAGAACCAGTTTTTTGGAGAAACGTAGGTGACGGCATGACTGGGAAAGATGAAGATCCACTAGGAGTTGGCGGAGCAGTTGTAGCTGAAACAGTAGATTGAAAAATGCGATGTTGTTGTTGTTGTTGTTGAGGATGGAAATGTAAAGGAGGACCCATCGGGATAATGGCTGGACCTGCGGGAGAGAACATTGCTGGGGTTGGAGATGAATGACAAGCCATAATATTAACAGCACCAGCACCAGCACCAGTAGTAGTCGTAGTAGTAGTAGTGACTGTAGAAGAAGAAGAAGATGATGATGACGGTTGTGCAGAAGGAGGATTAGGAACAGAAGTTGGAGGCATAACAGAGTTAGTAATTAGATTGGGACTTTCAAAAGAAACAGCCAGTCCATTTATAGGAACCTTGGACCCATCTGAATTAACAACATGCGACTCAGGAGTTATCAGAGCAGGTGAGGAAGAAGATGATGATGAAAGAGAAGTTGATAAAAGAGGAGGAGTTGCAGAGACAGTATGGACAGGCATTGCAGGTGCTCCAAGCCCTCCAAATGTCAAGTCATCAAGTGAAACAGATGTTAGTCCACAGATACTTGCTTGGTTTGCAGTTCCAGCATCATCGAAAAAGCCAAAAGAGTTATTAGTACAAGGCGAACCTGAAGGTGAGAAAAGTGATGCACTAGCTGGAACTTCTGGGAATGAATAACAGCTAGCAAAAGCTGAAGGTGGAGGAATTGTAGTTGTTGCAGAAGAAGGCAGAGTAGAAGGAGGAGCAGGAGAAAATGCAGAAAGTGGTGCAGAGAGGGGTCCCGATGAAGGATCCGAAAGCACTGAAGGAGGAGCCGATACACCAGGTTGGAGTAACAGTGACGAGGTGGACATGCTAGCAGGCTTGGAGACAGGGCCTGATGGAACTGCAACAGTTGTAGCAGTACAAGAAAGAGGAGGAGGAGGAGGAGGAGGAGGAGGAGCCGAGACCGATGCCAAGGCTTGTTGTTGTTGTTGTTGATGATGATGATGATGTTGTTGATGATGTTGTTGTTGCTGTTGTTGTTGGTGGTGGTCAAAGAGAGTAATAGAAGGAGGCATTGCGAGTGATGTATCAACACCAAGTTCTTTTGGTTTCCGACGATGCCAAAGATTTTCATTTGGACATTTTAAATCTTGAGATGCTTGTTGCTGCAATCGATCGATAATGATGGGCTGTTGTTCATGAGGCAAGACCAAAGTCTGTTGAACAGCAGGTTGTATAGAATTATGGTCTGGAGCAGTTGCAGCTACAGTCAGACTTGTTTCTTCAACTTTTCCTACTTTGTTATTATTATTATTATTATTTTCGTCATTATTCATTATTGTCTTCTTTTGACTAGAAAAATTCGGTAAAAGTACAGGTTTGCAAACTACAATCAAGCCCGAGCACTGAGTTGTTAGTAAAGTCTGAGGGTCAGGTTTGTAGTGTTGGTACATAAAGTCCACTGTTTGAATTAGATTTTCCGCGTGCTCCAGAGTATCGTCATAGTAAGCAAAAGCAGTAGCAGTGAGCGGAACATAAGCATCATGGATTCCATGTTTAAGATAAATGCTGGTAGAGAAGCGAGATCCAGTGGTAGCTGCAGAAGTCATATTTGCAGCAAAGTTTGGCACGTCATCATGATAAAGGTACTGGAAAAAGGAGCCTGTATGGTTGACAGATGCGCGGCCCAAAAGTGCTTCGCAAGTAGATGAAACGCACTTAATGGTACCTGAGGGTGAAAGCAAAAAAACGACATGACTTTCATCGAGGACTGTGCGTTCTGCGCCCAGTGGTGGAGTACAGAGTGCTGTAAAGGGATTTAATAATGTTTGTTGATTTTGTTTGTTTGTATGTTGTTGTTGTTGTTGTTGTTGTTGTTGTTGTTGTTGTTGTTGTTGTTGGTTCAAGGTAATAAGTAATGGAGGAGAAGTAGCAGCACAAGGTTGTGGCAAAGCATTAGTAGTATAGTTGTTTAAAGG
>NW_022474067.1:5312500-5447500 GCF_902498895.1 Magnusiomyces paraingens
AAAATAAATAAATAAATAAATACAAAATTCGGATTTTGATAATTATGGTCATTTAATTAAAAACTTCTATTCAACTTTTTTTTTCAATCTTTATTATTATTTTTTTTTTTTTCTTTTCACCGTTTTATATAATTATCTCCTCTTTCTTTCTATATTCTTTTGTTGATAAGTTTTGTTGTAAACTTCTCCTTCAGAATCACTACAACTGCCTTTATAAATAAATAAATAAATAAATAAATAAATAAATAAATAAATAAATAAATAAATAATCACACCTGTCAAAAAATGAAAAAAAAAATTTTTTCTTTTTTCTTTTTCTAACTGTCTTGTTTAGTTTTTAGATGCAAGGGCAACCAGCACATTTTTTTTCTGCACAAAAAGCCCTCCACTTTTATACTAGAAATGTTTCTTCTTCTTTTTCTTCTTCTTCTTCTTAAAAAGGCATTTTATGTGAACTATTAAAATACTCTGGTGGGTATCCATTCCACTCAAAAAACAACAACAACAACAAAAAAAAAATAAATAAATAAATAAAAAACTTGTCACAACCACCAAAAAAACAAACACTCTTTAACAATACTCCTACAACAACACTCTTCAACATGTCAGAAATCTCATATACAGCTGTCACTCTGGCAGATGAGGATAAAGAAATCCCCCTTATCCGTGAGCTCATGACCAAAGAGCTCTCAGAACCTTACACTCTTTACGTCTATCGCTACTTTATGTACTCTTGTCCTGACCTTACAATCATGGCTCATGATGGTAATACACTTGTTGGTGCCATTGTATGCAATATTTCTTCTCACAAAGACCGCCGCCAGCGTGGATACATTGCAATGATTGCAGTGTGTGATGAATACCGAGGCCGTCACATTGGGTCCAAGCTTGTGGCAGCTGCTGTTACTGCCATGAAGGCTCAAGGTGCTGATGAGGTGGTTTTGGAAACTGAAACTGTTAACAAGGCTGCCATTCGCTTGTACGAAAACTTGGGATTTTTGAGATCTAAACGACTTTACAAGTATTACCTAAACTCAAATGATGCTTTTAGACTCATTCTTCCATTGACGGAAAAAAGTACCATGCTGACAAGGATGATGGTCGAATAAATATGGATGGGATTAGTGGGGGAAAAAAAAAAATAAAAAAAAAATAAATAAATAAATAGAGAGAGAGAAAGAAAGAAAGAAAGAAAGAAAGAAAGAAAGAAAGAAAGAAAGAAAGAAAGAAAAAAAGAAAGAAAGAAGGAGCATAGTAGTTGATGGTTTAAAAAGGATGGTATATACATGGATGGTGGGAAAAAAAATAATAAAAAAAAAATTGTATATATTGTTTTGTAATGATTAGTCAAAAGTTTGTAATTTTATATTGTCGGGTCTATTTTTTTTTTTTTTTTTTTTTTTTCGTTTTCAATTTTTAATTATTTTGTTTGTTTCCCTTTTTTTCCCACTTCTCCTTCTCTTACTATAAAAATCCTCACTTATCTTCAATTCAATATTCACAAATGTCCGATACAGAGACTATTAACGAGATCTTGTATGTTTCTATTAACATCTCACTTACCCCCCTCCCCTCCTTTTTTCTCCTTTCAACTTTTCTATTCTAACTTTTCAGAAAACTAAAAAAGGCCTTGGCTTCCACCGATGAAGGTAAGTTATATTCCCCCCCCTGCCCAATGCTCAGTATAATTCCTACTTTAACTAACCTCTCTCACTCCATTTATAAAGTCTTTGACCCAAAAGCTCCATATATTGGCGACTTTCAAACAAACCGCAACCAGAAACTTAAGCGTGGAGCTGATAAAGTTTACCGCAGTAGGCTTCAAGTCGTTCCTTATGACGGATACGATTCAGGAGTATGTAATACCCAATCTCTAATTCTTAATTTCCATCATGTTTATCTCTCTTCTTCTAACAAATCTAGATTGGCGAATATCAAGGTCATCGACGTGCTATAGTCTCCAACAAGAAACAAAAAACACAACACTCCTCGATACCTAAAGATCTATCTAAAGTTGACGGTGAAGTCAAGCCTGAGACAGCCGACGCGTCAAAAAATAAACCTGAAGCAGATGCAGACGCAGACAATGAAGACAATGGCAATGACGAGGATGATTATGATAATAACAATGACAATGACAATAATACAGACCCATATGCTCAAGTTAATATTTCAGATCTACTGGCACCACTTACAGACCCAGCAAACTTGCCTTCACACCCATCCATGGCGCGTGCATTCACAAGCAGAACAATTCGAGGGCTGGCGCGACGCGCACTTGACATTGTGAATGAGGAACACAAACACACAGTTCAGTTTGCACGGCTTATGAGCGTGTTTCTGGGCGATGACCCCATGTATCTCAAAGTCGATAAGCTAAATTTGCCAGTGTATGACCATCTGGGCGGTATTACAGATAACAAAGAAGGGTGTGCAAGTACAAGCAATACTACAACTCTTGTAAATGGAAGTGCACCAGCATTGGCAATAACAGCAACTTCTGGATCTACAACGACACCAACTACAACAGCAATAACAGCTTCATCAACGACATCAACTACATCAACAACGGCAGCAACGGTACCGGCAACGACGACAACAGCAACAACAGCAACAACTACGACAACTACGACAACAATAGCCACAATACCAGGAGTTAATGGAACTGCTGGAGAGTCGAATGGAGATGCCGGAGGAAACTTTCCACTGCTTTCAGCATCCTCCACGCCATCAGTTCTCAAGTCCAAGTCTGGGCGCAGTGCGCAATCTCTTTCTTCGGACCTGGAGCCATTTTTTGGGCTTCCACAGATCCACGTTGATCGGGATTATGGAATCAAGCCGGACGATGCAGAAGATGCACGACAACTAACACAGATTGCCCAACAACGTAGCGAAGAGTTTATCCGGTGTATGGCCAAGGTGCGTCACGGATTGTTGCGTGCAGAACGGTACCAAAGCAAGGTATATCGATGGTGCCGGGAAATGGCAGGAGATGAAGATGATAGTGATGGAATGGAGGGCCATGATTCTACCAAGACAGCGTCGACAACAACAACAACAACAACAACAACAACGACGACTACGACGACTACAAATACCACAAATACAACGGAAAAGAAGAAAAAGAAGTAGAATGAGATGGGAGAGGGAAAAAAAAATAATTTTTTTTTTTTACAGTAAACATTGTTAAATTAATGAGCTTGTTGTTGGAAAACTAGAGTTAAATCTTTGCGTTCTGGTACAGAAGAAGAATCAAAGTATGGCTTAACGGCAGTCTCGATGACAGCGTCAAATAATGTTGTAATGACAGACACCAGCTGAGGCCCAGTCTGTTTAAAATCTGGGTATGCGTTAACCTCAAGTAACTTAATGTGGTGATCCTCAGTGACGAGGAAATCGAGTCCGTAGATTTCAAAAGCGTTTGAACGGGCCTGGAAGTGCATACTATTTGCAGCCGCGGCACGGAACAAATCACCTGTGACTTGGCACAGTTCTGCGTAAATGTCTTGTTTTTCTTTCAAACTGATTCCATCAAGGTCCCAAAACAAGGCCACGGACTTGTCATCCTTAAATTCACCCTGGAGACACGTATTGGTGAGATGTCCTCGTAGGGGGATACCATCTAAACCCTCAGACATGGGAGGAGCCGAATAGGGAGCAAGGGCGAAAAGTGCAAGCATTTGGCGGTACACATACACGCGCAAATCACCAACACAGAGAACATAAGTACGGATATGGAACTTACGGCGGTCATGGGCCTGGAGTAGCAGTGTGTTTGCAATGTATTCCTGGACCACAAAATGTCGGAGTTGGGAAGTAATAATTTTGTTATCATAATCTCCAGAACTAGTATCAACATTTCCCATTGTATTGTCATCATTCCCATCATCGTTATCATTATCTTCTTCAAATTCATCAAATATACGTTGGAGGCCATCAATTGTTTGAAATAAACGTATACCTTGACCCCGGTCACTCATGCTTGGTTTCAGAATCCATGTTTTACGAGGTTCGTTTTCCGGAAGCTGTTGATTTTGCTCGAGCTCGGAACGCAGTTCATAAGCCTCATCAAGAGCATCATCAAGAAATTCTGCATAGTCGACTTCAATGTTGAAACATTCTGGGAAGGCCTTTTTGAGTGCCGAGTCTGGATGTTTTGCAGTATAATGGGCGACTGTATTTGCGAGGTAGTGTTTTCTAATGAGTCCTTTTCTAGATATAAATTATTAATTTAAATTTATTTATATATATATATATATATATATAAAAGAAAGAAAAACTTACCGGTAAACATAAGAACATGCTAAATAGTTTGGATCTGCAGAGTTGAGCCGATCAAAATCCAGGTCCTCATATTCGGCATAGTGAAACGTTTTGGGTGCATCTACGCTATATTTCTGGACAATTGTTATGTCTGGGAGATGTTTTTTAACAGCAGCCTCTATCTCAGGGTAAAGATAAGAGTCAGGGTCAATAGTAATTGCAGCTGAAGTCATTATTTAAGGGAATGAAAGGTTGATTTAATAGGAAGATATAAAAGAATGGATGGAAGACTTTTGACAAAAAATATGAAGTATTTTATTTTATTTTATTATTTATTATTTATTTTTAATTTATTTTTTTTTTTTTTTTCAAAAATTTTAACTTTGTAATCACATGATATGAGCCGCACTGAATATTGTCTTTATTTGGGAAGAGCAGTGGTTTCCAAAACACCTTGATTGTTTGGTTTCTACAAGAAATTTTCTTTTCGTTTGTTCGTCTTTCATTTTTTTTTTCTTTCTTTCTTTCTTTCTTTCTTTCTTTCTTTCTTTCTTTCTTTCTTTCTTTCTTTCTTTCTTTCTTTCTTTCTTTCTTTCTTTCTTTCTTTCTTTCTCTTTAAAATCCACATTCAATTATTAAATAATGAGTCCGGATTTAGCGTTGCACGTTTCACAGGCTGAACGATTGGAACGATTGCACACCATGTCACACTGGTCGTTACCGCTCATAAGCCTTGTTATATGGTGGGGGATGCTCACTATCATGCTTTTATTTTGGGGGACTGGAAGAGTAAGTCTAAAAAAAAAAAAAAAAAAAAAAAAAAAAAAAGACTGTTAAGAAAGAAAAAGAGAGAGAGAAAAAAATAGAGAAAAAGATTCTGACAAGAAATTTCTTTTTAAAGGTAGACTACATGGCTTCAGATCAACAAACAAGAATACTAGTGTAAAAAGGAAGAAGAAATAAATGTGAAGAAGAAAAGAACCTTTCTACTAACTGAAAGCATTGCAAACCAATTTATTATTATTATTATTATTGTTATTATTTTTTTTTTTCAAATATAGGTACGTATCAACTGTAGGTTCCGAGGGGCTTAAACCACTATTTGTATGTGGAAGCTTTTTGATGGGCATTCTTGCTCTTATTTCAACCACAGTCGAGCGCACAGTTCGTCATCGTGGACGATTAGTACACACAAAACGAAGTCTTGAGACAACAACAAGCTGGGTGACAATTACAACAAGTACAATTGGGCATGTTAGTTTATTTTGTGTTGCTGTGTTTGATTGTCGCGACCATTATGATTTCCATGTATTTGCACTGGCCCTTTTTCTTGGGTTTTTGGGTATTGCATCTTTTACAATTGTAAGTGAGTTTTACTTTTTAGATCCAGAGTATGAAGCATTCCGAAGACTTCAGATTGCTTATTTTTTGCGGCTACTGTGGTCAGTACTTGAGGTGGGATTAATTGTATCATTTACAACATATGCCCTTTCTGAAAACAGAGCAAGGGGGTGTATTCTTGAATGGGTATGTATATTTGTTTAAATTTCTGGTGAGAGAGTAAAAAAAAAAAAATTAAAATGGTGCTAACTAAATATAAAATCAGATTGTGGCCTACTTGTTTGGAATCCACTTGATATTGTTTTCCTATGGAATGTTTCCAATTGAAATTGCTCCAGTAACTCTGGCTGAAGAAGAAGCTGGGTATGCAATTGAGTGCGTGATGCTTGGGGTATTTGGGTGGACCTCATGGGTACGTGAATATCGTGGACACTGTCGAGCAGTATTAGATGGTAATTCTCCTGGAAATAGCGGGTATATTGTGAAAGAAAAGGAAGGTTGTGATGGAGGTAATGATGAATGCCAGGAATTAAGATGTTATGAAGAGAAGATGAAGCGGATCAGCAGTATGGATAGTCTTTCACTGAGAAGCTGGGATGATTTACAAATGAATTGGAAATAAGAAATAAGTTGATTGTTTCTAGGAAGAATTAAATGTAGTTGTTAGATTATTAGATTGAGATGAAATAAATGAAAGAAATAAGAAGATGTAGAAGAAGAAGAAGAAGTTTGCTTTATTTTATTTTTTTTTTTTTTTGGTTAAAGTTGAAAGTTGAAATTTAATTTGAAAAAAAAAACAAAAAAAAAAATGCCGAGGCTTTGTTTTGTATTATTTTGAAAACTCCGGGGAAACGGGAACATGAGCCGCACGGCTGCCGCAGTGCCGTATTTCTATTTGCATTTTTTTTTTTGGAGAAGTTTCCATGCTTTTATTGGCCAGAACTTATCAACCCTAGCCCTTTTGTCACGTGGGATAACAATATGTGCCATCACACTCCCCCTCCCCCAAAAAAAAAAAAAAGAGCGCTAAATCAGATTGGCCAATTGTGTTTAAGCACGGGGGAAAATGTTTGAGAAAATCGTTTTTTGATGGCCGAGGAAATTATAAAATACAAATGAAAAATAATATGAAAAAAAAAATTAAAATTAAAATTAAAAAAAAAAACCCCCCATATTTATTGAAGGTATTTATTTATACTTTTAAAAATTATCAATCGACTCTAAAGGGCTTTTAAAAGCCGCTGCCGGTCCCGTGCTGGTGACGTTATTTGTGTTTAATGTTTAATGTTTAAGTGTGTGTGTGTGTGTGTTATAAAAAAAAAAAAAAAAAAAACCTAACCGTTGATGCCCGCCGCACGCGCCCGACCGGCCCGCAAATGGACGTTAGAAGAGAAGCCTTTCTTTCTCTCAGTTTGTGTTCTGGGATTCTATTGGCTGCGTTATATAAATTTGGTCCTTTGGACGGGACTTAAAAAAAAAAAAAAACAGTGCTTAGGTTGACAGCCAACAATAAAAAAAAAAAAAAAAAGTAGAAGCAACAGAAGTAGCTATACGAAGAATTTCAAAGAATTAAATTAAAAATTAAAAATTAAAAATTAAAAATAAATAAATAATAAATAAATAAAATAAAATAAAACAAATAGGTCTCCATTCTTTTTCTTGTGAATTTCTCCAAGAAATAAAAAGAAAAAGACCTTCGCTTGAATGGAAAAGATTCAATGGCTATAAGACAACTGGGAGAAATAAACTCTTTGGTAGAGTAAGTTGGATGAGTATATATTATACTATTTCCACGGGGGTAAAATTTGATTTGATTTCATGAGCTTTGACTTAAAACCAAAAAAAAAAAAAAATTGTCATGATTGATTATTCGTATTGATTATTTCTTTCTATAGAATCAAGTAATCAAGTATATCAATACTTTGAGTATAGATATAACAGAGGGATACCCAAAGTAACTCTCCCCACGATATGACGATCAAGGTCCTACAGATATAGACCAGACAATGAGATACATGGGCTTAGTAGTTAGTATAAATAATAATAAAAGTAATATATCCCGCTTTAGTTTGTTAAATTTATAAACCAAATTCTATTTATTTATTTCGTGCGTTCTTTTTTTCTTTTAAAAAAAAAAAAAAAAAAAAAAAAAAAAAAAAAAAAAAAGAACTCAGATATATTTTCAATTGCGTGCTATCATATCCCAGATAAAACAAAAGAAAAAAAAGGGTAAGTATCTACAATCCAAACAAAACAGTCAATCTATATGTAATTAATTTATAAATAATTAATAAATTAATAAATCCAGTCAATTCTGGTCGTCTAGACGTGTGGACGTGTGGACGTGTGGACGTGTGGACGTGTGGGGAGCTATTTGATTCAGTTGTAAAGTAAAAAAAAAAAAAAAAAAAAGGGCCCAACTACTGTTACTACTACTAATACTAATACTAATACTAATAGTTACTGCTGATGCTAATGCTGATGCTGATGCTGATGCTGGTGTTGTTGTTGTTGTTGTTGTTGTAGAAAGAAACCCTCAGCCAGTCACTTAAAGCCAGCCAGTTAGCCAGTCAATGGCCAGCCTTGTGTAGCTTTTAACAGAATAAATTGAAATAAATTAAAATAAAATAAATTAAAATAAATTAAAAGGTGGCCACCACCACCACCACCATCAGAAATACCGCGTGCGCCCATTTTCGGTAGGTTTGGTCCCGAATGGTATAAAAAGGCCGACTTTCCCATCTCATTTTTTTTTTTTTCCCTTCTTCTTTTTCTTCTTCTTTTCTCTTTCTTTTTCTTTTTTTTTCTTCTTCTTCAACATTTTCGTTCCATTTTTTATTAAATAACCTCTTCGCCTTTCATAATGTCTTTCATTGCCCGTCGTGCTTTCTCTTCCACTGCCTACAACGTAAGTCCTATTTTATAATTACCCATTTTTTTTGTTATTATTATTATTACTTCTATTGCATTCTATGATGCTTTTAAATAAATAATACCCACCTACCTTAAAATCCAATCAATTACTCAAGTTATTCCAGCCAATCCTATCCAATCATTCAATCTTAACCCAAATTAAATCAATTCTTCATTCATTCATTAATTCATTCATTCAATCAATCAATCCATCTCATTCAATTCAATTCAATTCAATTCAATTTAAACAAAATATCCTAACTCTTCTTTCTTAGGCCCACAAGGTTGCCGTTCTCGGTGCCGCCGGTGGTATCGGCCAGCCCCTCTCCCTTCTCCTTAAGCTCAACAAGGACGTTACCTCCCTTTCTCTTTACGATCTTAGAGGTACCCCCGGTGTCGCTGCCGACCTTTCCCACATCCCCACCAACTCTGTTGTCAAGGGCTTCCTCCCCGATAACGAGGGTCTTAAGAAGGCTCTTGAGGGCGTCGAGGTTGTTGTCATCCCCGCCGGTGTCCCCAGAAAGCCCGGTATGACCCGTGACGATCTCTTCAACACCAACGCCTCCATTGTCCGTGACTTGGCCAAGGCTGTTGCCGAGACTGCCCCCAAGGCTTTCGTCGCCGTCATTGCCAACCCCGTCAACTCTACCGTCCCCATTGTTGCTGAGGTTTTCAAGTCCAAGGGTGTTTACGACCCCAAGAGAATCTTTGGTGTTACCACCCTTGATGTTATCCGTTCTTCCAGATTCATTTCTGAGATTAAGGACACTGACCCTACCACCGAGACCGTCACCGTTGTTGGTGGCCACTCTGGTCACACCATTGTCCCCTTGATCTCCCAGTCTTCTCACCCCGATATCTCTGGCGAGACCCTCGATGCCCTTACCCACCGCATCCAGTTTGGTGGTGATGAGGTCGTCAAGGCTAAGGATGGTGCTGGTTCTGCCACCCTCTCCATGGCTGAGGCCGGTGCCCGCTTCGCTGGCTCCCTCCTCAAGGCCCTCAAGGGTGAGGCCATCACTGAGCCTACCTACGTTGACTCTCCTCTCTACAAGTCTGAGGGCATTGAGTTCTTCTCCTCCAAGGTCACTCTCGGCCCTGAGGGTGTCAAGGAGGTTCACGGCCTCGGCAAGCTTTCTCCTTACGAGGAGAAGCTCATTGAGGTTGCCAAGGTTGACCTTAAGAAGAACATCCAGAAGGGTGTTGACTTCGTTGCCGCCAACCCTTAAACAGCTTCTTTATGAATGACTTTTAACTAATGGGCTAATGACTTTTTTTCGTAAATAGGAAACGTATTACTAAATTAATTTATGATTTTAAAAAAAAAAAATTGAAAATGAAGTAAAAATGAAGATGAAAATGAAAAAAGAAATTTAAACTTTGGTTTAAACATTGGACTCGAGTGGGTACTTGTTTAGGCCAATGTTGTAGTATTGTAGTGGTATATATTTCAAGGTTTCTAAGCTTGCTACGTACGAATTCTGTGCTGCTACACCTACTATACTAACACTACTATAATATACTATACTACGATGCAAGATAAGCCCTCCTTTTAGAGATTTGGATGCCTCATAAATTCCTTTAAAATGGCTGACATTTCCGCTCTTTTTTTTTTTTTTCTTTCTTTTCTTTTCTTTTCTTTTCTTTCTTTTTCTCCATTTTCATCTCTCTTTTTTTTTTTATTATATATTCCCATTTACACACTATTCTAATCATTAAAAATGCCAATCTCTCACGAGACCTCTTTCCCTAACTTTGCAACTCCATGCAAACTATACACAAGCACTCATCTAGTCATCGGTCCTTACTCACTAGCACATGCTCATGCAGTCTTCTTGCCTTCAAACCCAGCACTCACCTCTACTACCCTCTCAAATACAATCGATCCATCGGCCGCTCGTTTTAAAGCTATTGAATTTGCACTCCAGCTGCTCGTCGATCACCCAGAAACCGCCGCACCATCACGTCGTTGTACCATTTACTTTTGTGAGCCTTCTTCTCCATTGCTAGTCCCCTGGCGCCCGTCACAATCTTCAGTAGCATCTTCTACATCATCAATTTCATCTTCATCGTTGTCAGCAACTCGAATAAGTGGGTCACACTCTGGAGCCATCTTTATGCTTATGGCATACCTGCGGAACTCGCTAGGGATCGATGTTACAATATGTCAAATTAAATCAGGAGACAAGGCAATGGATTCAAACGGTAAACGGGCACTTTGGTTAGCAAAAGCTGCAAGTGAAGATGTATACAAAATGGGGCATAGTTAGTTTCAAGTGAGGTGATTAAAATGAGGATTTCTTTTTTTGTGGAGATTATTCCAAGTTGTGGATTTTCTTTATTTTTTTTTTTTTTAATGAATGAATGAATTATGAAAAACATTTACAGATTAGCTTTATAATTAATAATGAATAATAATGTACTTTTGCTTTGATTTTATGATTTATTTTTTTTTAAACCTTTTTTTTATATTCATCAGAGTTTCTATTTTATCTTCATGTTTTGATTTCTAAACATTGGGGGAATGAAAAAGTCGTTTTAATAATATTCAACAACACTCTACCAGCAATAACCGTTATCACCGGTTACATCAACATTTAAAATTTAAAATTTAAAATTTGATAAAAACAAAAAAATATAAATAAATAATACAATTGAAGATTTAAAACAAAAAAAAAATTATCCATCTTTTCACCTTTTCAAACATATAAATTTTTAATCAATAGCTCAATTGGTTTTCACAAATTAGGGAATTTAAAATTCAATGTTATAAAATATATTTTACACCAAATGCTTTTGTCCCTTAGTTGTCAATTATTTAAACCGTTTGAACTGAAAATGCAACTAAATTAGAACGAAATTGGAACAAGAGTATTTTTTGATTTTTTGATTTTTTTTTTTTGTTAATTGTTCAAATCTAAAGAACTACAATGATTCTAAACTTTAGAACTAAAACTATTCTTGAAAAAATCAAGAAAAAAATAAAGTATTCATAGATTATTGTTACCTGAGAATTAAAAAAAAAAAACGTGCAAATGTCATGATGTGCGCTATATATCCGCACAAAACATCCGTGCAATACAAAAAAAAAAAAAAAAAAAAAAAAGCAAAGTATTCGCGCAATATTCCAATTTTTTGACCAAAAAGAATTCAACATCCAGTTTATTTCTGTAGTTTATGTCAAATTATTATGGCAGTTCTTTATTATTTCACTTGTTATATTACTACTTTCTCTCTATAGAGAATAAAAACATTTCCAAGACCTCCACTGTTTTAAAACGGTTTTTTTTTTTTTCATGTTGGCATATAAATGCATGGTTTTTGTAATTTCAAAACCCACACTTTGAATAATTAGGTTAACCCTTATAGTAATATGAAGAAGAATTCCCCACCATTAGCAAACGCAAAACGTGCACTGCTTCAAGTTCGTTGTATCTCATAGGTTTCAATATATAGTCCGGCTATATCACCACCATACATGACACTCGGAAATCCGGGGAGGAGAAGGCTGAGGGGGGTTACCCTGTAATAGGGTTAAGGGTTAAAAAGAAACAATAGAGAATACAAGGTTGAGTTTCAAGTTTAAGATAAGAAAATTGATCATTCATTGAACTACAAACTCAACCATCACCATCACCATCATCATCACCTTTAGCTTTACCTTTCCATTCTCTTCTTTACTAGAATTTCACAAACAACAATATTTCTTATATCTGTCACACTTCAGCTCTTTTTTTTTCTTTCTTTCTATTATTTATTAACTCTATCTGAATTTTTTACGCACTTCAAATTATCTTCTTCTCTTGCAGCACGTTTTAAATAATTAACCCTTTTGGATAAGAATTCTTTAAAAGAAAGGTAAATAGAACCCCTCCTTTATACACTTTGGATAATAATTATCTAACAATAATAATAGACTTTGGCTTGTTTTCAAACTATACTTTCAAAAACTCGAATCTAAGATTTTCTCAAATTTTTTTTTTTTTTTTTTTTTTTTTTTTCATTTGCGGCAGCTCTTGATAATTACTACTTTATCTTTTCAAGTGTGAAAATCAAAAATGTGTTCATAATCTAATAATATGGCGAGACTTTAAAAAATTACCAATATATTATAAACACTACCATTAAAAAAAAATTTATAGAAACCCTTAAGGGTTTAATAAAGCTTTATTTCTACTCCTCCAAGAGGTGAAAAACTTGATAAATTTGATAACCTTCATTTTTTCTTTATCATAACTATCCTAAAATTAAACTCTTTTATTCAATCAATTCAAACAACTATATTTGTTGTTTTGCAAATAATAATCAATGTTTCGCTATTCTTGGGCATTAAGGGCTTTCCGTGCTCCTCATGTCTCCACCAATAGGTTTAACCATATCAAAGCTCTCTCAATATCTACTTCCAGTCAAGAGCAACAGTCTAATATGTCTCTACAGTCTGCTTTACCACCAGTTTCGTTAGAAAAAATATCAAAAAAGAAAAAGAAAAAGAAAAAGAATAATAACATCAATGTTAATAAAAAGTTGGTAACTATAGAAGAACTTTTGCAGTATATCATGGTTCTTGAAGAAAGTTCAAAGAAATTCTTAAACCAAATTAATACAAAACCAGCAGAAAAAAATATAAAAACAGAAATCAAAATAACGAAAAAAAAAACCAAGAAAGCGAAAAAGAAACAAGAAGTTAAAGTGGAAACAGAAAACAAAAAAGAAGAAGGAAAGGGAAAAGGAAGAGAAAAAGAAAAGAAAAAAGGGAAAGGAAAAGTTAATGAGCCAAAAAATGAAACCAAAACTTTAGAAGTGACTAAATCAACTATTATTTCACCTCTTCCAGAATACGAAATTTATACAGATGCATCAGTTTTCACAGAAAAAAGATTAGGTCATATGGCGGTGTTTATTTGTGAAAACCCTGAAGAAAGTATTCGTATGACATATATTGATACTTTCCTAAAATCCAATGAAGCAGAGCTTATAGCTATTGAACATGGGCTTTATCATTTGTATTTCAAAAGAGAACCCCTTAGGAATCGTAAATGTATTCTTTACAGTGACAGTCTTGAAAGTGTTAATAGAATACTAGGAGTGGTTAAATATAAAAAAAAGACTGATTCTCAATTAATGTGCCAATTTATGTTGGGAAAATTAAAAGAATTTGGTATAGATGTTGAAATTAAGCATGTTATTCGTTCTAAAAATACATTTGCTCATAAGTTGGCCAATAGAGGAATGTGCTTGGTTGATAATAAAGAATTTACAACAAAAAGTATATATTATATAGGGAAATAGTAACATTATTTTAATCATAATTTTAGTTAAAGTTAAAATTACAATCGCAATTACAATTACAATTAGAAATAACTATTTGTATTATTTTGTGATTCAATTTGTGGTGAATTTTCTATTTGAAGCTTTAGTTGTTGTGTAAGGTCTAAGTTTTTTTTTTTCTTTTTTTTTTTTTTTTTCTTCTTCTTCTTCTTCTTCTTTTAGTTATCCTATCTAACTTTAAAAATATATATATACTTACTAAATAATAATTTCTACTGTTGACTTTTTTAAACAATCTTTTAAATTCACTATTCAATGTTTCACTTTGGTTTTATGTTACGGGGGTTCCGTTTTTATTAATGTTCCCAGAATCAGATTCAACGGTATTCAAGTTTCCTTGAATCATATCCTTAACAAAAAAAAACAACAATCATTTTACCTTCTCTCCCTTCTCCTTCTCCTTCTCCTTCTCATTATCTTCTTGATTCCTTTAAAAAAATGAAACAAATTTGTCTGAAATTTTTGAGATTTTTACTGATGCTTCTGTTTTTGCAGAAGGGATGACGAGTTGTATTGCAGTTTATCTTAGTTCAGCACCCAAATACAGTATTCGAAAAACATTTATCAACGGAAATATTGAATCTGAGGAAGCAGAAGTTCTGGCAATTGAGGAAGCACTTATCTATATCAAATCAAACAAATCACAACTTCAAAATCGGAAAATTTTGATTTACAATGACAATGAACAAGCCGTCGGTAGAGTATTAGGTTCCTTTTAAATATAAGAAATTTTTTCTTACTCAAGTTAGATGTAAAGACCTTTTGACTGAACTTGAACACATAGGACTTAATACAGAGCTTAAATACATCCCTCGAGCATCTGTTCAAGGGAATAAACTTGCCCATCGATTGGCCAAAAAAGGAGAGTAAACGATATAAATTTATATATTATCTATATAGATATATACCAAACTAAATCCCTTAACTCTACCATCAATTTTTTTAATAAGCTTTTATTTTTTCAAAAAGAAAGTGGTTTGATTTTTACAATACAATAAAAGAATTTCTGTTTTAAAAATGGTTGCCAACTGCAACTTATCTGTTAAGTTTATAAGTTTCACAACCGATAGTTATATTGATATACATTGATGCTTCTAATTACAATGGCATTTCCACAATTAGCATTCACTGTGAAGATTATAAGAAGTACAACAGTAGTTATTGCGTAATATAGAGTCTCAAAACTGCAAACATATAGTTGTTTTTTGTTGAAGCCATGGCAGTTAATCGTGTTCTTTGGCTTCTATTTCAAAAAAAAATATATATATATAAACAATATCGAGGACAAAATTTTTTAAGATCCACACAGACAACATTGAGGTTTATGAGGCCCTTATATGCCAACTACAAAACTTTGAGTGGGGAAAATATGTAGCAAATGTACAAATTTCAGGTTCTAGAAAATATTGCAAAAAGGTTGGACAGTTTGGGATTGAACTTGATAATCTTTCATATGAAGAAGGGCTTACAATGAGGTCTAAGGAAACTAGGCTGCCCATAACGATGCCAACACACAAGAGACTTTCAAGGTGTTTAGTAGAGCAGAAATGCTACTGTGGGTGTGTGGTTGTATGTGATAAAATGAATAGCCGAAAAGTGTGCGGCTGAATATTTTTTAGTGCAATACAAGGCTTGTAATTGTAACATCTTTAGCCTTTTTTTTTTTCCTAGTTTTCTCCCCGCCTCTTTTTTTTTTTATTTTTTAATTCTCCCGCAAAGGCTTTTTTTCTTCTCCCTTTTTTATTTTTTTTTATTTTTATTATTTTTGGTTATTTTAATACAAAATAGCATTTCCAACTAGAATTTCCATCGTTTATTCTGCCGTCATCTTTGGAGAATAATTCCCCCCCAAAAAAAACAAATTATAGACTTTCCTAGGCTTTCTTTTTTTTTTTTTTTTTTTTGTTCTTCTTCCTGGAATACCCACATACGCGGTTCTTTTTCTAATCAATTACATCTTTTAATTAATACCCAGGACTTAAATACAATAACCACATAATGAGCCTTTTAGACTCGGATATCCATGACGCGTCTGGATCGTCCAGCAACTTGGTTTCTTTAGAATCAAAGCCATCTTCTTCATCTTCAACTTCGTCGTCAACCCCTCCGTCTGCATACTCTGCCACAGTTCTCACTCCAACTCCGTCGTTTACAGTATCGTCACAAAAGCCAAGCGAGCCGGCTACCACATCGAGCACCTCAGCCAATAACACCACGCAGAACCAGTAAGTAATCAATAATAAAAATAAAAAATGATTGCAACGCCGTACCTACTTTTTTTTTTTTTTTTTTTTGATAGCAACACAGTTTAGATTTATATCGAAAGAATTGAAAACTAACAATCCTTACCAGATCATCCAAAGCTGTGGAACCGTCAAAGGATGACATGCAGGGCATTCTTGACCAGTTTGATCCTTTATCGATAAGCAAGCAAAAGGCAAACAAGGATGAGAACAACACTGCGGCTCAGCCAGCAGCAGCGGCAGCAGCATCAACAACAACAACAGCTGAGCAACCAACCAAACCAGAAGCATCCACATCATCATCATCAACATCAACATCTCAAAAGTCATCTGAATCAGACTCTAAAAAAACACCATCGACTACTCCCGCAGAGCCTGTCCAGATTGATGAAAAAAAGTCATCTCTTGAAGCGGTCAGACGAATCGAACCCAATAGCCCACCACCATTTGACTTTCAATGGTTTTTGGATCTGCTGCGGCACAAGAGTGCGGATCCCATTGCTCGCTACCTTAAAAGTTTTTTGACTGAGTTTAACAAGCGAAACTGGACAGCTGATGAGCAAATCAAAATCATTACGGACTTTAAGAATTTTATTGCAGACAAAATGACCCAATACCCACCATTTTCAAACCTCTCAGAACCTGAAATGGCCAATGCACTCGAGGGCATGGAAAAACTTGTCATGAACAGACTCTATTCAAAAACTTTTTCACCAGAAATTCCTGATTTGCGCCGAATTGATAGCCACGAAGAGGATGTCTTGCGTGACCGCATTCTTGACGACAAGATGTCTATTTGGCAGTGGATTGAAGGCCGCCACCTAGATATCCCAAATAAGTTTCTGCGCAATGGCGAGTCCTTTGTTAAGCTTGCTAGTGACGAGTTGCGCAAAATTAACCACTATAGAGCGCCTCGTGATAAGGTTGTGTGTATTCTCAATTGCTGTAAGGTGATTTTCGGGTTGCTGCGCCAAACTAGCCGGGAAGAAAATGCAGACGGATTTGTTCCGCTTCTCATTTATGTAGTCATCAAGGCCCATCCAAAAAACCTAGTTTCGAATATCAACTATATTCAGCGATTCCGGAACCCCGATAAGCTATTTGGTGAGGCAGGGTATTACCTTTCATCTCTCCAAGGTGCCGTTAGTTTTATCGAAACCCTTGATCTCACTTCACTCAGTATCACGGAGGAAGAGTTTAATCGGAACATGGATGCTGCAGAACTGGCCAAGAAGAAGGCGCAATCTGTTCGCTCGGAATCAACACACCCACCGTCAACACCGGAACGTTCTGCAACGCCAGATCCCTCTTCTCGAAGACTCGACAGCCCCAGAGCCCAATCGGGCAATCTGACGCCATCTGCGGTATTGCAAAATTCTGCAGGACTTTTGGCAGTCCCCTTTAAATCATTTACAAAGTTCTTTGATGCCGAACCTTCGTCGCCGCCCACAAAACCTGCTACACCTGCAATTGAAGGCACAATTATTCAGCCTGATCAAGAAACGCTTCAAGATTCATCACGGAAGCTTCACGAGGCTGCGGCCCACGAAAAACAAATGTTGCAGCAGCAGCGGGCAGGCGACTTTTTCACGCCACCTCCGGATGCGTCCAACTCACGGCTGTCACCTGAAGAGCTTGCAGCACGCCAGGTATCTGCCGAAGAAGAAGAAGCACGGCGCATCTCGCGCAAAGAGTTCAAATCCGTGGTCAATACGCTTTCCCAAATGTTCCCTGCACTTGACCGCAATATTATTGTTGATGTGGCGACCGAGACGCAAGGCCGTGTTGGTGCTGCTGTTGATGCATGCTTATCACTAGTCACTGAGTGATGATGATTCTTGTGTAGTGATTTAATTTTTTTTTTTTTTATTAGACTTGTCAAAAATCTCATATGAGCATTTGCCTCTAAAAAAAATACTTGCACACAAACCCATATTTGTTTTTATTTTTCTATTTACACATACCACCATAATTTTTTTTTTTTTTTTGACATATGAATACTACAAAAGCAAAAGGATCACAGCAGCATAAAAAGTACCGTGCGCTGAGCAGGTCTGCTGTAGCTGCGTTTGCACGGTCTTCAGGTCTTTGCATGTCGTCCGAAGTTCTCTTTGACGAAGACCCTGAGGTACTCACGCTGACGTCACTGGACCATCTCTACAGTTTGGAACGAAGTCAGCGATGGTTATTTACAACCCCTAATGCCGAACGGTTAGAATCATCACAAGATTTGGATGTTCAAGAATCTGTTTTATTTGCGAAATTAAAGATGATGAGTTTGGACGAGACAATAACTAAAGAATTTCAATCTTCAAAACGATTAAATGCATTTATTCCAAGAGAAGTGAGAATTGTTTTCCCAGAAATCAAGCCATTGGATAATCTGCAAAAATATGATTTTGAATTATTGGAGCCTGCGTTTAACGTAAGCACTGAAATAAAGGTGGATGAAATTGATACAGGCCAACTAGAATTTTTACAGCATGTTAAAACACCACCTGAAGAGCCATTTGTAGATCCATCATACGAACAATTAGATGCGGATCTGACTGTTGTTCAAATATTAGATCCAATTGTTGCAACCACTGAAGAAGAATTATACGGTAAAATGAATCTTCCTGTTGATAACCCCTTTGCGGTAGAAATTCCGTTGTTAACATGCGACACACCACCAGAACAAAAAACACTTGCCAAAATCCCTACAATGTTAGATCCTGAGCCTGAAATGGTTGCAGAAATGGACTGCACTAGCCAGCTTGCAAATGAAACACTCTCTATAGATGGAGAACAGCAAATTGATTGCAAGTTTGCGTCGCCTAAAGGTGCAGACTTGTACAAGGAAATATACCCTGACCGTGACCAGGAGCTTGATTCTCCAATTGAAATGGTGGTAGATGATAAAGATTTCCGGATGAATTTATTGGATGACTTGGTGGTTAGTGGAGTAGAGTTTGATTTTGATAAAACCATGACAGAAGATTCTCTGGAACCTTTTGCTGACCCGGGGGTTTTGGAAGAAAGCATTGAAGAACTTGCCATTCATGAACTTCCCTTCCCCATTGTTTCAGATACTGGATACAAACGAGGTGGACCGTTACGTATTGTTGAACTACCGGAATTTACATACCCTGAATGGAATTTGCCATATTTTCTTTTGTATCAACTTAACTGGAAACCCTTTTCAAATATTGTGGCAAACTTTACAGAGGAAATAGTGGTGGATAATTTTATAAAAGTGGAAAAGCCTAAGTATTATGAGGATGTTTACGGGTCACTTGATACTTTGGAAAGGGAACCTGAAGATTTCCTAATTGAGGCTATGGAAGTACCTCTTGAAGGTCCTACTATTATCCCGTCATCAGCAGGTAGTGTCAAGAAAGTGGATTCCCCAGGACGGTTACGCAAACTGCCCAGTTATCCTAAAGATAACTGGGAGTTTTTATCGTCGTCATCATCTTCAGAGGATGAGACTATCAAAGAAAAGCTTCCATCTAAGATTCTTAATAGTTCAATTTTGCAGTACTCTGCAACAAAACGAGAGCGGTCACCTTCGGTAGAGATTGTGGGGCAAGTTAATAAACGACCAAACAATGAATCGATATTTGTAGGTCATTATGAATCTTTTGAAGATTCAGGTGATCAGAGTATAAGCGTGGATGACTTTAAAGAAAGTATATTAAAAAATGTTACTAGTAAAGGCACAATGAAGTTGCCTGACAGAAATGAGTCCAATGATGTTGCCCTTTTGACAAAAAGCGATGATGATTGGGATAAATTTTCAGAGCCAGATTTGGATTTAGATTTTTCGTGGGCAGAAACAGAAGAAAAAAAGAAGAAGGTTGAAATATCTCAAGGGAAACATTATAGTGAATCAGCAAAAAAAATACCTAGTTTTAATCAAAAACAAAAAAAGGGAAGTGATAGTGAAGATGATTTTGCAGTGTTGAGCAAAATGGCTACACAGAAAAGAAATACAGGGGGTGCCAGTCTTGCACCAAAGTTTATACCAACAGTTTCGGATGGATTAATATCATTTAGTCCATACTTTGCTGCCCAAACAAAACCTCCACAATCTGTTCTTACTACTATTTCTAAACCTGTACCGGCTCCTATTACTCAACATGGACTAAAACAACCGACGGCACGCGGATTACAAAATCATTTTTCATTTTCTATAAACACATCACTACAAACCACAACTAACCCAAGTATAGTTTCTCCAAAGGCAAGCAGTGACTCAGAAAAGCGTCAAACAAATACCACTCTTGATATGTTTTACCGTACACCTAGAGAATCATCAAAAGGTGAACCAATACCAGTGATTTGGAAGCATCATATGGGGGAAGCAGGACGAGATATGCGGGTAGTTGTGAACTTGGCTAATACCAAGTTGCGATTAATCCAACAACTCCAGAAGCACAGTAAGGCGCAACTAATTGAGGCTAATTTGGGAGAAGATGGTGCGCACCTTTACCTGAGTCACCAAACATGTATTGAGTTTTTTACACTGGAAGATTTGACACAACGAACAGTTCGGCGATCACCTGTGGTGACCCAAGCTTTGGCTATGGCTGGTTTAGCCAGTACAAGGGCTCCTGGGGTTGATACAGTTGCATTTGAGCGGCTGGTAAAACTGAATGTTTCAGTGAAGCTCGTTTTTGCTGTAATTTTGGTTGATGGGATCACAGTCTCAGAGACAGACTTGAGAAACTTGCAGATATTGCAAGCTGCATTGGCACCACAAGACTGGGTGCAAAGTTTTGTTGTTGGGCCGGCAAGCGAGGGTGTCAATGTGGCTGGGTTTGTTGATGGACTGGCGCTTCTTCATGGCGATGCTAGTGGGCAATTAGAACGTGACATGTTTTCTCGGGTACCTATACGGGCTCTCCAGTTTCTTCAGTTTTGCAATGTGAATCCAGTAGCAGGAGCGTTAGTATTAAGACAATCAGATTTGGTTAGTTTTTTGCAATTGGGGTCGTTAGAAATGAACATTAAGCATGGTGATGTATTATCACCTAGTCAGATTGTAAGTATTGTTGATGATTACAATAAGTGGAGATGGTTGGTTTTGAGAAAAAAGAATAGATTAAGTATATATATGTGGCGGTTATACTAACGGTAACGTGTTTTTTTTAGGAGTATTTGCAGAAACTGTTTACTAGTGATTGGCATATATGAAACAAAAAAAAAAAAAAAAAAAAGAGGGGAGAAAGGATTATTTTGCTATTTTATTTTATTTTGTGTGTGTTTGTGTGTGTGTAAAGCCAAGGAAAAAGGCCTTAGAAGAAGATTTGGTTTTTTTTTTATTTTTATTTTTATTTTTAAATGGAAAAACTCATTTGTTAGTGTTTTATTTTTACCGAAATAGGAAAACCTGGGGTAAAGAATGCTGTGGGGGGGGATGGAAAAAAATAAAATCTAAATTCAACAGTATTAACAACAACAACAATAATAATAATTATAACGGACAGATATCCGTTTTTGTTTAAATGAAATATTTCATTTAATAGAGATTGCCATCTTAATAATATTATTATTATTTTACAAAATGCTTTAAAGTAAAAGTAAAAAAAAAAAAAGGAAACACCATGTGGGAAGAGAGAGGGAGAGGGGGAGAAAAGAAAGTTTTTTTTTGCCAAATAAATTTTTTTTTTTTTTTTCCTTATAATTCTCCATTGAGTTTTTTATTTTTTACTTTATTATAGGAAAAAAAATTACCCCCGTATTTATCAAAAAAAAATAACTTTTTTTTCCATCTTTACTTCCATCTATCCAGAGCGAGATTTTATTTATTTATTTATTTTTAAAAGGGGGGGGGGGAAGGAAGAAATAAAGAAATAAAAAAAAAAAAATAAAAAAATAAAAAAATTCAATTGTTTTTTTTTTTCTTTTTTTTTCGTTTTTTCGTTTTCTCCACTTCATTTTGGTTTTTTTTTAAAAAAAATAAAAAAATCTCCACTTCTTGTGACATTTCTATTTCTCACGACGCAATAAAAATTCATATTTTTTTATTTTACCTCCATCCATCAATCTGTTGGAGGGCGCATGTAAGCACAAAAAAGTTCAATTCTTTCTTTCTTTTTTTTTTCTCCAAAAATAAATAAATTAATTAAAAAAGAGGAGAACCAACCATCATCACCATCATCAACATCATCAACATCATCAACATCATCAACATCATCAACATCATCTCCTCCTCTAATTATTATGATAAAAAAAAAAAAGTAACGTGCATCACCTATTCACCCTCTCTTCCACCTCCTCCTCCACTTCTCCTGTTACTTAGTCGTAGCCTGACGACCATGAAACAGCGAAAATAACGATGTAGTGCGACGTCCCGAGTTCTCATCACCCCCCAAAACACCCTCATCCGGTACATTACTTACATTCCCAGCGCTACCGCCGCCGCCACTTGACAACAACGCTGCATGTGCATGCAGGTGTGCAAACGACCCGGGCGACCCTTGTTTCTCTCCACTACTCTTCTTCTCTGTCTCCGGACTCCGGTGCAAGTCCCGGAAAAAGTTACGTCGCTTACTGGGCGTCGTCACCGGAGATGTAGGCCGAATCAATGCCGGCACAGACTTAGAGGCCTTGTTATTAGAACCTGGCGTAGATGCTGTTTCAGTTTTAGGCGAAGAAGACAAATTTGTAGTACCATCTTTGCCCGCGCGCCGTGTAAACGCATTACTAATCACGGACCGCGGTGTCGACGGCGATGCCTGTGAAGCAGATTGATTATTAGGATGGCGTTTCGGTGTTGATGGTAGTGGTTGTTGGGTGTAGTCTCCATTGCTACTACCGCTGTGCACCGATGATGTTGGAGTGACCGGCGGGTATGATGTTCCTCCGTTTGTCCCATTCACTGTAGCTGCTGCATGTTTCCCTGCCCGTGAATGGTTTCTAGGCGGTGGCATTAAATGATCATTGCTATTATTGACAGTACTTATGTCCGGTGCAGAGCAGCCCATTTGATGCTTATTGATTGAGGGCGAAGATGAATGGCCAGAAGATAACCATTTGGTAAACATCCCATCGCGCTTGACAGAAGAGCTGCGCTTCATGGTGGCCGGAGCCTGAGTCGGTTCAGGCAGAGTCACAAAGGAAGGACCCGTAGATGCTGTGGCAGTTGTTGTTGTTGTTGTTGTTGTTGTTGTATTATTATTCAGATTAAGTCCTGAAGGTTGCGCATGGCCGTTATTGTTTTTGTGGGGCTGCAGTTGGTGTTGTTGTTGTTGTTGTTGTTGTTGCTGTTGCTGTTGCTGTTGCTGTTTTCTGATGTTACTACTGCTACTAGAGCTCTCGGTTCTTGATTTCCTGCCACTGTTGATGCTCAAGCCGTTTTTCTTCTGCTTCTGCTTCTCAGGGTGGGGTATCGATGTGGCGGTCGTTTGTGTTGCCGCACCGCTGGGTTGAACTTTAAAACGAGGCATAGGAGGAACCGGCGGCGGAGGCACCGCCGCATTCATTACGTCATGACTGAAAAACCGCGTCTTGGACGCCAAAGGCATTGACGGTGACCGCGGAATTAAGCCCAAGCTTGCTCGTAATCTGCTTGCACTTCCTGGCCTTGACTTACTGGGACTTGGATACGGACTGGGATTGTCTTCATACAAAGACAAAATGTTTTCTTCTTCTTCTTCTTCTTCTTCTTTCTTTTGAGACGTTTCTGTTTCTGGTTTGGAAATGGTATTGCTTTGGTATATTTGTGATGACCGCCGGCGAGCCTTAATTGTTGCAGAAACATGTGATGAAGAAAACCCTGCATTGATGTTACTGTTACTACTGTTCCCACTGCTACTTTCACTACTGCCAGGTCTGCTCACAAACTGAATGCTAGGGTCCAAGCTGCTGATGCTCACAAAGCTATGAGGCCTTGGCAGTTTCGATCTTCGGAACCGGGTCTCTGTTGGTGTTTTGTTATCTTCTTCAAACGAGCCACGAGGTGATGATAGTTGAGCCCCATTGGTGGCATTTGTAAATGATTGTTGATGAGGTTCTGGTGCAGCTAACGCGTTAAAGTCTATAGTGCTAAAGGGCCGTGGCCGTGAGGTGCGGCGCGGAGGATCATTGGGACCCATGTTTTCGTCAGTGTACGGGACAAGAAACAAGTCTGTATCTGAGGGTTTACGAGCCGACCCGGGTTTAGATTTGATAACGGGGATGTGGCTATTTAATGGCGTTGTTTTTCCATTTGCAGAAGGTTGTTGTGTCTTTTGCTGTGGCGGTGCTGTTTGTTGTGTTTGTTGTGTCTGTTGTGTCTGTTGTGATTGTGACTGGGGTTGTTGCTGCTGCTGCTGCTGCTGCTGCTGATCACGTCCAGTAATTATGGCCAAGAAATGACTTGAATTAGATTTCGGAATTGTCGGGACAGGCGATGTCGGCCGGGTATTATTTGCCGTATTAACACCATTGCTGGGGACTCTACTCGAAGAAGAAGGAAATGTTGGAGATGCCGGGGTAGTTGGTGCTGAAGAAACTGGAATAGGAAGGGAGGACTTGAAGTTAGCTACCCGTGACTCAAGCATCTTCATCTGATCAAGCATGCCATGGACTTTGCGTAAACTGCGAGATGAATTTGCTATGGATGATACTGAGGACTGACTGGAGTGACGATATGCATGGCCCTTGACATATTCCGAATCCTGATGGTAATAGTAATCTTTTGAAGAATTTTGTGAATGAACCGACATGCGTTTAGAAACTGGACTCGATGTTGTAACAGCTACCACAGTAGCAGAAGCAGTAGCAGAAGCAGAAGCAGCATCTTCAAGAACCTTTACTTGAGCAGCAAGTGTTTCTGAACGGTTTGTGGCAATTGCCAATTCTTCATTTGTTTCTCTAAGCTCGTCTTTAAGCCGTTGGATCTGGACTTGGAGGTCTTCGTGACTTTCGAGCTCAGCTTCAAGCATAGCAACCTGTTCAAGTGATAAATGATATTTTTGTTCCATGTCTTCAAGAGTAGATTTTGCAATACGCTCGTTGCGTTCCATGTCATCATTAGTCATTTCAATTTCGCGTAGTCGATGATTTGATTGTTTATGAGCATCTCTGAGTGCAGAGATTTCACGTTGGAACGAAGCTTGTGAAGTTGCATATTCCTTTTGTAGGTCTTTATATTTATCCTAAGAAACATTAATATGATTTAATAAGAATAATTGATTAATTGAAATATTAAGGTTATTATATGTTTATTTTTGTAAAAAAAAATTAAATAAATAAATAAAAAGACGCGTCAAAAAAAAAAAAAAAAAAAAAAAAAAAAACTAACCTTCCAATCTTGAACTTCAGTTGTTAATTTATTAATTTGTAGCTGGGATTCTTTATGTCGTTCTTCGGATTCCTGAAGTTCAAGCTCAAGTTCTTGTTCGAGTTCACGAGAGGACGCCTGGAAATCAGCGAGCTCTGCTTCGAGCTCGGCAATATGATTTTTTGCCTTTTCGTAAGCTTCATTCTCTGCGGTGGTCATGAGAGAATGGGAGATATTATTGTAATGAATGGGAATAAAATGCAGGTAATATTAAAAAAAAAATAAATTAAATAAATAAATAAAATAAATAAACAAAAATTAAATTTTATAGGAAGGATATTAAAATTTTAGTGATGGTAATTCATAATTGAAATGGTAATATTTGCTATTTGATATTCTTCTTTATTTATGGAAAGGTTTGATTTGATGTGTTTTTAGGAATCTTCAAATTCGGCTTTCCAAGAAATCTTTATTTTTTTACGCCCAACAAAAAAAAAAATTGTGGTTTGGTGGCTTCTCATAAAAAAAAAGGTTGTAATAAATAATAACTGAATATTTAGTGTGGCTAATAGATGTGTAATAAATCACGTGAAATGTTGGTTTACATAAAGCTAAGACAGATTAGAAAAAAAAAAATTAACGAGAAATCATTTTGAGATTATGGGATTTTTTTTTTCTTTTTTTGATTTTGATTTTGAGAAGGGTAGTTTTTAAAAGAAAAAAAAAAGGTATTTTGTTTTAAAAAATAGATTTATTAAAATTGGGTTTCTTTAATTATGTTAATTCCAATTATTTCAAAGAAAAAAGTTAATTAAATTAATTACTTTCTTTAAAAAAAAAAAAAAAATATTTAAAAATTAGTTTAAATTTAAGGTCTCAAATAAAAAATAAGAGATATCTTTTTTTTTAAAAAAAAAGGAAACTTTAAAATAAAGTAAAAAAAAAAAAACCAAGGTACCAGAAATGTTTTTTCTTTGAAGATGAGCTCTTTTTTTTTTTCGTTCATATTTACCCCAGTTTTTTTGTTTCATTATTTTTTTCTTAAAATAGATTGTTCTTTTTTTTTTTATATATTTTTTAATAGAAATCACTTTAATACGGAATCATTGAGTACAAGCTCCGTAAAAATAAACTTAATTTAAATTTCTCGAGTTGAACATTTTCTTTATGAACCAAAGAGAAATAAAAGTCTTTTTTTTTTTTTTTTTTTTTTTTTTTGTATCACCATCTAATAGAATGAAAAAAAAAAAAAATATAGAATAAAGAGGGGTTTTGTGTAAAGATATAAATTTGCCTCGGTACCTTTAAAAAAAAGAAACTCACTTTCTAAAATAAATAAAAAAAAATGGGTTTGAATTCAATAAGAGGAGGCAGTGTTTGAATTGAGTGTAAAATGTTGAGTACTTGAAATCAAGTATTTTAGTTTGTATATTCACATTTAATATTACACCCTCAAATATTTTGTTTTTTTTTGTTATTCCATTTCTCTCATTGATGGGGGAAAAAAATATTATATTTTTCTATTTTATTTTATTTTATTCTCTTTTTTTATTTTTTTTTTTGCCTTGTCTCATTCACTTTGTAAAAATAGTGACGCCATACTTGAGGCCGATGCAATTCCGGTGGATTATCGGGCCTATATATAAGAGGAGGACGAGAAAAATGATGGTGGGGTTATTTTTGTGTGAGCATTTAATACCATTATTTATTTTTTATTTTATTTTTTTTTTTTGTAGGATGGATACAATACAATTTGAGTTAAGTTGATTTGATTTGATTTGATTTTGTACTTCAAGTTAGGTCTTCTTTTTTTGTTTTTTTTTCTTTCTTTCTTAGATGATAGATATTGATACTAAAGATGGTTACAATTTGGTATCAGATACTTTCACATGAACAATTCCTTGATATTTTGGGAATCTTGGAAAGTAGTGTATATTAAGATTTTTAGAGAAAAAGTTTTCTAGAAGTAGAAGAAAAATAATAAAAGGAAGGGCGGGCTTTTTTTTTTTTTTGAAGAGTAACAACATGTTAAGTTAAAGTACTTTAGAAGTATATACGTTTAAAATTGGTGGTATATATTACTTTAGATTTAGATTATGTATATAAATTTTTAATTGAATCTTTTAAAAATTTCAAAAATTTGATTTTTTTTTTTTTGTTTAAAAATCATTTTCCCATTAAAAACTATCTTATAACTTTTAAGTATTCAAAGACCGAATCACGGATTAATGTTGATTTGGTGAAAATTACTTGGCATTTGTTTTAAAGCTTTGGTTATTTAATTTTTTTTTTAAAATAAAAGTAAAAGTAAAATAGCTATACTTTTGACAAGTGATTTATGAAAAATAAATAAATAAATAAATAAAATGGTATTGAAAAATGAAAAAAAAAAAAAAGTTGTTTGTGTTAGAATAAACCAAAAAGTTTTTTTATTTAATTTTTTATTTAACTATGATTATAGTTAAAAATAAATCCCATCCACTTTATTTATTTATTTTTTTCCGAAACAAAGTAAAAATAATAGTAATAATAATAAAAGTTGACCTTTTCTTTTTTTTTTTTTCCTAACTGTTTCTCTCTTTTTTTTTTTTTTTTTTCTTTTCAAAGCCCTAAGGAAAACTAATTAGTTTTATAATTTGTGATTCTCTCCACAATCTTGGCACTGTCATCTTGTGTTTTCCGTTTTTTATTTTTATTTATTTATTTTTTTTTTGAGTTAAAGTAACAGCCAGTTGAGTTAATCCGTCCTTGGCATTTTTCAAAAATTTTTTTTTTGTTTTTTTTTTTTTGTCCGAGGCGAAAAAAAAAAAACAAAAAAAGTTTTTCCAGGCTTTGGATGAAAAAAAAAAAAAATTTAAAAAACAAAGTTAAAAATGATTGTTCTTTTATTTCATAATTAAACAAAAATTAAAGTATTTCTATTGTGTATATATATATATATATATATAAATATCTTTAGGCAAAGTTTGTGAAGTGGGTACGATTGGTTATTGTACCCTGTAATAGAATTTTAGAAGAAGGAACAAAAAAAAAAAAAAAAAAAAAAAAAAAAAAATGAAAGAGAGAAGGTCACTTGTCAGATCTTTCGGTTTCTCGGTCGTTTAGCTTTTATATATGACCACCACCGACATCTCGCCGTGCGTTAAAGACATTAAAAAAAATCATATTCATATTTAACAATAACTTTTACTACTACTATTACTACTACTGAAGAATTATCGTGACAACCCGAAAAATGAAAATGTCTTATTTTTTTTTTTATTCTTTTGGGTAATTTGAATACTTTAAAAAAAAAAAAATTCAATTTGGTATATTTGGTATATTTGGTATATCTATTCAGGCCTCGGAGGGGGGGTAGTTCTTTTTTTTTTTTTTTAAAAAAAATTATTCATATTATGGTCTTATATTTTATATACATGAGGTAGAGGAGGAGGGGGGGGGGGGGATGTTTTTTTTTTTTTTTAAAAAAACCATCATGATAATTATTATTATCATCATCATCATCTTATTTATTATAATTAAAAAATATATCACCATCTGTAGATAAAAGTCTTTCCTTTTGGTTTATTTTTTTTTTTTCTTTGGCCTTTTTACTAACCCTGAGACCTTTTCTTTGAAACTTTCCTCTTATTATTATTATTTTTTTTTTTTTTCAAAGCCCATACTCTTAATTATGATCATTAAGCTTTAACAATAAATAAAGTAAAATTAAAATTAAAAAAAAAAAAAATAATAATGGTATAACATTGGCCTCCCGAGGTTTCGTTTTTTTTTCTTCTTCTTCTTCTTCTTTCAATCGTTTGTTTTTTTTTTCGTTTCACTCTATGATTTTTTTTTTTTTTTCGGAATCACTCTTTATTCTGTCCGATGTGTGTAGACAAGGCATCATCATCATCATCATCATCATCACCACGCCATTCAAGACTAAATCTGGAATCTTGCGGGGCTATTTACCTAGTATTTAAAGCAAAAGCCCCCTCTTCTTCTTCTTCTTCTTCTGCTTATTTTGTTTGTTTGAAATATATACTTATATATCATTAATATTTCAATATTAAACTATTAATGATAAATGAGGGGCAAATATCAAAATCTAACTAAATGCACTATGATACTTTTAATTCTTGGAGGGGCTATTTGTTGTTGTTGTTGTTGTTGTTATTGTTGTAGTTGAGAAGTTTTTATTTTTTATTTTTATTTTTTTTCTTTCAATAGAACTTCACCCCTCCTTCTAACAAATTATTTTGTTTTAAAAATATTGCATTTTTTTCTTCTTCTTCTTCTCTCTCCATGTGTTTGTACATCTTCTTGTACTTATGCTTAATATATTTTTAGAAATTTGGTCTCTTTCGAAGGAATTCCTTCATTGTCAATTATCACATCCAATCCCGATATTTTTTTTTTTTTTTTTTTTTTTTTTTTTTTTTTTTTTTTTTTTTATCTTGTAACCCCCACCATCTTTTCATTTTTTTTTTTTTTTTTTTTTTTTTTTATTTTTATTTTGAAAAAAAAAAAAAAATTAAAATAAAATAAACAATCTCAAAAGTCTTCTTTGATATGTGGCTATCTTTTTAAATCTATCTAAATGAATATATACAAACAAATATATTTCACCCCACATCTACTCTATTTTTTTCAATCTAAAAAAAAAAAAAAAAATAGTTAACATTCAATGCTTGGTTTTATTTTTTTTTTTTACTTAACTTATTCTTTCTCTAAAGTCTTTATTTTTTTTTTTTACTATTTGAAAAAAAAAAAAAAGAAAAAAAAAGTGGCCTCAATATTAATGTTTTTTTTAATTAATTAATTAATTATCTCCTTTGAAAAACATGAAAAAGGTTTATTTGGAAATCTTTCTCCGAAAAGAAGCCGCAATATAGATGAGGGGAGTAATGAATTAGAGGGGACTTTTTCAATGTTTTAAAACTATAATTGTAAAAAAAAAATAAAAAAATAAATAAATAAATAAATAAAAGAAAATAAGAGAAATTAATGTGAAATTAAAATTTGGTATGGGGGTTTTCCTTTTGAAAGAAACCAAATAAATTTATTGAAGAGAGAAATAAACCAAGTTTAGTTGTAAGAAATAATAATAATAATAATAATAATAATAATAATAATAATAATAATAATAATAATAATAATAATAATAATAATAATAATAATAATAATAATAATAATAATAATAATAATAATAATAATAATAATAATAATAATAATAATAATAATAATAATAATAATAATAATAATAATAATAATAATAATAATAATAATAATAATAATAATAATAATAATAATAATAATAATAATAATAATAATAATAAACAAGTGAAAGAAATTTAATAAATTAGTTTCCTTTTGGGTAAATCTCCATCATCTTCATCTTCATCTTCATCTTCATCAATATCTTCTTTTCTTTTTATTTTTGTTCAAACTTTTTATGCTTGTCTCTTAGATAGATTTTCTTTTAACCTCAACTGGGAGTTTTTTTTTATGTTGTTGTTATTTCCGACTCTTAAATCTGCTTGGCAGGAACACCGTTGGTTTTTTTTAAAAAAAAAAAAAAAAAAAAACTCGGGTCTTTATTAGTAGTAGTAATAGTGGTGGTGATAATGATTATTATTATTGTTGTTGTTGTTGTATTTAAGTCTTTAAGGAT
Source organism: Magnusiomyces paraingens (assembly GCF_902498895.1). NCBI lineage: Eukaryota > Fungi > Ascomycota > Dipodascomycetes > Dipodascales > Dipodascaceae > Magnusiomyces > Magnusiomyces paraingens. The sequence goes on from NW_022474067.1 coordinate 5,343,495, forward strand.
AATTTTATTTTTTTATTTATTTTTTTTTTTACTGTTTCTTGTTCAAAAACAGTACGGCAACAGAGTCCTTAAGATAAAGTGCCGAGAACCGGTAGGAACCCGTGGCACGGACGGCTGTAACTGAAATGATGTTTGTCTATATAAAAGAGAGGGAGGCCTTAATGCCAATGTCCCGGGACTTTTTTTTTTTTAAATTTATTTATTTTTTTTATCTAATCTACTATCTACTTAACTACTTAACTAGGTAGTTATTACTACTTAACATTTACACATAATTATGTGTGAGTGTTAATATTAATATTTTTTTTTTTTACACAAAATAAATAAATAAATAAATAAATAAATAAAAGTGATGGCCTAGAAAAGACCCGACAAAAGCGGTGACGCGAAAAAATATATTTTCCTGAGACCCGAGTAGTCTTTTGCTTGCTAGTCTGTTTGTTTGTTTGTTTGATTGTCTGATTTTTTGATTTTTCTGATTTTTTTGATTTTTTTGATTGCTATCTATTTTATTTTTTTTTTATTTTTGTGAGGGGAAAAGGTCTTATATATAAACTAGTTGTGTTCCCGTGACCATTTAAAAATCCTCCTACTCCAGTTTGTGTGTAGACCCTTTTCAAAATGGGTTTTTGACATTTTAGAAAAGCAATAATAATAATAATAATAAAATTAAATAAAATTAAATAAAATTAAATTAAATAAAATTAAATAAAATTAAATGAAATAAAAACAAAACTTTAGAACAATATTATACATAAATATATATATGATAAAAGAAAATTTAAGAAAAACAATATTTTTTTTTTACGACTTGCCAAGAATTATATACATTTGTATCAAAAGACTTTACGAGAGGACTTTTTTATTATATTTTATTTTATATATATATATATATATATATATATATTTTGCAAGTATTTCCGACAAGCCTTAATATATTTAATAATTAATAATTAATATACCCATTAATCTGGAGGAAAAAAAAAGACTTTGGGACAAATAGAGACGATGTAAATTGTGTGAAGTTATATATATTTATTTATATTTATATATATAAATTATTTGTAGCAGCTAAATATTGAAAATATATATATATATATATATATATATTCAATTCAAGTTTTAATATTCACAATTTTTTTTTTATTTCATTTTTATTTCATGATCAATTAAACACTAGATTCGGTCATCCCATCACCCAACGCCGGGTCCTTTAAAATATATTATTTTTATATCTTTTCTCCATCCCCCTTCCCCCTCCTCTCTCTCAGTGAAAATGAAAGTGAGAGTGGTGTGTGTGTTTGTGTGTGTGTGTGTGTTTGTATGTGTTTAAATATATATGTTTGTGAATGAATTCTGACTAAGCCTTACATAATTTTATATATCTGACTAATCTTGTTGGGTTTGGGTTTGGGTTATTTTTTATTTTTATTTTTATTTTTATTTTGATTTTTATTTGATTTTTCAATTGATTCTATATAATAATAATAATAATAATTACAACAACATTAGAATTTCTTGCAACAGACTTTTAAAATGTTTAACAACAATAGCAAATGAAAAGAAATGAAAAGAAAAAGAAAATAGAAAAAACAACAGCGTTTTTTTTTTTTTTTTTTTTTTTTTTTTTTTTTTTTTCCGTTTGAATAGTTTTTTAAAAAAACAAAAAGTTCGGAAAGAAGGGACTTTTTTTTTTTTTATTTCGTTTTATTTAATGTTAATGCTAATGTTAATGTTATTATTGAACTTGTATTATAATAGATGTAATTACTGTAGAATGAATGATGGGGATTAAAAGATTAAACTTGATAATAAACTTCTTGTATGTACAAAAATATATTATTTCAAGATTTTTATTTATTTATTTATTTATTTTAAACTTCCCAGCATTAATTTCTGTAACGGATGGCCGGAGTATTTTCAATGTTCCTCCATCCACTTTCCATTTTCAATTCAATTTATTCAATTAAATTTATTTTATTTAAATTTATTTAATTTAGTTTAGTTTAGTTTAACTCAATTCAATTGTTTCTATCATTTAACTAAACACACCCACTACTACTTTTATTATTATTATTATCATCATCACCAAACCAAATTAACTATATCCAAGTTAATAATAATAATAATAATAATAATAATAATAATAATAAAATCTCTTTTAAAATATATATATATATATATATATATATATATAAATAAATAAAATTCAATTCTTTTTTTAATTCTTTTAATTCTTTTAATTTTTATAAAATTACTTTTCAAATTTACATTTTTACACAAGGCCTCTTTTTTTATTTATTTATTTAATTTATTTAATTTTTCCTTTCTTTATTTCTTTAGTTCTCTCTCTCTCTCTTTCTCTCTCCCCCACCTTCCCCCAAACTTTCCCCCTCCCTTTTTTTTTTTTTTTTTTTTGGTGGTGGTAACTGCAAATACAATGTCCCTTTTAGGAATGAAAATTATTATTATCATTAAATTATCATTAAATTATTAAAAGTCCTTATTTTTTATTTTTTATTATTTTTTTATTATTTTTATTATTTTTATTATTTTTATTTTTTATTATTTTTATTTTTTATTTTTTATTTTTCCAAAAATTTTTCCCCCTTTTAAAATATGGTAGACTACTACATTCATATACACATACAAAATGCGGGGAATCAATCATTAATACACTCAACCCCCATCTTTTTTTTTTTCTTTCTATTCTCTCACACACACACACACACACACACACACACAGACATAATAATAATAAACATATTTAGAGTGAGGGGAGGGGAATCCCACCACCTCCATTAAAAAAACAACCTTTTCTTTTTTTTTTTTTTTCTCCGGTCTGGAAATATAAATATCCTCAACTATCCCAATCTTAATTCAATTTTTTTTTTCTTTCTTTCTTTTATTCTATTATTCTCTATTCTTCTCTTTATATATATATATATCTATTTTATTGACATAATCAAAGTTTTTTTTTTTTTCAGTAAATAATCCTAATTAATTAAAAACAATAACTAAACATTTTACAACTACTCAATCTTTCCCAGCATCCTCAAAAAAAAAAAAAACAATTTCAATCAATCAACTTTAATTATTAACTTCAATCTCAAAAAAAAAAATAATATACAATAATTATAATGTCCGACCCTAAATCTGCAGTTGACTCCGAAGAATACCACATTGAAAGACATCCTAACCATGACTTTATGACAACAACCCACGGCATTGCACGAGTGCTCACCTCAGATACTCACGTCCAAATGGGCGACCTCACCTTCCACAAAGATGACTTTATGAGAGCATTTGAAGGTTACCTTAACCCTGGTCTTTCAGAAAGACCTTCGCGTGCTTTTGCAAACCCTGTTCCTCTTGGTGTTGCCTCCTTTGCCCTATCCCTCTTTGTTGTCTCTCTCACAAATATCCATGCCCGTGGTGTCTCAAACGGTGCAGGTGCTGCCGGTCTCTGTCTCTTCTATGCTGGTTTCATTGAACTCTGTGCTGGCATGTGGTGCATTGTCTTGGAAAATGCATGGGCTGCTACTCTCATCTCTTCATTTGCTGGCTTTTGGATGTCTTATGGTCTTTTCCTCATTGATGGCTTTGGTATTGTCTCCTCTTACACAAATACTGATGACCTCCACAATATGCTAGGCTTTTATCTTCTCGGTTGGACAATCTTTGCAACAATCATGTGGTCAATGACTTTCCGTTCAACTTGGGTCTTCTTCTTTATGATGCTTTTTGTCGTTCTTACCCTCGTCATTCTTTGTGGTGCTAACTTTACAATGCCCGGCAACCCTACTCGTGGTGTCAATCTCACAAAGGCCGGCGGTTACTTTGGTATCATCACATCCCTCATTGGCTGGTACGTGGTCTACGAGGCTCTTGCCACCAAAGAGAACTCACTTCTTGTTCCTCCCGTCCTTCTTATGCCTACCGCTGTCCTTGGCCGCGAGCGCAAGAACGACGAAAAGGTTTAAAGCAAGCGGAGAGGGTTTCTTTCTTTTGTCTTTAATTTTTTTTTTTTGCATATATTATATAAATAAAAAAATTCCTTGTTTTCTGTATAAACTTGTTTTAATAATAACATTAATGATTTTTTATTCTATTCTGTTATGATATGGTATGGTTTGATACTCGGAGAAATGACTTGGTTTTTCCGATGTTATTAAAAAAATATTTTAAGTGGCATGGAAGAGAGAGAAAGGGGGGGGGTTGGGGGATTTGGCCCCTATTATCTCGTAATTGTCTCGTACCGTCTCAAGTACTAATACGCCCACAATTTTTATTTTTATTTTTCGTTACATTATTAAATATACATTACATTACATTAATTACATTAAATACATTACATACATGTTACATAATCACCACAATCTTACCCTGCAGCAGCAGAAATTTGGTTGCTATTACTACTACTTTTATTACTGCGGCTTTCCCCAGATCCTTCGGACCCAATAACTTCTCGGGACCCTGACACTGATGTAGTCCGAGCCATTCGACTCAGCAAATGAACAGGAACAACATGAGCACCTCTTGAAAATGGGAATGCCCTATCTGTAGATCTACCGTCCTTCTTCTTCTTCTTCTCATTATCCTCATTATCCTCATTATCCTCATCATCCTCATCATCCTCATCATCCTCATCATTCTCATCACCCCCTAGCTCCATGGACCGGTCACTCGCAATATCCGCCCCTGAAGATGAGTACCCAGAACTATCACTATTCTCTTCCCCACCATCATCTTCCTCTTCACTGTCATTACTACCACCACCACTCTCCACAGCAGTTCCACCAACTTTTGCTCCACCATTCTCATAAACTATCCGTACTCCACGGCCATAATACTGTTCACGCCCATTACTCTTTCTCCTACCACCATTAGTCCCATTCATCCCAGACTTTGATACCCCTCCATCATAATTATCATTATCATCATCATCATCATCATCATCATCATCATCATCTCTACTACCAACAACTCCCATCTCAACAATAACTGCACCTGTTGCTCTTCCATCCCAGGAATCCGCCACTGGAGTCCGCGTCACTGCACCCTCTGTCCTCAGCATTCGTACTGCTGCAGGGTGTGCATCCAACAACTCCTTATACCGCGCAGCAATTGTTGCCTCAGGATTCTTCTTGTATGCCTCTACCCTCCCGCGTAACTCCTTTATCCACCGCGTCCGCCAAGATTCAGCAGTCCGCCATCGATGAGTCTCCGCATACTTTTCATACAAACTCTTGCCCCCAGCATTTTGCCCCCCAGACTCAAGCAAATACCGTAATAACTCCTGATCCTCTTCCATTGTAAACCCACGTACTCGATGCATTGCACGCCGCGCATCCACACTTACACTAGAAAGCCTCTCGCGCTCCTGTTCTCGCGCCTTGTTCATTTCCACAAACAATGTTTTCAGATTAAACGGTTTTATCCCACGCGCAGCTGCCAGATTCCGCACACTCGCAACAACAGTCTGTAACTTCTTCTTCCATCGAGATGATACACTTGAAAATGTCCGTCGCCCATTAAACACTTTCTCTGCAAGAACTTGAATCGCAAGTTCAACAGCCCCCCCATGTTCCTCCGTGATCCGTGGATCAGTCAGAGCATTCACAATCGTCAAATCTTCTTTAAGCGAAAACGGATGCCCGCCTAAAACGACATTCCCCACTGGAACAGTATGTCCAGCCGTAGATCGGGGTTCCTGAAACGAAGGAAGAGGTATCTCAGATCGAAGAAGACCAGCTTCTGCATGACTAAGCCGTGGCACTTGTGGTACTGACCCAGGCACCTCGTCAAACCCATCATCATCATCATCATCCTCAACCCCTGCAACCCCTTGATTTATTGTATTTCTGTTACTCAGATTTGAAGCAGCACCAAATGTATTGGCATTTGTATCAAGCATCTCATTCTCATCTTCGTCCTCCATCATAAATGGAACATCAGGCCCGCCCTGCCGCGGCCTCGGAGAGTGGATTTCAACAGATGGATGCGGTAACGGTGGTTTATATTGAAGTGCAGCCGCAAGTGTTATCTGTGCATCACGCGGCAACTCTTTAGTCTTCTTCTTCTTAGCCGTTGGAGCACTCTCCAGCACTTCAATATCATCATCATCTGGCTCTTGCTCTTGCTCATCTTCATTATCTTCTTGATCAAGAATCCCACCATCATAAACATCTCGTGGCTTGGGAAGAACCTTATCGGTATCAGGGTTATACAATAGGTATGGCTCAGGATCCAGCAAATGCCCCACTTGCCGCGATTCGTCAATCAGCGCCACGTTATAAAACCGAAATTGGTTCAACCGAATCGTCGACCGCAGCTCATCCACATGATCCAGATCAGTAAAATTAAGCGAATCTTGAGTCGGGAATAACAATAAATCTTCCCCAGACATGGACTTGACATCACTCGCAAGCTGTGTCCGGTTCGGAATCTTAAACTGGATAAACACTGGTATCGGTTTCCCATCCTTCATCAAAATCGAACTCGTACTCCCGCGTGTCCGCCATGAAATCACAGACTGAATACCTTCACCACCACGCACTCGATCTGGCGATGTTGTCCGGCTCATGGACCGTGTCATGCGTCCGCTTCGTCTCTGCCCATCAGGGGCTTCTTCCGAAACAACCCGCCGTCGAAATGTTGGCCGTACTCTCATGTTAACATTTTCTTCGTTGCCCTCATCATCGTCATCATCAGTAGGTGCTTCGCCCACACGCCGGCGTTTAGGAGCTTGTGTTTTGTCCTGCCGCTTTCGTCTCCGTTGTTTTACCGGGGGCCGCAGATTTACTTGTCCTATAATCTCCAAATCGTCACTATCGGAATCTTCTTCTTCTTCTTCTTTTTTTTTCTCTTCTTCATCTTCTTCCTCATCTTCTTGTTCTTCTTCTGCTGGCTTTTCTGTAGGTGGTTCCAAATCTTTTCTCGCTATACTAGTAGATTTAGACTGATGTGTTTCAATAGGGCTTTTAGACCGAGATGCCATTCTAGCTCTTGTAAGGGGTCTTTGCAAATTAGAAACAGAAGTTTTGGAACGAGAAGTAGATTTTTCTAGATTAGCAGTATGCGCATTGGTTTGAAAAGAACTCGATTGACGGGTTGTACTGGTTCTTACTGGACTAGCAGGTCTTTTTTGACCTTGCTGAGGACTTTTGGAAAGATTACTTTCTCGCGATACCGAATGTGTCTCTGAATTCTGCTTAGAAGCTGGCTGCAGCTGTGGTTTCTCCACGAAGGCAATATGCTTTTCTCTTCTCTTTTCACTTGTAGATTCATCTGAAGATTTAGAATTTTTTTTTACAGTTTCATGCTTATTTTGAGCTTTACTCTCGGTATCTTTTTTAGACCGACTCTCAGTCGTTTCTTTTGATTGCGGTTTGTGCTTTGTCCCAGTAGGTTCTTTCCCTTTCCCCTTAGAGGTTTCAGGCTCCTTGACTTTTCTGGGTGATTTAGATTTCGGGACAGCCTCTTGATCTCCAACAGAACTCGACCCTGGTCTTTTCTTGGTCTTGGTGGCACGCGTTTCTTTAGGCGCGCTCGTCACTGTAGGAGTTGCTGCCTTAACACTTGCAGCTCTCACTGGTCTCTTATGTCTTTTTTCATTCAAATTGGAATCATTGATTTTTGAAGAGTCTGGCTTCTGTTTTTCTGACGATTCGGGCCTGTCTTTTCGAATAACGCGGTAGCCTATATCTTCCTGTCCGCTGTCATAAAGAACCTCAATAATTACATCTTCGTCATTATTTTCGGCCGCCTGTTCTTGATAAAAGCGGCGTGTTTTGGGTGCTCTATGAGAGGTATTCATCAGGGTATTGACCACATCCAAAGGGTAGTTGGTATTATATTAAAAGTTGAAGTGGGTTTACAAGATATTGAGAGAGAGTGGGGGATGGAATTGTTTATTTACTTTTTTTTTTTTTTTTCTTTTTATAACGCGTGTTTAAGTACATTTCAGACCGCAATAATACGGCTTAAAAATTGTTTCAAATGAGTATCCTGAAAGACACCACGGGTTAGGTTTAATGATAATATTTTGTCCGGGTAACACCCAGCCTTGCGAATATTTGGAACTGATTAATTTTTTTTAGGCAACGAAATTTTTTTTTTTTTTTTGAAAATTTTCATTAAAACATTTTCATAACCTTTCCTTTTCCTTTTTCTTTCCATCCAACTTGAAAAGTTCCCATAAAACTTTCTTATCAACTCGGTTATAATCTTACCAAAGGCGAGCTTACTCTCCATATCCTACCGTTACCACTAAATCTCTTGTTTGCAAGGAACCTTTGTACCGACAACCCTCCCCTTTTCACTACAACAACCAAATAATTTCAAAAAATGTCTGCCCCTGATGCCCGTGCCTTCCCTCTCGCTGATGCCGAGTTGACTAACCAGATCCTCGATCTTATCCAGCAAGCTTCTCACCTTCGTCAATTGAAGAAGGGTGCCAACGAGGCCACCAAGACCTTGAACCGTGGTATTTCCGAGTTCATCATTATGGCTGCTGATGCTTCTCCCATCGAGGTTGTTTTGCACCTTCCTCTCCTTTGCGAGGACAAGAACGTTCCCTACGTCTTTGTTCCCTCTAAGGTTGCTCTCGGCCGCTCCTGCGGTGTCTCCAGACCCGTTATTGCTGCTTCCGTCACTTCTAACGATGCCTCCCAGCTTAAGGGCCAAATCATCCAGCTTAAGGACAAGATTGAGAGACTTCTTATTTAAAGGAAAATGGAGTGCTTATGAAACCCTTTTTTCTTTTAAAATTTGAAAACAAAAAAAAACAAAAAACAACATCACGAAAACTTGATAAAAAAAACTTAGAAGACGAATAATGACCTATAATGACCGCCAAATATCCTACTACCCTGACTGTAATGCTTACACCCCATAACCCCACCACCATCTTGATAGATTAATGCTCCATAAATACGTTTGATGAATTATGTACTATGAAAATCTGTAAAAATGACGTCTATCTGAGATGTTTTGATAAAGAATCGATGGCTGATTTACAATAAATATAACTCTTTTTTTTTTTTTTTTTGTGAAGATCAATACATTTATTTATGTTCCTATCTGATTAGTAGAGATTTTTCAGAGACAGGTTGACTTTTTATGTATTGCAATTGGTGCATGTTTTGCTAGTGTACTTACTATTCACTTATCGTAGAAAGCCTTGTGCCTGTCAATTAGAAATTGAAGGAAAGGCTCTGGGGAAAACGAGTAGTGCATACCTGCCATTAAATTTCTGTTCATTCCCTTGTTTATTCTAATACTAACCAATTCTTGGGGTTACAAATAACAGCAGTAGTACTCAATGATTTTGTAGTTAGTATATATTAAGAAAGATGGTTGATTGTTATTATTTATGTTCCCGACTTCGGGCTAAACCCGTCAGATCACATGATGCCTGAGTAATTTTGGGACTTCAAAAACACAAAAAAGAAACGAAATAAAAAAGTATCGGACTTGGTCGGGCATAGCGGTTCACAGTTGAATCAACTCGGATTTTATATTGACCCTTTAATTGAATTCTTGTTCAGGACATTGAAAAACTGTGCTTTCAATCTATCGTCAGAACCCGTTGTGTGTTTGAGTTTAGTGTTGTGGAGAAGACAAGTTTTGCTAGTTAATTCTTTAAAGTATAAAGAGCATTATATTTCCTCACCTGTTTTTTTTTTTTTTTTTTTTTTTTTTAATTCCTATCCACTATCCACTATCCATTCTCCATAATTCATAATCCAATCTTCAATAATCAACCATTCTAACTCCACATCTCAACAATGCCCAAGTACGACGTCATCACCCGTTCTCTCAAGGCTTACGCTAAATCTCCTGCCATTAAAGCACCTGTTGGTGTTTTTGTAGGCGGCACTTCTGGTATTGGTCTCAATACTGCTCTTGCATTTGCACGAGCTACTGCGGCTTCCGAAGAGTCTCCCAAGATCTACATTGTAGGTCGCGACCCCATCAAGGCCTCCGCTGCCGAAATTGAAATCAAAAAACTTAATCCCAAGGCTGTCTTCAATTTCCTACAACATGACCTCCTCTACATTGAACAAGCCAAACGCGTTTCCAACATTATTAACAACCACGAAACAAAGGTCAACCTCTTGTTTCTTTCCCAAGGTTGCTTCCCTGCAGGCGGCCGCCAGGAAACTTCCGAAGGCATTGATTCCAAGCTGGCAACAGCATACTATACTCGCTGGTCGATCATCAACGATATTCTGCCTCTTTTAAATGGCGCTGCAGACGCCGGAGAGTCTGCACGCGTTGTTTCAGTTCTTGGTGCTGGGTACGAGGCCACTGATATCGATGCAACAGATTTTGATCTCAAGAATAGCTACTCGCTTCTGCGAGTTCTCAAGGTGGGTCCTGCTTATAATACCATTGCCGCTGCGCGGTTTGCATTCAAGTATCCCAAAGTCTCTTTTATCCACACCAGTCCTGGTTCGGTGTACACTAATGTGTACCGTGATGTTCCATGGTACGCCCGCTATATTATGACGGCTATCAGCCGTCTTATTTCCACGACACCGGAAGTTTCCGGTGAATACCACTTGTATGCTGGTCTTACTGGAGAACAGTTTGGACCTGGTGAAGCGCACATTCTGAACAACAATATGGAGGAGGCTTATTCCGAAGCTGAAAAGAATTCCAACGCCGGGTTGTTTAGCAAGGACTTGGAGAAGCAGCTTTGGGATCATACAGAGGAGGTTTTTTCAAAGGCAGTAGAGTTGGACGCTACTAAATGAGGAATAATTTAGTATTTGTTAATGAGTAATTTTTTTTTATAAGTAAACGTATATGAATATTTATGAATTTCTAATTGAAAGTTGTATATTTTTTTTTATGAAATCACTGAATAGGCGTATCTGTTGGTCACGATATTTGCATATTTTTTCTTTTCTTTTCTTTTCTTTTTTTTGATAAGAAGATCGAGGAAAGGCTTTAAGCCATAACTTTTCAATTACGGAATATTCTTTTTTCCCCTGAATTTTCTTCTCGAACAACTTTCGAGGGTGTCGGTGTTTGGTTAAAACTAGTTAGTTTGTGTTATCTCCGTGGGGTTATCTCAAATTGGGAATCAGTTGTAAGGTTTCTCCGCGGAGCTCAGTCGCTTAACTTTTTTTTGTCCGTGGACTTAACTATTCAACTAGCTGGTTTAAGTCTTGTCTTTGATGTTTGTATGTTCACACTCATAAGTAAAATGATTTTTAACACCATTATTCTCTTAGCCTCATCAGGTAAGTCAAAGTGCAATACTTTAAATGAAAAAAAAACTATATAAATGAATGAAAGCCCTTCTTTTTTATTTTATTTTTTATTTTTCATTCAATTCTTCAGAAATCAATCCCTTTACTTTTTTTTTTTATTATTCATTATGCCTAACTTTGAAACCATCACCAAGTCTCTTCAAAACTACGCCAAAAACCCTACAATTAAAACCCCTGTGGGTGTTTTTGTGGGTGGTACATCAGGCATTGGTCTCAACACTGCAATCACTTTTGCACGCGTCAATGCTGCTTCTGAGTTTCCTACCAAAATCTATCTTGTGGGTCGTGACTCTTCCAAAGCTATAGAGGCTGAAAATTTAATCAAAGAAGTCAATGCCTCTGCAGTTGTCAATTTTTTGAAGCACGACATGTGCTACATTGAACAGGCAAAACGTGTTGCCAATATTGTCAAAAATCATGAATCAAAACTCAACCTCTTGTTTGTGGGTCAGGGTGGGTTCCCCTCAGGTGGCCGATCTGAAACAGAAGAAGGTATTGACAGAAAAGTGGCAGTGTGCTACTACACTCGCTGGCAGGTTGTTGACGACTTAGTTTCTTTGTTGGCCAAGGCTGCAGAAGATGGCGAATCTGCCCGTGTCATTACTGTTCTTGGTGCTGGTCGCGAAGCCAAAGCTGAAACATTAGACATTACGGATTTTGAAATGAAGAATAATTACTCTGTGATGCGTATTCTTTCAGACACTCCTGCTTACAATACTCTTGCTGCTCAACGCTTTGCTCGAGAATACCCTAAAGTATCATTTATTCACACCAGTCCAGGGTTTGTTACCACATCGGTTTTCCGTGACACTGCTTGGTATCTGCGTCCGTTTCTTAAGTTTGCGACTTGGTTTTTCGCAGTTACACCAAAAGTTTCTGGAGAAAGTCATTTGTATGCCGGCTTGACTGCGGCTGAGTATGATCATGGAGCTCACATGTTGAATCAAAAAATGGATGAAGTTTATACCGAGGCTGAGAAGGAAAGCAATAAGGGCCTATTTTCTGTGGAATTACAGGAAGCATTGTGGAAAGACACGGAACGGGTATTTAACCTAGCGATTTCTCGAGATGCTTCACAGTAAATTGATTAATATTAAATTTATATTTTTTAGCGTCTAATTTGAATAAACCAATTATTGGTAAATTTATATATATATATATATATTAATATTTAATATTTAATATTTAATATTTATAAAATAGTTTTAATAAAAAAATTTTTCAAGATTGTTTCCAAGTTTGGTAAGTGGATGGAATTGAAAAAGCCTTGCGGGGCAAATCTCTCACAAGACAATAAGGTGGGGAAATTGATTTGTCCGATCGGCTATTAAAATAGAACTTTATACCGATGACTGATTTCTTAATATTTCCCCACACTTTTGTCTTTAAAAATAATCTTTGTTATATTTGAATTTGGTTGAGACTAACTAAAGCTTTAGAAAAAAATTTGAATTCTCAAGATTTGCTGAGCTTTCAATTAGGCTGGGGAAGGGGGGTTTCCATGATCTCATAGTTAAACTAAATAACAGACCTTAAACGGTCATTGTTATCAAAATTACACGTGACATTCACATGACTTACCGACTATCACATTCTTTGGCCCCTCGAAAATTAATTTTTTTTTTTTTAATTTTTTTTTTTTTTTTCCCTGCACATGAAAAAACCCGCTCATTTAGGTCTCCTGTTTTTTATTCTTCTTATTTTTGGATTTTTCCAAAATCTATATAAACATTTAAGATTTTCTTAGTTCTTAATAAAAAAAATTTTTTTTTATTATTATTTCAAGAAATCTTCTTTCCCTTCTATTTAAAACCCCTTTTCCACCCATGACGACAGCTTCTCCAGGATCGTCTTTTATTTGCTATTGCACATTCGCTCATTTAATTTCAAAATAAATCATTATTTACCATGTTTTCTATGGGAGCTACCCCACCCTCCTCGTCATCCTCCTCGGCTGCGTCCTCCTTCCAAGGCGATGACTATCTTGCAGCTCGGTTCTCTAAAGCTGCTTCAGCCGCTGGTGCCGCCACTCTAGCGGCGGCGGCTGCGACTGCATTCAGTACACGAACCAGTAAACAAAAACGTACAAAATACTCTTCTGATATCCGGCACACCCCCACCCGCAATCAAAACATTCTAGATAACTCATATACTTTGAAACTGGATCAGGAACAGCAGAAGAAGAAACAGGCACCAGGATTCATTGAATCAACTAGAGATCATGTGGTTGACAAGGTAATAGAAACAATTCTTGCGGCCAGTATTCCAGAAGCTTCAGATTCTAACGTCAAAGCTGATTCGGAGGCATTAAGTCAAGATGAAGACGAAGAAGATGATGATTCAGAAGAGGAAAATATCCAGGACGAAGATGAAGACGAAGACGAAGAACTAGACGAAGATTTGACACAAAATTTCGACACAAAAAAAAATGGCCTAGTAGGATTTGATTACCAGCAACTGATAGACTCAGATTTAATAAACACTCCACAAAATACCCGTCCCAGCAAAGTAAGTGCTTCCGATAACAATGACTACAACACTATCGAAGTGGTTTCCGGTACATCTGCCAAACGCAAGAGAAGGAAATCAAAGCACAAACCCCAGCAAGAGCTATCGCTTTCGATTCTTGCTTCCAACATTCGCAAGCTAAATTCAAGGTATGTAACATTTCATTAAACTCATGCTTATGGGCATAAAGAGTTGTACTTTTTTTTTTATCTTTACCCCCACAAAACCTTATTGTCTCTCTTTAAAAAAAAAAAAAAAGAAAAAAAAACAAATCTCACAATGTTCCCCCTTCTGAAATTCTAACTTTTATATTTACAGAGCTGGTCTCTTGCTCCAGCTACAATCCAATGTGGTCCATATTCTTTCCTGGCATCAACCCTCAGCCACCATCTCCATTCTCATTCTTTACGGCATAATATGCTTCAATCCCCACCTGCTTGTTGCTATGCCAATCATCCTCATCCTTTTCGCCATAATGGCTCCCGGATATAACCAGCGACATCCTATACCTATCGAATTGACCCCCACGCAGTTCTACCGTCACAAGCTTGGTCACAACTTTGCTGACGCTGAGGAAATATTTCGCGACGAACAAAACCTTGTGTTATCGGCGCGCCAAGCCCAAGAACTCGAAGAGCGCCGCATTCAGGAAGAAGAACATGAGCAACAACGCGTGTTGCGCGAACGGTTGCGCGATTTACAAAATATGCTTTCCGCCTTAATCAAGTCTATTGAAACTCTCGAAATATTTGTCGCGCGAGTCGGCAGCTTTGCAGATGAAGAAAAGGCTACGGCCATTTACCTCATCCTTTTAGTTACCCTTGTTACAACTGTTTACTTTGCATCATTTGTTCCTGTAAGCTTTGCCATTTTATGTGCAGGCTGGACCCCAGTTCTTCTTTTGCACCCTAAACTAGGCCGTTATGCCAAAAAGGCCAAGGACAAGTACCTTGATCTTGACGAGCCTGTAGTGCTGGACATATTAAATTATGTACAGGAAAATGATGTTATTATTGATGACCCCCCAGAATCCAGAACTGTTGAAATATACGAATTACAGCGCCAGGGTCTCACTCCGAGACAATGGACCCCATGGGTTTTCACAACTGAAATCTACGACATGACAAGCATTTCGCGGCGTGCCAAGGAGCGTCCCGTAGGGTCACGATTCATGGGCGATGTTAGACCTCCTAAGGGCTGGATCTTTTCAGATGACTGTCCTTGGGAAGAAGATACTCAACCAAAGGATTGGGTGCTTTACCGTGGACTGCGCCATGTCGACATTGATCTTGACACTAACTGGGTATATGATTATTCAATTCCTGGCGGGTCACCTGAGGAAAAAAATCGTAGACAGAAAGCCAAGGAAATGAAGAAAAAACGATATGCAGAGCTAGTGGATGCTGATGAATACTATATTCCTAGCACATCTGAAGGCGAAGCAAACTTTGATGATGACGATGCCAGCGATGACTATTTATACGATGGCGATGAGTATTATATGTATGGAACAGAGTCTGTCAATGAGGCGAAAATCAAAGCCATTGAAGAACAAGACTTATTGGTACGAGGTGAATGGCGACGCCGGCGGTGGATCCGCAAGTGCTTTCGACTTTGAACCTCGAACCTTTTTTTTTTCTTTCTTTCATGGAAGAGCTAATGAGCATAATTGGTTTAATAATTGCATATTTTAATTAAATAATACAATCTTTTTTTTTTTTTTTTTTTTTTTTTTTGAAATTTTATAAAAATTAGGGGAAAGAAAAAAAGACTAATTTAATTTTTAGTGAATAAAGAATGTCACACACACTATTTTAATTTGATGATTGTGAGATTAACTTTAAAGATTATTGTTATTAAGAATAAAAAATAGTTATTAATTATAATAGATACAGCATTTATTAAACTTTTCTCTTTAAAAATAAGAAATTTTCAAAAAAAAAAAAAAAAAGAATATTTGAGAAAAAAAAATTTTCAGCATTAACAATTTGTTATCTAGGAAAGCTCATGATGATCCATTGTCATGTGCTATATTTCCTAGTCACAAGCTAGCCTAAAAAAAGTTTGAGATTTAAGACATGTGGTAAATATCTCTGTGTGGTTTTCAAGGAAATGACAAAACTGGATTTACTTGTATATTTTTTTTAGCCAATCTGTTTTTTTATAGATTAAATCTGGCAATAGCCTGATGCACACCGTTTGATTTTATTTCAAAATCAAAAGAGGCTCATCATAGAAATATATATATATATATATACTCCATTCAAATAATTCATCATGGTTCTTTTCACATTATCTCCTAACCTTCTTATCAATTCCAATAGAAATACAATCTTATCAAATTTGAAATAAAAACTTACTATGACAAATACACTTTCTTGCACAATTATAAATCTCGACTTGGCAATGTCTCCAGTCATTGAATTTTACTCAGACAAACCAAGAACGGTTTCATCGAAAAACCTACCACAGGCATACTTTTATGATCCTTCTGTTGTTATTTCTAACCAGCAGACTCATTTCAGTACCAATCTTGCTGCAAACCTATACGAGCCAACCCCAGATTTCTTCTTGTCAATGTACTCAACACGCAATGCTACAAACATGTTCCCGAACCAGTTTCGGTATGTGAGCAAAAAAACTCCAAACACATTTTTTGAACCTGTAATATTCGAACCGCCAATACTTCTTGGAAATTTTAAAAAAATTAAAGACAATGAAGTTGAAGCAATATGTAATAATGAATACGAAGAAGAAGAAATGGCTTATGGTCAAGAACCAGAGCCTGCGGCTACAAACGAAAGTGAAATCGTACACTTGCTAAAAGATTTTCATTTAATAAAACTCTAGAAAAAAAAGATTTGTATAAAGAAATGGAAAATATTTCATAAAATTACGTTTCCTCTAATGCCTGCATCTTGACGAGTTGATAATACAATCCCTTCTTCTCTAACAATTCATAATGGGTACCTTGCTCTGCAACAACACCCTTATCAAACAAGTAAATTACATCTGCATTTTGAATCGTAGACAATCGGTGGGCCACAGCCACTGTTGTACGACCACGAGCAGCAGAATCCAGCGCTTCTTGTACCACCTTTTCCGACTCGCTATCCAGTGCAGAGGTAGCTTCATCCAACAGCAAAACCTTGGGATTGCGTATCAAAGCTCTTGCAATAGCAATACGCTGCTTCTGGCCACCAGACAAAAGTGTGCCCTTTGTTCCTGTATCTGTATTGTACCCTTCAGGCAACCCCATAATAAACTCGTGTATATTTGCCTTTTTGGCAGCCTCGTAAATAACCTCGTCATTAACAGTCTCCACCTCATCATCTGACAACCCAAGTAAAATATTATCCCGGATTGTACCTCCAAACAAAACAGGTTCCTGTTGAACAAGCCCGATAACTTTGCGGTACTCGCCAATGTTAAGTGTCGTTACGTCCACTCCATCAAGAAGCACCTGACCCGCCAGTGGATGATAAAACCGTTCAATCAAGCTAATTGTGGTACTCTTACCACAACCAGATGTTCCAACTAATGCAACATACTGCCCTTGTTTCACTGTTAAGTTTATCCCGCGCAATACAGGCACATTAGGCCGTGTGGGGTATCTAAAATGAACATCCCTAAACTCAACATCACCAATAACATTTTCCAAAACATCACCTTTTGTAGATGTTGGATCAATCGTGGGCTGTACATCAAAAATCCGGGCAATGTTTTGCGCCGCTTCCTTGGCTTTGCCCATACTGGGCGCATATGAAAACACCTCGCCGGCATTTTGAGCACCAAAAACAACAGCAATAAAGGCTGTGAAAAACATATAAGCATCACTTATACCTTTGCGAATCAGTGTCGAACCATACCAAAACCCCAATCCCATAATGCATGGTACCAATCCCTTTGACAAACCGTAAAAAACTGCCGAGCGTGATAAGGGAATTCTTGAGGCTTTAACTTGAGCTTCCACAGTTTGAGAATACGTTTGACACACCAATTTCTCCTTAGTCAATGAAGCAACGGTTCGAATAGCACCTACACTTTCACACGCATACTGGCCAGAGTTGGCATAGGTCTTTTTAGCTCGTTCTTCGAGTTTTAGCAAGACATAAACACGCAAAAACCCGCAAACAACAAGAACAGGCACACAGGAGGTGCAAACTAAACCAAGACGCCAATTAATGACAATAGACATGATGATTCCACCAACAACCACTGCCAAACTGTTTAAGATTTGACCCAGTGTAACACCACCAAGGCCTTCGACGCTTTGACAATCCTTTGACAAAGTAGAAATCAATGCACCAATGGAGTTAGAATCTTCGTCAAAAAATGCAATATCCATACGCAGATAGTGTCCAAGAACACATTCTCGAATGCGTTTAACTAGAATGCTGGTATGGTAGGTAAATGTTCCCAAAAGACCACAAAAACAGAAAAACTCAAGCCCACCTAGAAGTACAAAATACCCAGAAAGAACGCCGACTTTATGACTCATGTAACTGTACTTGCTTGGTGGTACCATAACATTGTTCAAAATTTGACCATAAATGTAGCCCATTATGGGGAATCCTGCGCCGCAGCAAAGAGCACAAAAAGAGCCAAAAATTATAAGTTTATTGTATCCAGTAGTGAATTTAGTAAGCTAGAAATGGTTAATAAAAAAGGAAAACAAAGGGGGAAAACATACATAAATAGCAAGCCATATAGTAGATCGTTTTTTTTGCTTCAAAAGACCCTTTTCTGCCATATCATCAAGCGCTTCGTTGGATACAGATCTTGATTGAGTATTTGAGGTATCAGTTCTAGAAATTTCTTGATGAATAGTTTCTGTGTACTCTTTTTCATCCTTATAGCTTTTATCTGAAGAGTGAGATGTTGGGTGTCCATTATCTGACTTGATTTCCTGGGCTTTTACCAGCATATAATAAGCACCCTTTTTCTCCAGCAATTCATGGTGAGTCCCGGTTTCAATAACGTCACCAGAAGACATAACCACAATTTTATCAGCTTCCTTAATTGTTGACAATCGGTGTGCAATAACAATGGTGGTGCGGTCAGCTGCCGCACGATCCAAAGCGTCTTGAACAACACTTTCTGATTTGGTATCCAGAGCAGATGTCGCTTCATCCAGCAATAAAATCTTAGGTTGCGAAACAATAGCACGCGCGATGGCAATACGCTGCTTTTGTCCTCCTGACAATAAAACACCCTGTTGTCCCACATTTGTATCAAGGCCATTGGGAAGCTTCTGAATAAACTCCCATGCGTTAGCTTGCTTGCAAGCTTCTATAACTAGATTTGATTTGTCTTCTTCAGTGGCATTCTCGTAAGGTGTTCCAATTAATCCATAGGAGATATTTTCAAAAATGGAAACACTGAATAGCGTTGGTTCTTGGGAAACCAAAGAGAGCTGACTTCGAAGCCATTTAACATTAAACGAAGAAAGTTCCACACCATCTAGTTTAACTGATCCACCAAGATAAGAATAAAATCGTTCAATAATACCAATAATTGTGGATTTCCCTGACCCCGAAGCTCCTACAAGAGCAACTGTTTGTCCAGGCTCAACAGTAAGTGAAAAGTCTTTTAAAACAGTAATATTTGGACGAGATGGGTACGCAAATCTGACATTTTGAAATTCAATGCGACCAGAAAAGGTCTCAAGAATCTCACCTTCGCTGGAGGCAGAATCAATAATTGGAACACGGTCAATTGTTTCGTAAATTTTTTTAGCAGCACCAATAGACTTTGTCACGGATTGAAATGCGGGGGCGATACTTCCAAGACTTGTTGCACCAATAATGATGGCAGTTGCAACAGTAATCATAGCACCAACATCCATTTTCCCCTCTGCAATATATCTAGTGCCTTGCCAAAACGCAAGACCATATGACCAATAAATTGTAAGAAGCAAAAACGCAACCATGATGGCGATAGTCATGCCACATTTTGCAGCCTTTGTGTAAGAAATATAAACATGGTAATCATATTTTTTCCTAAGCCGTGATTGAATTCCAAAAGCTGTTGCAGTTCTGATAGCACTAAGAATACTTTCTGCAATTGATGAAGCTTTAGAAAAAGCATCTAAAGCAGCAGTAGTGTACTTCATAATAAACATAGAAGCAATGGCCATGGAGAAAAAAATTGCAAAAACAACAGAAAATAAAATAAGGGTGAGGCGCCATGAACGTGCAAGCCCAATGACTATAGCGGCAATAAAAGTAGCAAAGCAATTGAAAATCAAGTTTAGTTTTTCAGATATACCTTCTTGAATAAGGTTTACATCGGAAGTAATTCGATTGGTAAACTCACCAGGACCAACCTTGTCAAAATATGCAATATTTTGTCGTAATATAGCTTGGATATAGTGCTCACGAATTCGTGCGGTGAGTACATCACCGCGATCAACAATAACAAATGTCTGAACAGCATCAAGAACACTTATTGCAATAGCGAGGTAAACGAAATAAAGTGTGTTATGGTTGACTGCACTTTGGAATGCATCAGCACCTTGATTTGTTGTCAAAAAGGTTGAAAAGTCGTTTGTCAAACGGCCCATGACTAAAGTAAATAATGGAAGCGCTGCACCAGAAGCAATAGAGGCCAGTATTGATATGAAGATAAGAAACAAATCGAATTTGGTGGCATATCTGAATAACGTAAAGTATGTAACCGTAGTTTGTGGTAATATAATTTGATTTTTTAAAACTTCAGTCTCCTCCTCAGTACGTCCTTCATAACTAAGACCCTTGATGTAGTAATAGGGATCAATGACATTATCCTCTTTTTCATCCTTCGTTTTAGATTTACTTTTTTTTTCTTCAACTAGAGAATCAACCGTGATATTGTGAACAATATTGTTCCCTTCTTTTGATGGTTTATCTGCTGGCTCGTTAGAAGTTAGAGACGAAGCTTGGTCATTTTGTTTGGCTTCAATGCCAAAGAGACGAAGCTTAGATGGCGGCATATCATATATGGATAAAAAAATAAGATATGCTATGTTTTCGGTATTTAAATTAATAGAATAGAGATTTTCATATCTTTTATATTAAAAATAAAAAAAGAGAAGTGAGTAAAATTGCAAGTTGTTGGCATTATAATTTTTTTTGTCCAAGAGCTTTATGCGGCAATGGAAGGGCTGAGTCAGAAAACTATAAGAAGGCTTCTGCAAAGTTTTTTTTTTATAAAAAAAACAGCTATAAAAAGTATATGGTCAGTTTTATCTGCAAATCTGAGCTGTAAATAAAAATACGAAAGTCTTTTCCCTTGTGCAAACAGAAACGTTGGTTATGATATGCTATTTTGTACTTGTCTATGGGTGTAATTAGTAGAGACCAAATCTGCGTAAGTGATGATGATCTTTGCAGGCTTTTTAAATAAAGACTGGATCATCATCAGGACGACATACTGAGCTATCCCAAGAGGAAACCAAAATCAAAAAAAGGGGAACGAGCTGAGTCAAAAGGAATGTGGAATCTAGTTGTTTATTTAGACTATCAACATAATTTAATAACTTTTAATTATAACATTTTTTACAAGATACGCTTGAAACACGAATTCAAGTCATTTTGCGGGGAGATTCGTATTATCCCAGCAATCGTTTTTGAAATAAAAGATAACTTAATAGAATTACAAGAGGTTGTAAGAAGTAAAAATAGCAGTTACTGAAATCCTAAATTTGTCTATTCAAGTTTATTGTTAAAACACGAAAACCCATGGACTTAAATAAAAAAAACAAATTTCCTTCTGTTCAATTTCAATGTTGACATCAATTCTATGCTTTAAAAAGAAGTCACCAATTGACAAAAACAAGTTCGTTAATTTGGACATAGGAAACTTTAAATGAAGCTTGTAATTATATTTTATGCTATTTCTGGCATATTTTGGAAAAATACTCCATAAGATACCATATATAGATATATCAGCTATTTTGTTCTTTGTTTTTTATTCTATCTCAAAAGTTTGCAATATCATAATCTTTTTAAAACCCTTTTACAGCAAACATATTTATAAACTAATTATTCAGCATTAACGTAACAACATAAGTCCCCTTAAGATTAATTATATTAAAGATTCTCTAGATTAAAGATGCTTGAAATAATGTTTTGATGCTAATATGGTAGTTTGGTTAAGACTAGCAAGGGTCTCTTTGTTGTTGCTTTAAGATTTAAAGGCAGTCATGCTTACCAATTACAGCTGTTACAGAACTGGTAACTGTAATATTCAGAACACGCGTCAACAGTCCAAAACAATCTCTTTATTTAAAAGTTACCCGGACTATAGGCGGTATCTTACAGCACACCACTTATTGCAAGCTCTGCAAAAGGTAACTCAAACTAACTTTCAGTATCTCTCAACCGAAGCAACCATAACATGGCACCGAAACGACCACATCCCTCACTTCAGCCTAAAAAGAGGGCTAGATATCAGATTCCTGGAGAAGAAACCGAGACTTACGGAGGAATGTCAATGGAAAACCCAGCAATGACTGGAGAGCAAGAAGACGTGCCCCAAGACCAACCTACTACAATTGACGCGGAAGAAGAAGTACAGGTCACGGAGCAATCTGCTCCAACACAACCCCAGCACTTGGTACCTCAAAGCACAGTTACATCGAAACAACTAGCTGAAGATAACAGCGTAACTATTTCTCAACAGGAGATTTACGGCGACCTTACCGATGAAAACTCTCTTGTTCGCGCATCACAATCTCCCAAAGCAAATAAGCCGAGAAAAAACCGGTCCCCTTTAAAGCCAGGACATGAGCAAATAGTAATGCAAGCGTTTGAAAAGGCGTATGAAGAATATACTTCACAACTCAATCATTCTCAAGAAGATGAAGATGTGTTTCATGATAGTTCGGACCCAAAATGTTGGGATCTCCGGATTTGGAAAGAGGTATATGAAGGTGCTTGGAAATCTGTGCACCAAATGGAAAGCAGAACCGACTTTGGTACTGTTGATACTGTGAAGGAGTTTTATTTCAATAACAGAAAAACATATCGACATTTGAAGGCCGTGTTGAATTCTATACCGGGTGTAGAGTTCAATACTAAAACTGGTGCGTTTAGTAATCTCTCTGATGAGGCCTTGACAATCCTTTCGGCTCAAAAGAGTATGATTAGATTCCTTGGAAATAGCAAGCGGCCTTTCCTTCTTACAGAGTATTTTGAAAAACTTGATAGTGGTGCTGTCAAGGGCTGGTTTAGAAAGGTGCGGAAAGAGGCGCCGAATCTGTCAGCTCTTATACGCGACAACCCAAACCCTGTTGATGAATTGTCTTCAAGTGTAGGTACTTTGACTGCCCCAGCACACTCTGTGACCTCCCCTTCCTTAGTTGCAATCAATAAAGAGTCAAGCAATGATCTTGTGAACGAAACTATTGATACAGCAAATCTACCGCAGCAGATTATTCGGTCAGGAAACAACTCTATCTGGCAAAGAAAACAACAAGAGGTTCCTCAGGGAAACAGAGATCGAAAAGGTTGGTTTACAAGACTAGTGGAGAGTGGGAAATTTAGCTATGATGAACTCGAGGCACTACTTGTACACATTAGTTCCAAAAATGTGAAACCTTCTCTTGCCGCTGAATTGAACAATGATAATGACCAAGAACTTTTTCTTAAAATGAGCTACCTTTCCGGGTTTCTTAAGAAAGAAAAGGAAGAGCAACCTTCTTCTTCCTTTCTACCCCCACCGCAGCAGTAATTATATTTGATTTGATGGAAATTTTTTAATGAACTTTTTTTATTTTGTTTTTTATTTAATTTATTTAATATGTTAGCTTATTTTTTGAAATTCTTTTGTTGATGTAGTTGAATAATGCCATGAATTACTTGCTTAAATAAAAAAAAAAAAAAAAAGACGTAGCAATTGCTTATATTTAAAGAAAGTAAACTTCTAATGCTTTAGAAATAGGTAACTGAGATTCATTATTTAAAGCAAAATAGAGAATTTTAATCTGAATAAAACTATAATTAATGTAATTATCAAAGCCGCACTTTTTTGAAATGAAAGAGATTTTTTTTTAAAAAAATACAACCCCCATGTTCATTCTGATGAAAAAATCCTAGCAATAGTAGTTGATTACTATCATAAGACCTGAGTAGATATATCTAATGAATATTACACGGATCCCTTTATATCACCTATAAGGTTCATTTTTATTCATTTCTGTCATTTAATAAGCTCAACTTCATCATCATCATCATTGATAATTATCAAACCTTGTTGCAAAATTCCGACGCCGAAGGGCAAAGCCCATGGGTGCCGTGGCTTTGCCGCACTTTGTATGAGGATTTGTATATCCGATTTACAGATACAAACACACCTGTATCAGACTAATAACTAGCCACACTGGTGCCACAGTAACACGCATTCCGAATTGTGGCTTGCGTGACCACATACACACTACTAAACACTGTGCGGTAAGCCAGTTCCCCCACTCCCCTGTCTTGTCGGATTTTCCTCAGAATTTCCGTCTAATAACACTGGGTAAGGGTTTCCTTTTCTAGAGTATAAAAGGCAGCAAAATTTCCCCAAAATCACACAAAATTGCGCCATTTCACCTGACCTCCTCTCTAACTGACCCACCACCAACAAATACTACTATCAACTATCTGCTACTCCAAAAGCTTGTTTTTTTTTTTTTAATATAAACAGAGCCCTGGGTAAATCATATTTTATTCCTAATTCGGTATGTCTGCTACTTTCGTTTTTGCCTTTTTGCGGGGTCCTGTTCAAAGGTCCCTTAAATGTTGTGAGCGGCTCAGTTGATTGTCCGTCGGCCCCCGGTCCAAAACATTAAGTACGTGATGGATTCTGGGTTTCTGACTTTATTTTTTAAAAGAAAAAAAATTTTTTTTTTCCTTCATAATTACTACTCCCTTCATCAATCACTGCCCGTTATCGTGAGCCTTAATAGACATTAATAAAGATTTAAGCCGATACTAACTGAAATGTAGACTGCTTTTGTGTTATCGCACGTTTTTCATCGCAATCC
The DNA here is from genome assembly GCF_902498895.1 of Magnusiomyces paraingens. NCBI lineage: Eukaryota > Fungi > Ascomycota > Dipodascomycetes > Dipodascales > Dipodascaceae > Magnusiomyces > Magnusiomyces paraingens. The sequence continues at coordinate 5,368,296 of NW_022474067.1, forward strand.
GCAAATTCACACTTTATCTACTATTATTCAAAATGGCTCCGCTTACCGTTTCTCCATACTCCTCTATGAATATTCATGATCATCCTGAAAAGGTGATTGATTCTGAGGAGAGTTCCGAATCTCTTGTTGTTCGTCCTCTTAGCACTTCTGCTGCTAAAGTGTTTGGTTACATTGAGACGGATACCGGTTCCTATCATGCTTATTTTAACCACGATCTTCATACTGTCAGCGACAGCGACGAAGATGCCCTTTCAAGTTCACCATCCTCCTTTTCTTCTTCAGTAAAGCTCACCAGTTTCAATACTCTGGTTGAAGATATAAAGGCCATTTTAGGTCCTTCTTCTGGTATTGACAGTGATGACGTTGATGTCTCATCGATAATGGAAACAATGCGTTCTTATGACCCTCGCGAAAACTCGCATGAATGGGGAAAGTATGCTCTGAGTGATCCTTCTGCCGGATACTCTCGCAACGGCGTAGACGAGTGCAACGATAAGGCCAACCTTCTTATCCTGGTTTGGAACCCAAAAATGGGATCCATGATTCACGATCACGCCAATGCCCATTGTGTAATGAAGATTCTTAAAGGTTCGCTCGTCGAGACTCTTTACGATTGGCCTGAGGACTATAAAACTGATGAAGAGTACACACATCATACTCTTGACGTCAAGAAGACTACTGAGCTCCGTACTGGTGACGTTGCTTACATGTCTGACAAGCTTGGTCTTCACCGCATGACGAATCCAAACCCTGATGATGTGGCTGTTTCTCTGCACCTCTACACCCCTCCATATGCTGCAAAGTTTGGCTGCCATGTTTTCAATGAAGCTACTGGCGAAAGCACGCATATTCCCATGTCTACCTTGTACTCTGATAAGGGTGTGATTTTAGGGACCAACGGCTGTACCTGCTAATTGTGATTTACATCACGGTAACTTGCTTTTAAAAAAATCTTTGTTGAGCAGAGTTTTTTCAAGATCTGGAGCCTTTATTTTACGAGTTATGATTTTAAATTTGTTTCTGTTTTTATTTATGTAGAAAGTACTAATACAATTTTTTTTTCCTTTTAATAATAAAGGTGATTTCGATCACAGCAAAATGAATGTGTTATAAAGCTCTCTTTAATTCTGTAACAGGTATAGCGAATTCTTTCTCTTTTGTTTGGAGTAAATTCGTGATTGGGATATGGTTTAACACGGGTATTTATGGTTCGGTTGTTGGTTCTTATGTAGCTGCTAGGTGAACTGATTAAAATTTGACTCTGTTTAGGGGAATGGTTCAAATTCAAGGTATTATTGGAATCCATGTGTTCAAATAAAGAATCACTGACAACGTTGAATGTTGTTTCTAAAGACGTTATATTAGAGCTGGTATGCAATGGCTCCGCTTCCGGGTCTTCTAAAAACATCATTTGTAACGGTAACACATTTGAATCGTTTATCAGGGCTTCTGCCAATACATCATCTTTTTGTAGTGTATCTTGATTTGGGCAATATTCGCCATCAAAATCTGGCCATAAGTTTGGTATTGAATCTTGGTCTGCAATAGAAAACGTAGAGGTGATATAATTCTTACTTCCAAATATTTGTCCTGCTGGCTCCGACTGCTTAGAGCTCTTACTATTGTCCTGTCCATTATCCTTTCCATTGTCTTTTCCATTGTCTTTTCCATTGTCTTTTCCATTGTCTTTTCCATTGTCTTTTCCATTGTCCTTTTCAATTGTGCTCTCTGGGTATTCAGGTCCAGTCGGGTCTTTATTAGTGGCCATTGAAGTTTGAAAACAATTGTGCAGGGTTTGTGTTGTTGACAAACCCCTGTTTGTTGTGATAGTTTTGTTGCAAAAAAAAACACAAACGGCTGTGTTAGCGGTTTGTTGTCATAGCAACGTTAACAAAAGCTGTGTTTTGAGAAAAATAAACAACAGAAAAAAAAAACTCCACCCTTTCCCCTTTACTGATCCACATCAATTTTCACATTTTTTTTCTATTTCTTCATAAAAACTACATTTCCCTCAGTTTACAATGGGATATTTTTCAGACTCCGATGATGGCGGAGCTTCTGTGAAGTCCACCACCACTCGCAAACGTGTAGCCAAATCTAAGACGTTTGTTGTTTCTGACGACGACGATGAAATGGACGATATCAATGGCAACTTCTCTGATGATGATAACGATAGCGATTTCGGACTCACTTCAAAAAAAACAAATTCTTCTGGTTTTTCTAAAACTAAAAAAACAAACACGGTAACTAAAACGGCTGCTGCTGCTCCTAAAAAGCCTCGTGCCAAAAAGGTTGCTACAACACCCCTTTCTGAAACTTCCGCAAACGAGGTTGGCGAAGAGGAATCAAAGAGTCTTCTTGATCATTTTGCCCAAGAAACTGACGACAAAGAAAATAACCCTGTTAATGGTTCCACCCCTAAGGGAAAAAAAGATGCATCCTCCCAATATCAAAAGCTTACCCAGCTTGAGCACATTCTGAAGCGTCCCGATACTTATATTGGCTCTGTCGAGCCCACTGAAATGAAACTCTGGGTCTTTGATCCGGTATCCAAAGACATGGAGTTTAAAGATGTCACAATTGTTCCTGGTCTTTACAAGATTTTTGATGAAATTCTTGTCAATGCTGCAGATAACAAAATTCGCGATCCGTCAATGGATATCTTAGAGGTTAACATTGATGTTGACACCAATACAATTTCAATTTACAACGGTGGCAAAGGTATTCCGATTGAAATCCACAAGAAGGAAAAGATCTACATCCCAGAGCTTATTTTCGGCAATCTTTTGACATCGAGTAATTACGATGATAACGAAAAGAAAGTCACTGGTGGCCGAAACGGTTATGGTGCAAAGGTATGATAAAATAAAAAAAAAATCAATATATTTTTTTTTTCAAAACTGACTTTCTTTTTAGCTTTGTAACATTTTCTCGACAGAATTCACTGTTGAAACAGCCGACAAGTCTACCAACCAAGTCTACAAACAAACCTGGACAAAAAATATGTCTCAGATTGGAAAGCCACACATTACGAAAAATACCAAGCACAAAGAGTATACCAAAATCACATTCAAGCCAGACTTGTCTCTTTTCCATATGGAAAAGATTGATAATGATCTTCTCGGTGTTTTATATCGACGTGTTTACGATGTTGCTGGTTGCATGAATGAATGTAAGGTTCTTCTTAACCACGTCCGCCTTCACATTAAAAACTTTAAGAGTTATACCGAAATGTTTGTCAAGGCTCTAGAAAAGACTGCCAAAGAAAATGCTGTTCCTGGAGAAGAGTCTGAGGCTAATAAATCACCCGTTATTGTTTACGAAAAGATCAATGATCGATGGGAAGTTGCCTTTGCAGTCTCGGATGGCTCATTTAATCAAGTCTCATTTGTCAATTCTATTGCCACTACCAGCGGTGGTACACATGTCAACTACATTGCTGATCAAATTGTAAGCAAAATCACTGAGCAGATCAAAAAGGCCAAGATTCCAATCAAGAATTTTCAAGTTAAAAATAACATGTTTTTATTTGTCAATTGTTTGATTGAAAATCCTGCATTCACTTCCCAGACTAAAGAACAACTTACCACAAGAACCACTGCTTTCGGCTCCAAGTGCGTTTTACCTCCAGAGTTTTTGAAAAAGGTTCTCAAGACTCCCATTCTTGACCGTGTTCGAGACATTGCCACTCGAAACGCAGATAACCAAATTCGCAAAACCGATGGTGGCAAAACCCGTCGTATTAAAGGCATGGCTAAGTTGGAGGATGCTAACAAGGCTGGTACAAAAGAAGGATACAAGTGCACTCTTGTTTTAACAGAGGGTGACTCAGCCATGGCCCTTGCCGTTGCTGGTTTGGCTGTTGTTGGCCGTGATTATTATGGTGTTTTCCCCCTCAGAGGTAAACTTTTAAATGTCCGTGAAGCATCTCACGATCAGATTATGAAGAACACAGAAATTCAATCCATCAAGCAAATTATGGGTTTACAGCACAAGAAGCAGTACTCATCTACAAAGGAGTTGCGATATGGTCATATTATGATTATGACGGATCAAGACCATGATGGAAGTCATATCAAGGGTCTTATTATCAATTTCCTTGAGTCTACATTCCCTGGATTGCTAGAAATTCCTGGATTTTTAGTTGAATTTATTACACCTATTGTCAAGGTTTCTATTTTAAGAGGAAAAAAAGTTACTGAAGTTATCCCCTTTTATACCATGCCAGAATACGAATCTTGGAGAGAAACCACTGGTAAAGAGTGCACATGGAAAAAGAAGTACTACAAAGGTTTGGGTACGTCTGATCCAACAGAAGGAAGAGAATACTTTTCTCGCCTGGACAAGCATCTCAAGACATTCCATGAGCTAGAAGCTGAAGATAAGCCTCTTATTGAGCTTGCATTTTCCAAGAAGAAGGCTGACGATCGTAAGGACTGGCTCAGACAATTTAGACCTGGCACCCACTTGGACCCTAATCTTGACAATATTCCCATTTCTGAGTTTATCAATAAGGAACTCATTCTGTTTAGTATTGCAGATAATATGCGTTCCATTCCTTCAGTCATGGACGGTCTCAAGCCAGGTCAGCGTAAAGTCATGTACGGTTGTTTCAAGCGTAACCTTGTGAATGAAATCAAGGTTGCCCAGCTTGCTGGTTACATTTCCGAACACACTGGGTACCATCACGGTGAACAGTCGCTCGTTTCGACCATTGTCAACTTGGCTCAGAGTTTCGTTGGTTCTAACAATTTGTATTTGCTGATGCCCAAGGGCTCCTTCGGTTCGCGTGCTGCCGGCGGTAAGGATTCCTCTGCTCCTCGTTACATTCACACAGAGTTGAATCCCATCACAAAGTCCATTTTCCACCCGTCTGATGAAAACATTTACAATTATCTGGAAGATGACGAAGCTACAGTAGAGCCCGAGTGGTACGCACCCATCATCCCCATGATTTTAGTTAACGGTTCTGAAGGTATTGGTACTGGTTGGAGTACCAACATTCCTCCATTCAACCCTGAGGATATTGTTAGTAACATTCGCCGACTCATGAATGGTGAAGATATGGATCCTCTTACCCCATGGTACCGTGGTTGGACTGGTTCTCTTGACCGTCTCCCTGACAATAAATTTCGGGCCTCTGGTATTGTTAACCAAATTAGCGATACTGAGCTGGAAATTACTGAGCTGCCGCCTCATACTTGGACCATCAACATGCGAGACTTTTTGCTCAATCAGTTGCGGGACAAGCGTGACAATAAAGCTGGTTGGATTGAAGACTTTACAGAAGATCATGGTCTTGGTGTGAAGTTTAATATTACCCTCACGCCAGAGGAGATGGAGAAGACTCTCAAGGTTGGTCCATTAAACCGTTTCAAGCTTACTTCCACAGTCAATCTTAACAACATGGTTGCATTTGACCCTCAAAACCGCATCAAGAAGTACTCATCTCCTGAAGAGATGATTAATGATTTCTACTACGTGCGCTTAGAATGCTATCAAAAGCGCAAAAACTTTTGGTGCAATTTGCTTAAAAACCAGCTCATCAAATTGACACAGCAGGCCCGCTTTGTTAAGATGATTATTGACAAGGAAATTATTGTTACAAACCGCAAAAAGATTGATATCATCGAAGATTTGCAGAAGCATGAGTTTCCATCGTTTGGCAAGGATGGTACTCCCAACTACATTAAGATTAAAGATGATGACTCGTTGGAGGATGGCGATATTCCCGAGGGTGTTGAAGATCCTCGTAAAAACAAGCCATCATTTGATTACCTGTTGGGTATGGCTATTTGGTCGCTTACAAAGGAACGCTATGAGCGATTGCTGAATGAGCGTGACAATAAAGAGACAGAACTCAATGTGCTTTTGGGCAAGACTCCAAAAGACTTGTGGAATGAGGACTTGGACGTATTTTTGGAAAAGTGGGAAACCTTTTTGGAGGAAGATCGGGAGCAGCGCGAGGCTCTTATCCCCAAAAAGAAGCAAGGCAAGGGCAAAGCCAAAGGTAAAGCTAAAGGTAAGGCGCCGGCTAAGAGCAAGCGCAAGCGGGATGACAGTGACGATGACGGTGATGATAGTGATGAAGATTTTACTGTGTCGGCCAAGAAAAAGAAAGCAGGGGATACCGGGGGAGGTACAAAGGCTGCGCCAGTGAAACGAGCGCAGAGGGCAAAGAAACCGGCGGCCACGTCGACACTTGACGGGTTTATTACCAAATTAGAGGAAGAAGAAGAAGATAATGAGAAGAATGTTAGTGAGAAAAGGACAACGACAAGTAGTAGGGGTAGTAACACTAGCAATGGTACTATCAAACACACTAGTGAATTTGACAAGAGCCCGGAGGATTTGTTTTCAGCGTTGTCGAGTTTTTCTTCAAGTACCAAGCCCAAGGAGACAGTGAAAAAGGAGGCCAAAGAGACTGATTCTGAAGATACCAAGCCCAAGCGTCGGGTTCTTTCGAAGGGCCCTAGCGCGGCGTCAGTCAAGTCGAGTTTTATTTCTAATATTCTTGACGACAGTGATGATGATATTTTCAGTTTTAGCAGCGTCAAGAAGAGTGTCAAGCCTAAGAAGGAGGAAACTGTGTCGCCTGTAAAGGCAACTGCTGCTCCAGCTTTGTCAAAACCCTTGTCAACTACCTCAAACGTTAAATCTGCCGGGTCAAGCCGAAGCAACTCGAGGGCATTGTCTGCGGAAATTATAGAGGACAGTGATGAAGATGCGGATTACGATTTGAATGAGGGGAAGAAAGAGCAGGATGAAAAGGACGATGAAGTGGAGGATGAAGAAAAAGATGAAGAAGAGATCATGCCAAAGAAACGGGCGGCTGCTAAACCTCGCAAGAAAGCTGCAGCATCTGCACTTGTGATTGATGATAATGATAGTGATGTTGAGATGGAGGAAGTGAAACCTGCGCCCAAGAAACGAGGTGCTACCAAAGCACCTGCCAAGTCATCACGCAAGAAAGCAGACGTGAGCGATGTGGAAGAAGTTGATTCGCCCAAGCCCAAGGCAAAGGTAAAAGCAACTAAGGCCGCAGCTGTGGTGAAGAATAAGAAGGAAGTTGAAGATGATGATGATGATGATGATGATGATGATGATGATGATGATGATGATGAAGAAGAGGAAGTGACGCCGCTAGGACGAGGCCGACCTGCGCGACGGGCTCGCGGGGCAGCGCCTAAACGATACGCCTTTGATTCTGACGAAGAGGAAGAAGAAGATGATGATGACGACATGTTTGTGGTGGAAGATGATTGATTAGATTTGGATGCTGTATTTATATAGAAGGAAGAATTTCTACTGGAATATATTAACTTGAATGTGATAAAAAAAATTTTGAATTCTGTTTTGTTTTTTTTCTTATATTATTTTTTAACAGTCCAAAGTCAACATTTTTTTCAAATATAAACCAATTTAGCAGAGCAGAAAATATAATATGAGCAGCATTGTTTTTTCAAAAGCAAACAACTTTACACCTGCATTTAAACCAGCTCGTTTTGGGGCCTCAATTATTTCGGGCAGCCCAGCCAAGGTTGAGGTTCTCCCCGAGTCGCCTTCAATTTTGTCATCTTCATCATCATCTGAGGACGATGAAAACACGAGCGAAGAAGAGGGTAATTACCAGAATAACAACAGCAGCAAAAGAATGGGAAAGTTGTTGGGAAGAAGTATGAGCAGTGCAGAAAAAACACACTGGCGACTAGTTGGAAGTGACCGAGACCGGGGGTGTGAGGCAATGGACTACGGGGCACCAATGATGCCACGATACCCTGCGTTTTGTAAGAAAAAAGAAGGAGAAAAAAGAACGGGAGGAACGGATGGGAATAGAGATGGGAATAGAGAAGGTGAAATGGATACGGAGGTTGTTGCAATAACGCATTATGGAGCAGTGCCACGAGCAGAGAATGAAGAGGAGTTTGTGTTGCGGATAGATTTGAGGGATGCAGGAAGGTTAGAGCAGGCAAGAAAGAGTGGAGAAAGAATTGGAGAAGAAGAAGAAGAAGAAGAAGAAGAAGAAATAAATAGCAGACATATAAGAGAAGAACGACAAGAGCAAAGCCAAGTTGAACTGCGGATGCCTGTGATTGAGGTCGAGCCTCGTGGCGGAGGGACTTTGTTTTCTGAGCAAGACGACGATGATTCTGGTAATAGTGCCGAGGATGACGAAGACGACAATGAAGACGACAATGAAGATGAAGATGAAGAGGAAGAAGAAGAAGAAGAGGAAGAATTAAATTCCCCTACACAAGCTCGATCATCTGTTTCAGGATCCTCCTTGATCATGCCAGTACCCTTGACCAGTGCTCCATACCCGGCCACTGTCGCCGCAACAAGTTCTATTTCCATGCCACCTGCTTCTACAGCTTCTCCAGCCGTCACTGTACGATCACTTGCCGCTTCTGTATTTTCCTCCACTGCTACCACTGCAACCGCAACTGCTACTGCTACCGCTACCGCTGCTGGTAGTTCCAGGCGCGCTCCAACAACTGGGAGACCAGCTCGTAGCGGTACGTTCAGGTTCGCACCACCAGCATCACAGCATTCGTCTTACGCTAGTCCTCTTGCGCATCCGTTCCATCGGGCACCGATTATGCGTGTAGCAGGTTCTTCAAACAATCACGGGAGTGGCTCTGCAACAGCAACAGCAGCGGCAACGACAACGACAACGGCAACGGCAACGGCAACGGCAACGGCAACGGCAACGGCAACGGCAACGGCAACGGCAACGGCATCGCCGACAGTATCCAGCTCGTCGGTGTTTGCACATAGACTGTGGCGGGGTTACTCTGCTAGAAACAGATCTAGTGCAGGAACTAGAAGCCAACAGAGTAGTAGCAGTGGCTCGTCGCCAATGCCGGAACCGGATTATATGAGAGTAAGTAGGAGTCCTGGACAAGTTGGAGGGTCGCCGCAAAGGCAGCAAGGACAACAAGAGAGTGAGGATGTGGGAGGGTCGACATGGTGGAGTCGAGTAGGAATATGGATTAGAAGTGCAGCCATGTGTGCGTGGTGATGAAAAAAAAAAAAAAAGTCAAATATTTAGAAAAACAACAAGACTTATTTTCCTATTTAGGTAATTTAACTACATGGTAATGAATGATCAACATTTTAAAAAAATTTTTTTTTTCAATTAATATTAAGAGATTGGAAATAATTCAAAACAAATTATATATATATAAAAAGAAACGACATTAAAGAGCTCAAAAAAATAAAAAGGTATTTATGTAAAGAGGAGGAATTTGGAAAAAAAACTACTAAATATGCAATTGTACTTGGGGAGAAGGGAAGATTATTTTTGTTTTTCATTTTTTCTTCAAGTACATTTACTCAGCAGCATTGGCAAACTTCTCAACAATGTCATTTTGGAGCTTGTCGAATTCAACCTTGAGCTCTTCCTCACCGCGGCTGGGTTCAAAGAACTTGGCCGAAGAGACAGAGTGCTTAATGTCGGCGGTGGACTCAGCAATGCGAGCCCAAGGAGCGCCTGTGGCAACAGCCTTTTGGGCCTCTTCAAAGTAGGTGACAAAGGCCTTGAGCATGGCATTGGTCTTCCAAATGGGGCAAAAGGCGTCATATGTCGAGTAACCATTTTGCTGCAAAAAGTCGTCCTTAATCAAACTGGAAACGTCAAGAGTAATCTTGTCCGAGTCAGAAAGGGCAGACTTACCAACCAGCTGGACAACCTGCTCGAGCTCCTCGGCATTGGAGAGAATACCCTTAACCTTGTCACGGAGAGTGGGGAACTCAGGGTAGCTTGACTCGTAGTACTTGTTCAAAATGTTGGTGTACTTGGAGTAAGAAACAGAGGTATTGACCGAGGGGAAATGCTTTCTCTGGGCAAGCTTCTTGTCAAGACCCCAAAAGACTTGGGTAATGGAAAGAGTGGACATGGTGACGGGATCCGAGAAATCACCACCGGGGGGGGAGACGGCAGCAACAATGGAAACGGAACCTTCACGGTCAGGGCTACCAAGAGCAGTGGCCTTACCAGCACGCTCGTAGAAGGAGGCGAGCTTGGCACCGAGATAAGCGGGGAAACCCTGATCAGCAGGCATTTCACCGAGACGACCCGAAATTTCACGGAGAGCTTCGGCCCATCTGGAAGACGAGTCAGCAATCATGGCAACATTCTTACCCTGGTCACGGAAGTATTCGGCAATGGTGATACCAGTGTAAATGGAAGCTTCACGGGCAGCGACAGGCATGTTTGAGGTGTTAGCGACCAAGGTGGTACGCTTCATGATGGGTTCTTTGCGGCCATCAACAACGGTAAAGAGTTCAGGGAATTCCATCAAGACTTCAGCCATTTCGTTACCACGTTCACCACTAAAGGAGTTAGAAATAAAAATAAATATAAAGAATGAATAAACACATACCATCCAACGTAAATAATAACGTCTGAGTTGGAGTACTTGGAAAGAGACTGGGAAATGACAGTCTTACCACAACCAAAAGCACCAGGAATACAGGTGGTACCACCCTGGACGACGGGGAAAAGAGCGTCAAGGACACGCTGACCAGTGAGAAGAGGGTAGTTGGCGGAAAGCTTAGTGGCGACGGGACGGGGCTCACGGACAGGCCAAGTGTGGAACATGGAGTACTCGTACTTGTTTCCTGCAAACTCAACCTCGACAATCTTCTCCTCGACAGTGTAGGAGCCTGGGGCAGCAATGAAGGTAATGGTACCCTTGCCCTTGGGGGGGAGGAGGATGTGGTGGGAGGACATGAGAGAGTTTTCAAAGACGGAACCCAAAATGTCACCGCCAGTGACGTGGTCGCCGACCTTAAGGTCCTTGGCTGGGGTGAAGTCGTACTTGACGGTTCTACTGAGAGCTGGGGCGTCAATACCGCGGGGGATATAAATGGACTGAGACTTTTCCTGAATAGCCTTGAGAGGACGCTGGATACCGTCGTAAATAGTTTCCATAAGACCGGGACCAAGCTCGACCGAAAGGGGCTTACCTGTGCGGAGAACGGGGTCACCGACAGTGACACCAGCGGTTTCCTCGTAGACCTGGATAGTGCACTTGTCACCATCAATTCTAATGACTTCACCAACAAGGTTATCGTGGCCGACCTTGACAAGTTCGTACATGGCAGAACCAATCATGTTTTCGGCCACAACGACGGGACCGGAGACGGAGTAAATGGAACCTAAGTGTGGTTAGAGAAGATTTGAATAGAGAGGGGTAGAATGAGTAGAGTAAAGGAAGACATACCATATTGACTTTCAGCAATGTCATCAATGTTAAGGTTCTTCAGCTCTTTTCGGGCATTTTCGATAGCGCCAGCCTAAGAGATATTATGAGGTTAGAAAGAAAGAAAAAGAACATATAAAGAAAAATACATACCATTGTGATATGTGTAAATTGATATTGGGATTAAAGATTAAAAGTTGTTGTTGTCGTTGAAAGAGTTATAGGTATTTGATGACCAAAGGTTGAAAGTGATGTATAAAGAATTGGAATGGTTTAGATTGAGTAATTCTTTTTATTGAAAGATTTATATTTAATAAATGACGAAAACTTTTGAGGATATATGTTTTATATATATATATTTAGTTATATATATATATATATAGGTTCTGCTGGGAATTCAATGTCAAATATAAGAGGATATGATGGTTGTGGTGGTGGCTTTTTGGTGGTGGTGAAGAAAAAAAAAAAAAAAAGGAGAGGAGGAAAGAAAATAAAAAAAAAAAAAAAAAAAAAAGCGAAGATTTAATGCGCAGGCAGTTGAATGACAAACCAAATAACTTCAACTACAACAACTACAACTACAACACGCATGGAACGGCTGGGCGTGTTTGGCTTTAAGAATTATCAAAATTATTTATTTATATATCCTAAAAAATTAACATAAAAAAATAAGATAAAAATCATAAATAATAATTGTAGAGTTAGCTGGTTGATGAAGTTTGACTGACTATATCGACACAAAAGGCAGCCAAAAGGGTTTCAGTATTTCTCAATTGACTGTGGAATGGCATTAAAAAGGCTTGATTTTGCATTGAAATAATTGAAGTTATTGAATTTATTAATTTATTTAAATATATATATATATTAAAGAATTAAGTTTTGAATTGTTTAGCATTAATAGATTCATAACTACAGACTTAAGTCAAGTCAATGGACTTATATATATTATATATATATATATATATAATATATATAAGTCTTAATATAGTAAATAATAATGACTTTAACTCAATGCTAACTACGGAACTTTATTTAAAACTTCTTTTAATAGAGGTGAAAAAAAAAAAAGTTCTGAATGCAAACAATTGAATTCCAACATTTCTTTCTTCCTTTCTTTTCTTTCTTTCTTCATTCATTCATTTTCTTATTTCTATAAGCTGTCTTCTAGGTAAACAATTCAACAATTTAACAATTTAACAATTTAACAGGCAGCCAGTGAATAAAAAGTGAGCAGCACTTTGTTTCTGTTTTGGCTGCAAAGGCTGTACAGTAAAGGCAGCAAAGGCAGCAACAACAACAACAACAACAACAACAGCAGCAGCACCAAAAAAAAAAAGGCAGCAAAGGCAGCCACTTTTTTTGTTTTGCAGCAACAGAAGAAGCAGCAGCAGCAGTAACAGCAGCAGCATCAACAGCAGCAGCAAGGCGGCTTGAACCGGTCGTGACCGCTTTATTATATGATGATTAGTTAATATTAGTAATCTTTGATAGTTGCCATGACAATTGAAACCAAAACTATTAACAGTAACAAAGAATTCTCTTCAGCCAATGGCCACCTTTTATAATCACATAATCACATTATCACATTAATTACATTAATCATATAATATATCATATAATATAACTTATCACTTAGACCTTAAATCTTTGGTACTATTTAAAAATAATGATACTTAGTATAAATTTACAAAACAACCACCACTTTCATCAACTCATTGCCATTTCTTTCAATTCATGATTTAAAATAAATAAATAAATAAATAAATAAAAAAACAAATCATTTAGTAATAACATTTTCGGTAAATATCCTAAATCGGATCCAGACTTTATTATTATTTATAAATATATTTACACGATGATCATCCTCATCGCTTTCTTGTAGTTAACTTTTTTTTTTCTTTTCAAATCCTCCAATTAAAAATATAAAAAAATGACCCCCCTGGGGTATTCACAAGATTTTTTTTTTCATCTTTATACTTCATATTTATACGTATATATAATAACAATAATAAATCTCACACATCATCATCATCTTCTTCTTCTTCTTCATTTTCATTCATACTATTACAATCATCATCATTATTATTCTTCTTCTTCTTTATTATCATCATTACTTCTTCTTCTTCATCTCAAGTCTTGGGAAATGTAGTAATAACAACAATGATAACAATAACAAAAATAACAACAACGACAATAATAATAATCCCATTTAACCTCTCTTCTTAAGATTGGTACTTAACCACTCAAGACCCTCGTAAAGACCATCGCCAGAAGTGGCGCACGTGGCCTGAATATACCACGACCGTTGTCTAAGAGAGTGCAGACCAAGCTTCTCGGTAATCTCGGCAGCATTCATGGCGTTGGGCAAATCCTGCTTGTTGGCAAAAACAAGAATCAACGCGTCGTGAAGCTCATCCTCATTGACAATGCGTTGCAGTTCTTCAGCAGCCTCGCCTATACGTTCGCGATCGTTCGAGTCGACAACGAAAATAACACCCTGGGTGTTTTGGTAGTAATGTCTCCAAAGGGGACGAATCTTGTCCTGTCCACCAACATCCCACACGGTGAATGAAATGTTCTTGTATTCGACAGTCTCGACGTTGAAGCCAATGGTGGGGATGGTTGTGACGATTTCACCCAGCTTAAGCTTGTAAAGAATGGTGGTCTTACCGGCGGCATCAAGACCAACCATAAGAATGCGCATTTCCTTGCGGCCAAAAAGACCCTGGAGGAGCTTTGAAATAGACAATCCCATTCTAAATTGTGATGTGAGTTAGTGAGAGAAAGAGATTAGATGATAAGGGTTTTGAGGATATAGGATAAAAAAAAAAAAAAAAAAAAAGAGAAAAAAGAGAAGAGAAGGGAAGGAAGAGAGAAGAAAAAAAAAAGGGTGAGATTAAGGCTATGTGGTAGTAAAAAACCTGGTGGTGGTGATAAAAAAAAAAAAAAAAAAGCAAAAAGGGGCCACAGAACAAAAAAAATGCCAGCAAAGACATTAAGGTGGTAAATAACACCTCAGCAAAAACAAAGTAACAATAATAATAATAATAATAATAATAACCACACAAATATTATTATATAAACACAACAGAATAGGTGCACGCGCCCAGCCGCCACTTGATTTGAATTGGGAAATTTCTTGTTTTAAACCACTACCACCACAACTTAATCATCACTCAATTTATATATATTTATTAACCAAAACAGACACTCTTAAAAAAAACAAAAAAAAACAAAAAAAAACAAAAAAAAAAAGTCAAACCAGCCGCTTGTGAAATTTCTATCGTTATCTGATTTCATGCTTGAAAATAGAAAAATCAAAAGACTTTATCTATACTTAAATAATAACAATAAGTAATAATAATCAAACTTCAGATCAATTGATAACTTATCCGAATTTTTCACGCTGCTGCCACTTGGATTTTTTTTTTTTCAATTTCTTTATTTCTATAGAACCTTGTTTTTGGTGTTTTTTTTAATAATGGTAAAAGTGATAACAATAATGTGGTGGTCCTCTTCCATTCCTTGCTTTCTCAAACTGTAAACTTTGTCAAAGATAATGAAAATCTGCTGGAAAATTGCCGTCGCTAAGAAAACAAATCAAGGGAAAATTGAGGGAGGGGTGGAAAAAAAAAAATAAAGGGTATACCAAGTTTGATTCATGAAAGGTTTTGGAATATATAAAAAAAATGGCCATGGATAAATTATAAATAGTCTGGGGGAAAAAATAGATAGATAGATTTAAACTGTCAAAGTTCTAATCTACCCAAATTATGTGTGTATATTTTCTCAAATCCATTGATAAAAAAAAAAACTTACTTTTTATATGATTTTAAAAAGAAGAGTTAAAGATAAGATGCTTTGGTAAAAAAAATTGGCTATTGGATTAAAATTGATTAAAGTTCCTATTTTTTTCTTCTTTGGACTTTTGATTTGATATCCAAGAGAAAAAAAAATTAATGGTATTAATGAAAACGGTAAACTAATCCAGAAATTTAAGAAAAAAAAAACAAAAAAAAAGATAAGAAGAAGGAAAAGAAGGAAATTAAAAAGGAGGTTTAAATAATTAAAAAAAATTACATGTGGCAACTGACGGAATAGTAAGCACACTTAACAAAAGTACACATCACTAACAATAACAACTAACTTTCTTTCTCGGCTGGTTGACCGGTGATTTTTAAAAGATCCGATCATTCTTGGATTTTTTCAAAAAAAAAAAAAAAATCTATACAAAACCTTTCGTCTGAATGACTTGGCTTATTCTAAATGTTTTTTTTTATTATTTCTTTTCTTTTCTTTTTATCTAATGTAACTACAGTTCAGCTTCTTAATATCTGACTCTTTTATATCGTAACCATGACGAGGAAAAAAAATGAAAACAAGGCATATAGTTCTTTGAGAAGGAATGGGGCTTAAAAGATATCGGCTTTTTGTTTTTAGATGTTTGATGACAAAAATTAAAAAAAAAAAAATAAACTTTAATTAATGTAACACGTTTAGATTAACTTAACGTAGATAAACTTACCAATTGGTTAACTTACACACACACACACACACACAGGTAACTTTATTATAGCTCTTATGCAATCAGTCGCTTGTGTGAGCAAATTGCTGGGCGTACTTAAAAAATGAAAAAAATTTGGTTTATCGTTTAGATACGCACCTAAACACACACACCCTTTTCTGTTACAAATCACTCAATGACACGTTTGTTGCAACAATTCTAAAAAAAATCCACCACTTCTTGTAACATTTACTTTGTAACAAATCCAACCTTCATTTAAACCACCTTCTACAATCGCGTTACACAAACCTCCCCAAAAAAAAAGGGCTCATCACCATCATCATCACCACAGCCTTCTTCTTATATTTTATTCAAATCCACTCTTGTTTTTTTTTTATCACTCAAAAAAGAAAAAAGAAATATCAACATATCTATATCCATAATGCCTCAAATAGAACAATGGGAAGTCCAAAAGTACTGGGAAATCTTTTCCGGCCTTAAACCAACCCCAGCTGGCCTCCTCTCTGGAGACAAGGTCTCAACCGTTTTTAAAAACTCACAACTCTCCGAAGACAAACTGGCCAAAATCTGGGATCTGGCCGATGTAGACCAAGACGGTAACCTCGACTTTGAGGAGTTCTGTATTGCCATGCGAATCATCTATGATATTGTAAATGGTGTTTACTCAGACCCCCCAGAAACTCTCCCCCAATGGCTCGTCCCTCAATCCAAATCTTACCTAGTCGAAGCAAACCAAGCAATCTCTGGTAACGGCCCATCACCTTCTTCCTCGCGTCGAAGTAGTTCTTATGATGACGATGAAGACCTTTCTCTCTCTTCCGACTTTGATTGGTATATCTCACCATCCCAACGTAACGAGTACAATGCAATCTACTCTGCAAACGCAGACTACCATGGCCTCATCTCATTTGATGCTCTCACAGAACTCTACCAAACTTTAGATAATATCCCCCGCACTGACATCTCTTCCGCTTGGAACCTTGTCAACCCCCGTTCAAATGAAAAAATAGATAAGGAACAATGCATTGTGTTCCTTCACATCCTTTCCACCCGCTCAAAAGGCTTCCGCATCCCCCGCTCTGTCCCAGCATCTCTCCGTGCAACTTTTGAAAAATCCGCCCCAGAATATTCCCTCAACTCTTCCCAGTCAGTGATCCGCCGTGGCAATGACGACACAGACTCTTCTTCGAATAACAAAAAATCCTTTGCCAATGACTACCTCACCCGTCTAGGACTTGGTGGTCGTTCAAAGGGTGGCATTGATAATACTCAAGGCACAGACTTTTCATCAACTCGTGACACGGATTGGGAAGAAGTCCGACTCAAACGTCAGCTCGCAGACCTCGAAGATCTCATCAAAAAAGCAGAGGCTGCTACCGAACGCCGCAAACGAGGCATTGAGGATTTCAATTCATCTAAAACTGGTCTTCTCAAACGCGAACTCGAACAACTCCTCGCTTATAAGGAAAAACAACTACTGGCATTACGCAATGGTTCCCTGAAAAAGGGATCTTCTGCAGATGACTCGGAAAATAGAGCCCTTCAAGACTCTCAGGAAGAAATTGATCTTCTTACAGTTCAAATCGATTCCCTTAAACAGCATTATACCAAACGTCAACATGAATTAGAAACCCTTAGGCAACAGGTCGAAGCTGCGCGATAAAATTTGCACCCTCTACCTGCTAGTGTATAAAAAGTACTCTTTAAAAAAATGCTAATCTATTATTATCTTTATTATTTAAATTTTTTTTTTTCAACTCTTTATTTTCTTTTATTCTTCTTCTTCAATATTCAATCTTAGGGAGATAAAAAAAAGTATTAAATGACCAAAGCATTACTTTCTTTACTTCTTCTCCTCAGCCTCAGGTTCGGGCTTTGGCGTGGGCAACTTGAAGCTCTCAGGTCTGTCGTCACGACCAGGACCCACGGGCTCCCAAACAGTAGCACCGACCGAGAAGTTGCGGAATGCCTGTGTCATTTCCAAAGGCTCATAAACAACACGCTTCTTCTCCTCATCATAACGAACCTCAGTGTAACCAGTGACGGGGAAGTCCTTGCGAAGAGGGTGGCCTTCAAAACCGTAATCCGTCAGAATGCGGCGGAGATCAGGGTGGCCCTCAAAAAACACGCCAAACATATCGTAAGTCTCACGCTCGTACCAGTTGGTTCCCTCAAAAATGCGAGCAATGGATGGCACCGGCGAAGTCTCTGAGGCATAGGTCTTGACACGAA
Source organism: Magnusiomyces paraingens (assembly GCF_902498895.1). Classification (NCBI taxonomy): domain Eukaryota; kingdom Fungi; phylum Ascomycota; class Dipodascomycetes; order Dipodascales; family Dipodascaceae; genus Magnusiomyces; species Magnusiomyces paraingens. The sequence goes on from NW_022474067.1 coordinate 5,386,260, forward strand.
TGCGCGAGTTGAAGCGCACAGAGAGCAGGTTGTAAACAACCTCAAAGCGGTTGGTTCTCGAGGGAAAATCAACAGCTGTAACGTCCATGACTGTCTTGTACTGAGCAGATGTGTGATCCTTAAGGAATGTAATGACTGGAATAACAGCTGAGGGTGGGATAAAGAGGGTCAACTCGTCTTTCCACACACTAAACTTTTGGATAAACTTGGGCAGTGCCGTAATCAAGTACTTGCCGTACTTGTGCAGGTCCTCGACGTGCTCAAGGTACTTGTCCGCAGGATTCACTATAGGAGCATTAATCTCTGTGGGCTGCTTTTGTCGTGGAAGACTCTTCAGGTCCGGAAGACCCTCGGGTGTGATTTGCACGGGTGCAAGGCGGGCACCGCCGCTGGTGCTCAAGGGTCGCACGCCCATAACGGCGCTACGCGCAACCTGTCGGGAAACTGAAAATCGGGCACTTTGGCCAATTGCTGTGCGTAGTAAAGCCATCGCTGCTGTGTGTTTAGGGAAGGTTGATGATGAATGAAGGAGAGGTGTTGTGTGAGTGAATGTGTGTGTGTGTATAGGAGAGGGAAAAAAAAATAGGTAGTCCCAGAGAGAATGGAATATAAAAAAAATTAAAGCCAGTGGGAATGGAGGAGCGAACGGTTATCGAGACATTTTCAAAGCGCTTTCCTATTGCTGCCATTGGTCCAAAATGTAAAAGAAAATAATAGATTAGTAATGATTAGGTAAACACATAGTTATTATACTTTAAAACTTACAACTTGCACCTACTAGCCTATGTTGAAAATTTCTGCAATTTTTCTACGTCAACATAACAATAAAATATAATAAAAGTTAATAACGTTAACTTAAAAATAACGTTAAATAAACTGGCATTTCATGTCAAAATCAACATTGCCCATTTATAAAGGCATTACATTTAGTTTTGTTTTATCACCGGGCAGACATTTGCACATTAACGAGCCTAAAATATCAACATATACAAAAAACAAGCGTGAGGGTCATTAAATTTTTCTTTTTTTTTTCTTCTCAATGGGGTTGTGTTTGGTTGTACATCAAAGTATTTAGGCCTTGATGGCAAACTTTCTCTGGGGGAAAGCGGCAGCCTTCTTAAGCTGAGCAGGAGTCTTAGCATTGAGCTGGGAAGCAGTGAGTCTTTGTCTAATGGCTCTGGTTTGCTTGGCTCTAAGATCCTTGGGGACGTACTTCTTGCCCTTGTACAACTCGGCGAGCTGCTCACGCTGAGTGTTGTGGATGATGGTCAAGATGCGAGCAATCGACTTTCGGACATCGTTCAACTTGGAAGACTTGACGTTGCTGTTAGAAGCGTGCTGGACGCGAAGCTTGTTAAGCTCCTCCTTGAGGCTCTGGAGTTCTTCCTCGAGCTCAGCCTTGGATTTGTTCTGGAATTCAGCAGTCTTAGGGTTGGCCTATTTGACAAAGTTCATGTTAGCATCGTTGTTATTTTTTTAAAAATTAAATAATAAATGAGGTATCAAATATATATATATCAGAGAGACAGTATCTAAGTCATCTGGTATTTTCTTGAATCTCAAAGGACGGTATAGGTTTCACATACCATTTTGAAATGATTCTAAGAGGTGTCGATGTTGAACGATTCAGTCGAAACAGTCGAATAAGACGGGGGGAAGGGGGAAAGGGGAGGGGAAAAAAAAAAAAAAAAACGAGAGGTGGGAAAGTCTGTGTGTGTGTGTGTGCCAATACTGTCCTACTACCATCTTACACATAGAACCTCGCTCTCTCCCACATCACTGTACCTATACGGGAGCCCTTTCCAATTTGGCTCACCTAATACCTCCCGCGAAAATTTTCCACCGCCCTCATCCGTCAATAAGATGTAATATGTGTTGTAACAAGTGTAACGCCGCACTTCTAAAAAAATTTTCTTCACTGACTCTAAATAGACTTAGGTAAGTTTGTACATGTATATTACGTAACTGTACTTGAAATTAAAATTGCGTCGTTATAATTCAAAAATATTCAGCCGTATGGGTATTTAAAAAACCTAGACTCAAGGCAAATCAGACTGAAAAATACTGTAACAAGTGACTGCTAGGGTATAACCCTAACTAGATTATACGGCTGACTTGGGTTTTAAAATTTCCCCAGAATTTCCTAAAGTTTTACTCATCTTTTCTTATCAAGTCTATTATCAGTATCAGTAAATAATTTGTCCTGGACATATATATATACTTCGCTGCTAATCTATACCAAATTTTACTTGGTCTTTTTCTTCAATGTCTTCTTCTGTGTTTCCACATACTCCAGCTTAGAAGGAATTCCTAATCCAACTTCTTTCAATCTACCCGCACGGCAGATGCCGCTCGACACAAGGCTCTTGTAAGACAACCCGTCATTGACCACCGATGATGGCGTTATTTGGGCATAGTTTTCACGCAGCCCAGATACAGTAGCTGATGATGGTGTAGATGAACCAGATGCGCTTGCAGTTCCGTATTGACGACCGGCATCAAGAGGCACGCCAAATCGAACGCGCACAAACCCATATTGGAACGCATACAGAGCGCGCCACAGCCATGCGGCAGCTGAGGTTGGCGTAGGCGTGGCAATTGATGAGCGGCCGTACTTAATGGCTGTCGGATAAGTTGCACCAGCAGTCGAACTTTCAGCAGTAGAAGGTTCAGGCTCCGTCAAAAGAAGCGGCAAAAGACTTTTCCCGTTGGAAGATGTACCTTCAGCAAACACAACAACAACTTTCCCTGAGCCCTTGGCCTCACGACTGTACTCTTCGAGGGACTTTGAAGAAGAAGAAGAATTTGGCTTCGACAAAATGGTGGGCAAGCTTAGGGCTGCCAAAATGGCGCTGACAAGCGAGACTTTATTGTAGACAACAGATTTAGTATCGGCAGTGGCTACGGGAATGACAAAGATGGAATTAAATCTAAAAGAAAAACAACATCAGTAAATTGATTTCTTTTGTAGGAAAAGCAAAAAAGAAAAGAAAAGAAAAGAAAAAAATGCATAGTAACTCACATTGTTTCGTAGACAAGTGCATCCAAGGGAGAAACGTAATTGGTGATAATGATCGATCCAGGACCTGGCAAGTACTTGATTGCGTCTCTAATCCCCCACGCTAGTTAGTTTAAATAAAAAATAAATATAAATATAAATAAATAGTCCCCACCACCACCACCACTGTACTCACTTTTTCTTGGTTCCTTCTGCTTGAATATCCCAACTTGAAATACCTAAGAGAAACACTAGCAACTTCAAAAGCGGGCGCACAATGCCTGTGTATAGAGCTGCGGGTGAGGCTGGCACGACAGCGACGACTGCAAACAAAATGGCCACGAGTGGGGTCCGGATGATTGCAGAGACTGCAGCAACAACAAGTTCTACTAGAGATGCAGGTGAAATTCCATCCGTGGTAAGTTTGGCACCAAGTGGGTTTGCAAAAAATGGCCCAATACCCGTGGCCTTGTCGCGAAAATGAGAGTACTTTTCCATGGTTGGGATGTATAGATAGTTGATGTTTGTTTTTTAAGTAAGTTAGTGAATGAAGGGAAAAGAGGTGTAATGGCGATTTTGAATTACAAAAAAACGTGCGAAAAAAAAAGGGTTTGGAGACTGCATTTTGCCAATAACAAATACGGAAATTGCAACATCAAAGACTACACATTTTATTTTTGTTAATTTTTCAGTACGGCGATGCAATTCTCGGTTTGGTGTTTATTGATGATGGATGGATCCAAAGACTTTTTTGTATCAAAACAATTCTATAAGCTTTAATCTTCTATATAAACTATATTTATAAATAACCAGATAAAAAATAATAACCAAAATAATAAAAATAATAATAAGATCCCATTGTATAGTCTTCATATACTAATAATAATGATTAAACTCCTGTAATTTCCTTTACTTCTTTGCAGGACTACCAACGTGCGGGCTGCTAGATCGATGTTTGTTACTAGCACTGTGTCCAATACTTCCTCCTCCTCCATTACTGTGCCCCGAAGTTATGGTCCCCGGTGACGATGCCGCAGAGATTGAAGCTCCTGCACCAATCCTCGGCGACGGCGACCGGTACGGCTGGCTAAAGTGTAGAATGCTACGCTGCCGTGGTTGTGGTTGTGGTTGTGGCGGCGTTTCAGACTGTCCAAATTGTTGCTGAACAGGCAACGGCTGAATGTGCCCTTGCTGTTGCTGAAACTGTAATTGCAACGGTGGTGGTGAAACCGAAGATGACGGCAAGTCTGTACGGTCAAGAGAAAATGTATACCGATGTCCACGCTGAACCGACGAGTTTTGCTGTGACTGTTGTTGTGGCTGCTGTTGCTGCTGTTGAGGTGAAAGTGGTTGCTGCTGTTGCAAGCCTTGCGGCGACGATTGGATTGTGGGCGACGAAAGGCCTTCAGACAATGGCGCAGGCGATGCGGCACGTTGTTTGCGCGGCTTTTTCTTGCTTTTTCCCAGTGGTGTGCCTCGCAACAATACTTCTAGCCGGAACGGCGACTCCGAGCTACCATTATTCTTACTACTGCTCTTGGTCGAAGATGACGATAACGACGTATTAGGTGGAGGAGACTTACTGCCGGAAACCTGGCCAGGCACCTCAGCACCAGACACAAGCTGTGAATCCGATCCAAGCTCCGCTGCTGCAGCTGCTGCCGCCTGTTGCTGCATCGCATTGTAGTAAAACTGTTGATATCGCTGGTCATACGAGTCAATGGCGGCAGGCACTGGTGCAGATGGATACTGATGATTGTCCAGAGCAGTAATACCATCCAAACTGTATGCTGCTGATTGTGAAGCATGCAAGTCCAAATTTTCTTCGCTCTCGCTGCTCGGGTCCCCAAACATAAGATACGATTGAGAGTACTCAGGTTCGCTGCTCATACTAACAGACCCATGCTCTGAGGTTGGTGAAGCAATGCTGGCCATACTCAAAGAAGGACTTATCACGGATGCTGTGCTTGCAGCTGCATTGTTGTTGGTATTGATGTGCGACGACAAATGACCATGGCCACGCCTCAAGTGATTATAGAACCGTGTGCCAATTGTATATCTCGAATCAGAGTGCGAAGGTTGCGTGCCCTGCAAAATTTGCAATGTATGTTGTTGCTGGAGCTGTTGCAATTGTTGCTGCTGCTGAAGCTGCTGTTGCTGTAAAAGTTGTTGCTGTTGTAGAATAAGTTGTTGCTGTTGCAATTGCTGGAATGGACCCACGGGTTGCTGCTGAAGTTGCAAAAGCTGTAACTGTTGTCCAGTTGGCGACCTAGGATCCTGTTGCATATTTTGCTGCATCTGCAGCTGCTGCAATTGCAACTGATACAACGCTTGTTGTTGTGTTGGCGATGACGGCAACGTGACCTGCTGCAACCCATTATTGTTGCCAATCGAGTCTGCAAAAGACGTCTTGAACGAGGTCGAAGAAGGCGTGCGTGCTAACGAGCGGTTCAAAATAACAGACACTTTTTTATCATAAATCTGCGGTTCAGAGTCGACCGCATCAATAACATCGCTGGCATCTGTGTCCGTGACTGATGCGTCGCGTGTATGTGTTGGCGCAATAGTTTGGGCAAAAAACATGTCCAAGGTGTTGAGCTCAGCATACATGTGACTGAGAGTACCAGGCTCGTTACCAGACGGCGCAGATACATTATTGGCATTGTCGTATCGATGGTGATGGTGGTGGTGGTAGCGCGGGTTAATAACCTCTTCGCGATGAAACTGAAACTCTTCAGCAACAGGCATTGGTTCGTCAGTGACAGAACAAGTAATGTAGACCGAGTGTACATTGCTGCGGCAAGCCAAGCTCGCAGTTTTGAGTGCGGGGACAGCCCAACCAGTGGAAGTGGGCACACCAAACATTGTAGAAATAGATTCATACTCCTTGACAATAGCCTCGTCTCCTAAAATCATCTTGAGAACCTTCATGTCGAGCGGGCCAGAGTTGATATTTCCTGCTTGGTCAATGACATTAAGTGCACTTTCTGCATAAGTGGTTTGAAGTAAGCGCAACAGCGGCGAAAACAAGTCTGCTCCAACCCCTGAAAACTCACTACCTTGGAGATTGATAAGCGGCAAAAGCTTTTCCAAAAATGCAAGCGTCTCGGCTTTGATCCACGGCGTGCGATTGAATAACATTCCAAGCAAAAGAACCAAACAAGAACCAGCGTGGTAGGGGAAAAAGTTGGCCGAAATGGCAGATACACACTGTACAAGGAAATCCTTCTTAGACCGGAACTTATTTTTGGAAAGCGAGGTGAAGATGCGTGCCAGCCCAGGACGGTCCTCAGCTGTGCAAATTTGTGATAACTGGTTGGTTGACTCAATAACCTCCGGTGTGATATTGTTGGTCTCAAGAGCATGCAAAAAGCGTGGAATGTTGGCTACAACAGTGACACACAATCGCGACTCGCCCATGATTTGGCTATCCATAATCATACTAAGCTTGAATAGCATCTTCAAACACGGCTCATAGCCAATTGACGACTTGAGTCCACGCAAAACACAATTGTGGAGACCCGTAAAGTTGCCACGCCACTTGGACTGTGGGAAAACAACAACAAGGCGGTCCACATTTTCTTGCAGATTCAAATCAATCTTAGAAATGATGCCGTCAAAAATGCGGAGGGATTCGATAAACTCTTGCTCGTGAACAGAACCCAGACAAGCAACTGCAGCCCAAAAGAGCTGTGGGATATTCATGAGCTCTGTAGACGAAAGTTTGATTGTGATTTCGCGCAGAGTCATAAGAATTTGCATCGCAAACCCTTGAATGTCGGGCTTCTCATCCGCAATTGTGTTGCACAGCCGTCCCAACATATCGCCAAGCATGCTTGCATCAACGGCATGCAACATGCAGCGGAAGATTTGAAATGAGCGGCAAGCCACGTGGCGCACGGGGCAAGATGTGGCCCACGAGAGTGCCACGCGCGACCACTGCTCACGTAGGTTTGGCACGTCCTCAGCAAAAATGTCAATGATGTCATGGATCGTCTTGTTCATGCTCTTGGGCGTGCGCGCACCAATCTTGTCACTTGTCAGCTCGTAGTAAGACCACGACGTGCTTGAATCCCAGCGACGTAAAACAGTGATCAGCTCGTCAGCCTTGTTCGGATTGGTTTTGGCTAATGAGTGGATAACCATGATGAGCATTTCGCGAGCTTGCGCGCTGACAATGGAAGTATAGTGGTCAAGTAAGACATAGCACACATGAAGCAGGAGTGCAAAATTGGACTCGAGATACTGCGGCTTGTCAGTTAAAACATCCACCAAAAAGATAACAGCCAGCTGGCCCTTGCTAAAGCTTGCCTCCTTTTCGCCAGCGTCAAGCAAAGTGGAGATGTTGGAAACATGAGGGAATTGTGAAGCGGCATCGCTAATATCATGTGGAGATGGTTTTTCAGGGACAAGACACTTTGGTTCAAGATACGAAATCAAGTCATCAATGAGGCTAGCACCCACAGCTGTTGAAGACAGATACACCAAAATTTTGCGCACATGCTCAACAAACTGGGGGCTGCGACGCACAAGACAGTGGTGGATAATGTAGTTGAGTACAGCCTTGACATTTCCTGGGTATTTGCCGTTACCAATGGCAACCCATAGTGCTTCAACTTCATTTTGAATCTTAGGTGAAAAGATAACTGTGATTTCAAACAAGTTGTTCATGACCATGGTGGCTGAGGGACTCGGAGTAGACCCGTCAGCCTCAACTTGCAGCTCGACGGACTGGATCCACGGTAACAGGACGGCCAAAATGTCGCGGCGCGAGATATTGTCAACCTGATGGAAAAACATAGTCATTTCCGAGAAAACCATAAACGCCTCTTCTGGGTGCTCGAGAGCAAATCGGCTTGAGAGATTAAACATTGCTCGCTTGTAAACCGCAGAGGTGTTGCTCAGCAAACCGACCTCGTAGTCGCGCACACAGTTCCCATCATAAAACTTCTTTTCTGTGGCGGTCAACAGCTTGAGAGCAAGACGGCGCAGCTCCACATTACTGTCGCCACACTCGAAAAGACCAAGCGAAAGCACTTGCCACACCTTGCAAGGGTACTCGTCAAGCTGGAGAAGTACCTCGGCAATCGCCAAGAAGTAGCTCTGAGCAATTACATTGCCCGAATTTTTCTTGTAGCAGTTAGCAATAGACTCGCGGAAAATAAGTGTTTCCTCAGGGTTTGTGGAAAGCAGGTTTTTCAGCGCACGGCATGCAATCTCAATACTGTGTTCCTTAGAAGACTCAAACATGGCTTCAATTAGACTCAGCAAGCGAGATCGGCTAAAGTTCTCAAAGTATGGTGACTGCTGAGGCGATTCGCTGCCATTATTGTGAATGGGTCCCGAGCAGAGAGTGGCCATGGCACTCAGTGCCTTTGTTTCCAAAGACGTGCGCTCTACTTCAAACCCAGCAAGCGCAATTCTGCTGCCGTCGCGGGTATAGCCAAGAGACTTGAGCGCCGACTTCATCAACCCAATACGCCGCTCAGCAACACCCTCGTTGGGTCCAACACCACACCATTCCTCAATAAAGAAAAAGTACTTGACACGCATCTCATAACTGAAAAGAGCCCGGTTGGACGAGTCTTCTGGGTTACGTTGGACGCCAAGGTAAGCACTTTCCAAAAGGGAAGCGAAAAAAATTCGCAAGCGTTGGCACCCTGGATCATTTTGGACTTCTGTGCGGGACAAGAAAAAGCTCTTGATTTCATTTAAAAAAGTCAAGATTCGTTCAAGAATCCAAGTGTCCTCGTAAATGTGTTTTTCCTTAAGATAGTGGGCTGTTGCACTAAAAACATGCGCAATCTCCGTGGCAACGTGCTCAATCTTGTTCTTAATCGAAGGATCCTTGCGCGGCTGAGATAGATACGACGCAAAATCTTCCTTCCACTTCGAAATGGCCGGCTCCAGACACTCAAGCAAAGTCTTGTAAATGTTAATATTGACCCACGTCAAACTGGTGACCACCGCATCACGGATAATGGGATGCTCTACACCAAAGAGCGGGATGACGAGGCGGAACACCGAGCGTGCTGACGTGATTTTCTGGTGGTGGATCGTAATTTTTTGGACAGACTTTTTGCGGCCGTGCTGGTACTGGTTGGTTGGAACATGAAGCTTTTGCTCGTCGGTTTGAGTAAGTGTTGTACTGGCTACAATCAAATACATACGCCACTGCTCAATGACAAGCTCAGGATGCGTACGCATTGGGTGTTTGGGAGCAAATACTGACTGGATGGTTTGTGTGGCACAAAACTCCATGACTGTGTCGTGCATGCGAACCAGCTTTCCGCAAATGGTATTGCGACAAAGGGCAACGACAACAGGGTACGACTCAAAAATGGAAATCATAACAAGCGGAAATAGTTTGAGCCAGATTGCAGTGTCGACACCATAGTCGGACTCCGCAACGTAGACAAGACCACCTGTATGTTTCCCATAAAGTTTGTGAATGCGGCGGCGCTCGGGCGCGCTGAGCACAATTCTGTATGAAACGCTCTTGTAGAGCGTAAGAGGCTCAGTAGTTTCGAAAAATGAAATGAGGCGAGTAGACAAGCTAGGAGATTTGTCACTGTTTTCTTCGTTATTGTCGTCATCATCGTCATCATCGTCATCATCGCCATCAACATTTTCGGAAGAAGCCTGTGGAGGTGGGACAGAAGAACTAATGCTTGATTTTGTTGACTTTGAAACTGAGCTCAACAAAGTGTCAAATTCAGCAGTGAGTCTAAGTAAGCGAATAGCACACTGGCGAATGGCACGGTCTTGAGAGCAAAGGAAAAACAATCCATTGCCCTCAGCTTCCTCAACAATGTTCCAAATGCCGTTAAGTTTTTGGGTATCACTACGCTTTGCGGAATCAGTCGAGTCGTCGTTGGAGTTTGCGTGGCCAAAAACAAATGCAGAGTTGTTATTGTTGTTTCCATTGGAGTTGTTTGAATTGCCGCTATTGTGGTCCGTATTGTTCCATGGTGGCCATGCAGGTTGTGACCGTTGATTTTCTTCCTTTTCAATCTTGGAAGCAGCAACTTGATCTTTCCATGTGACGAGTAAGTCAATGTAAATGTTGAGAAGAAGTTTGAAGTCTGAGTGTGAAGAGAGAGAGGCATTGAAAGTGGAAAAAATTTTAGTATCGAGGTTGAAGAGGAAATTTGTGACAATGGGAAGGATGGTGACAGGGTCACGGGTAGAAATGAGGACCTTGAGGATGCGAGAAGAAGTTGAGCTAATGTTTGAGTCAGGGTTGACGGAATTGCGGCAAAGAAGCTCAATAATTTTGGTGGTACCGAGGGAAGATGGGAAGCACCATGGAATAGACTCAAGGATAATGCAAAATAAATCAGAGATGGCTTGTTTGTGAGAAGCAGCATTGCTTTCCTTGTCTCTGTTTGTGCCAAAATGAAAGGCAACGGGTATTTGAGTTTTGAAGGGGGTGGGGGTAACGTGAGCTTTTTCCTCAGTTATTAAAATATTGTAACCAAGGCTTGAATCGCATAGAATGAGGAGCTTGCCAATGAGCCTGCAAAATTGATCTTTTGTTTCTGAAAGTGTGATGGAGTAGTTTTTGACAGGTTTGGCGGCAGTTTTTGTAGGAAGGGTGTGGTAAAAGCTGTCAATAGATTCAGTGGTGGGGAACTCTGGGCGGGTGTTTGTCTCAAAGTCATTGAGTGTGTAGATAAAGGCTCTAATGGAGATTATGAGGCGCTCGGGGAAAATATTGTCAAGGGTAACTGTGGAAAAGTCCGTCATCGTTTGGGTGACATTTGGAAACATGAGCTGAAAGAAGATAGACTCAAGGGTATATTGAAGATGGCCGTATCCCACAACGCGAATAAAATAGCCGAGGGAAGCGGCAGAAGCTGGGTCCAGCGAAGTCCAAAAGCGCTTAACGCCGTGGGCTATTAGCGGCTTACATATTTGCTCCAACTTCTTGGTAGTGTTGTTGAGGGAGTCTGTACAGCGGAATAAAAAGACCCAAACAAGTCGAGTCACGGAAGTGAGGAAAATATTGCGAAGCTCCTTATCCTTGAATTTTGAAACGTGGCTTTCATAAAGAGGAATCCAGTTTGGCGAGAAGGATTCTGGTGGGGAGACACTAAGGATAGAGGTAGCCAAAGAAAAGGACCAGGTCCAAAGACTTGGTTTAGAAAGAAGCTTGGTGGCAGAGGCGTATAGAGTATCCATAGCTTTTTCCCAAGTGGGGTAGTTAAACTCAGCGGTAGCCGTTTCCGCAACAGGAAGGAGTAGATCACAAAAGACCTGAGCGTATGCAACCTTGATGCTTGGGTTGTTGACCAGATTGAAAAACTTGGCCAGCGAAGACAAAAAATCAGACGATTCTTCGAGTGCGTCCATAGGGTAGAGTTTGACCTTGAGATACTTCATTCCGTGGATGACGAGCTGGACATTGAGCTCACGCTCTTTGGCAATGGTGCCGGTGTGTTTTTCAAGTTCAATTATGAATTCGTCTGCAACGCCGGCAAAATGAAAGTTTGACATTTCACCAAGGAGTTCAGCAAAAAGACTCCAGTTGCCGGCGCGGAGGGGGCTTTTGGAAAGGATGTTTGGGTCAGTGCTTTTGAGCTGCTTGAATACGATTTCAGCGAGCTTACTTATGAGGGAATCGCCCAAGATATCTGGGGGGGTCTTTTTGACAATTTCCATGAGTACTCTGCAAAGAATAAAAATGGAAATAAAGCTTTTACGGTCAGCAATGATCTCCTCTTTACGCAGCTGGTCAACCTTGGACCCTGCACCACGATTATCATGGCCATTTGTACGAGACTGTTTTGCTAGAGCTTCAGTTAAAGCATTTGTGGCTTTGGCAGCGGCGGTAGCTTTAGTTTTGCGCCAAAACATGACTGAGTCTATGACAGGCTTGGGTTTACTCTTTGCCGTATCTCCCAAAAGTGAGATTGCATGATCAAACTCAGGGTCGATGCCCGGCGATAGCAGAGCCTTTACTGGTGGTTCTTCTTGACCAGAATAGGCATAACTGACACATGCATTGAGCTTCTTTTCCGCATATCTCACAAACTTTAAAAATTAAAAAAAAAAAGTTAGAAGTTTAAAAAAAAAAAAAAAAATAAATAAAAAAGCATACTCTAGTAAAAATAATGTGAAGAGCGTATTCAGAAGTATTTTTAGATTCAGCTGTCTTAGTACTAGTAAGAGTATTACTGGATGAAGAGAGGTTACGCGAGGCCGAGTGACCATGTCGGGAAGTGCTAATAAATTCCAGAATGTGTGGCGGATCAGCAGGTTTCTGGGGGGCTATAGGGGATGGCTGGGAATTTTGTTGTTGTTGATCTTGCAATATTTGAGTAGGTGGCTGGAACGTGTCTGCAATAGGGGATAACGAATCAGGGATGGTGATTCCTGCAAACCCGTCAGTCATGTCTGGAATTAATATTGTAGAAGGATCAGTTGGAGATAAAGGCATTGATGTAGATTGATCAAATGATAACTGTTGTTGAGGAGGTGGTGGTAATGAAATTTGTTGAACAAATGGTTGTTGTATCAAGGGTGCGTCAGAAATTATTTGGGAAGGCTGTTGTTGTTGATGAGGGGCGGGTAGCACCACATCCTGAGATGGTATTATAATTTGCTGAGCATGCAGCTGTTGTTGTTGTTGTTGTTGTTGTTGTTGTTGTTGTTGTTGTTGTTGTTGCTGCTGCTGCTGCTGGTCTGATGGGGGGATAAATATTTGAGCCATAGTTTCAGGAGGTTGAATGACGTTATTGGGGCCCGCAGTCGCAATAGCTGAAGATGAAGATGAAGATGAAGAAGGAAACTGGAAGAAAGTGGAAGCTGGGTCTTGCATGGTGGTAGAAGAAGGAGCTGAGGGGGCAATGCTAGATATATTTATAAGACTTGGTGTAAAAGAGTAGCGCGCAGACGAAGCAGACGAGGGTGGGTCGTGGGCTGTTGTGGCTGCTCTATTTAGGCTGACCTTGTAGGGCTGTTGATCAAACTGCTGGGAAGAGGCTGCGGGAAGGGATTGATTCCGATCATGGTGGTAGCCTATAGAAGGTGTAGTAGTTGCTGCTTGAGATTGAAGTTGTTGTTGTTGTTGTTGTTGTTGTTGTTGTTGTTGTTGTTGTTGATGTAGTATTTGAGCTTGCTGCTGCTGTAATATTTGGGCTTGCTGGTGTTGTAGTATTTGAGCTTGAGGTTGTTGTATTGAGTAAGCTGGATGAGGATGATTAAGATTATCTTGAGGTAAAGCCATGGACTGCGCATGAAAAGCAGCGATTTCAGCAGAAGAAATAATTGGGGTAGAAGCATTTTGAGGAGGATGAGGATTGAATTCAGCTGGAAAATCTTGTTGTAGTTGTTGTGATTGGAGCTGGTGTTGTTGTTGTTGTTGTTGTTGTAATTGTTGTTGTTGATACATGGCTGTGCTGGTGGTAGTAGTATTTGGAGTATTTGACAAAACAGCCACAGAAGCTGGTGGGACCATAGGATGGTTTGAACGAAGACTTGCGGAGCGTGAGATGCTTGTGATGGCAAATTGCTGGTCAAGTTGAGGGAGATTTAGGGGATCGATGCCAGTTGCGGCATCGAGGTCTATGGTGGCAAAAGCTGTTGTAGGGGGTTGTTCAGGGGGGTATTGGAAATGTTGTTGATGTTGTTGTTGTTGGATATGGATGTGGTGTCCCAAGTTGGGAGCTGTGGGAGTGCTTCTGATGTTAGAGGTGGTGGTGGGGAAAGATTGTGGTGGGACCACAGAGGCAGAGGTTCCCACATTAGCATTAGCATTAGCATTAGCAGCAGCAGCAGCAGCAGCAGCAACAGAAGCAGCCAAAGCCAAAGCCGGAGGGTCATTTTCTGGAGGGTCAAAAAATCCCGAGGAACGGAGTTCTTCGGCAGGGGTATTTGTACCGCTTAGCATTAGATATTTTGGTGCATTGAGTGGCAAAAGATGAAGATTCTAAAAGGATTTGGTTGTAGTGATTGTGTTGTAAAGAGATGTGATGATGAAAAAAAAAAAAAAAAAAAAAAATTGGCTGACAGGTGGTTTGAGGTTTGGGTTTCTTTGTTTTTTTTTTTTTTTTTTTTTTTTTTTGACTGTATTATTCTTAAGGAGGGGACGGGTGGGTAGAAAGAAATAAATTTAAAAGAAAGAAAGAAAGAAAGAAAGGAAAAAGAAAAGTCTGTGTGTTTGTGTTACAACATATGTTACATCCACTGTTACAAGTCTAATTGTAAATAATGCACGTGATATAAACATGTGATTAATAAAAAATATAATGTAACACACCGTTAATTTCAGCTCAAACGTGCGTAAGTCAAACAGCCACCATAAAAAAAAGTTCTGTTTTTTTGTTAAAAGGGATTTTTTTTTATTATTTATTTTTTAAAACTTCTACGACAATTGAAATTGGGTACACTCGTACAGTTTCTAAAGTCTTTTTTTTTTTTTTTTTTTTTAATATACAAGTTAAAAAAAAAATATAGTGACATTTCAATCACCCCCATATTTTTAAAACGATAAAGAAGAAGAAGAAGAAGAAGAAGAAGAAGAAGAAGAAGAAGAAGAAGAAGAAGAAGAAGAAGTTTCAAAAAAGGGTTTCATCTATTAGTTAGAATCCATTACACACAAATACACCACCTCCTGTGTTGTGTCTTCTGTCAATCTTCATCATTTCCACCCAACCAACCTCCTTGTTGATCTTTTTTTTTTTTTTTTTTTTTTTTTTGTAAAGCGTTCAATCATTTATGTTACTGTTACGGAGTTTTTTTTATATATATTGTATATATTTTTTTCTGTTGTCATCTTTAAAAGGTCTTCCTCTCTCTTATTTTTATTACTCGGGGCGTGCCTGCAGGATCCCCACACGCCTATTGGATCTTTTAATTTTTCACCACCGCCGCGGCTTACATAAAATTTTTTTTTTTTTTATTTTTATTTTTATTTTTTTTTTTAAATAAAATTGTGTCCAGCCAAGTCAATCAACCAACTAGCCAGTAATTCCGACAAACTATTGAACAACTATAGAAAGAGTAGCCAGAATAACCCAGCAGTAGCATTTACACCCTTAAATCTTCTTAGTTTTATCTATATATATACAACTAAAAGGAAACAATATTCCAACTGGCTTTTAAGACTTGAATAGTACTCTTAAGATCTACCACATATTTATAATATAATATATATATATATATATATATATATATACCCTTCATTTACACCCATATATACCCAAAATGTCGTTTGATGGAGTGCAAGATAATGGCCGCCAGTTTCTAGATCTCGGCGGCAAACGCAGAACCAAGTGGTGGCATGGCCTTAGTTCCGCCACTATTTTCGCCACAGGCATGCTAGCCAAAGGGTTTGCCAGCCTCATGCTCAAAGATGTCGAAGTATCAAATCTCGATATTCTTCAAGAAGCCCAAGAACGATGCAGGATCGAAAAGCGGGGGCTTATAACCATTATGAATCACATGTCTTTACTTGACGACCCATTTGTATGGGCTATTTTACCAACAAAAAACTTTACCAGCCCTGACCAAATTCGTTGGAGTTTGGGAGCAGATAATGTTTTATTTTTTAACGAGTAAGTTATTCTTAAGCAAAATAGGCTATCATATCTAACTCTCGAATAGGTTTCTTGCTTCGTTTTTCTCGTTAGGACAAGTTCTATCAACAAAACGGTTTGGTGAAGGACCTTTCCAGGGATCCATAGACGCTTCGATTGCACTGTTATCAGGATACAATACCCAACAACTACAAGACCCCAGAACCAATCTTCCACAAAAATACTGGATCAAGCGTGGGGCCGAAGCATCTGACCTACAAGCATCTTTTAAAACCAACTGGGTTCACATTTTCCCTGAAGGATTTGTGCACCAGGTTTACCCACCACACCGCTATACGCTGCGCTATTTCCACTGGGGTGCCAGCCGGCTGCTGCTAGAAGCAACCAAGCCGCCCATCATTGTGCCGATTTATGCGTACGGCTTTGACAACGTGATTCCAGAAGACAAGCAGGATGATTACTCGCTGTGGGGGCAGCGCAACAAGGCAACCCTGCGTGTGAAGGTGGGGCAGCCCATTGATGATGGTCAGGTGGCTTCGTTTCGTCAGCGATGGGCAGATTTGGTGGAGGAGGAAGAGGAGAAGAAGAGAATTAATGGTGGGGCCAAGAAGATTGTTGATGTTTCTTCTTCTTCTTCTTTGACAGACAAAAATGTAATTCCATTAAGACATGGCAATATGCCTGAAGAACTCAAGACTGGGACCCGAGCACAAAAGTTACGAAGCGAAGTTGCCTTATTTTTAAGGAGTGCACTGGATTCTGTACGCGAGTCGATGGGGCTACCGCGTGAAAAACTGGACTTTGGGAACCCTGCGTTCTGGGACCCCGAGACGGGTGGATGCAAGGATGTGCCTGTGATGGGAGATGTCAACAAGTTAGAGGTGCACAAGCTAAAGGACTTTTTCCATTTACTGGAAGATGAAGTAACACCTCCAAGTGTAACTGGAGGATCTGCGGTCCGTGGAACAGCGGGTTCAGTGTCGTCTTGTAAGTAAGAAGAGGGATGTTGTTGTTGTTGTTGTTGTTGTTGTTGTTTTGAGTGTACATAGTATAGTATATATATACAAATAAAAAAAAACAAAATACAGGTCAGTCAAGGTCTTTTGGTGTGTGTGCGGCTTGCTGGACTCAGGGGTATGCGTCGCAGCGTCCAAATAGACCTTTTGCTGCTATAAAAAGTGCCAGATCTGGGACTTTTTTTTTACTATTTTTTTACTATTTTTTTACTCCCTAAAATTTTTGTATTTTAACTAAAAAAAAAAACAACAACAAACAAACAAACTAAACAAACTAAACAAACTAAACAAAATAACCAAGTTTTTCCTTCACTACCACCATTTGGTTGCTTGAATAAATCTTTTCTAAATATCAGAATCAATCTCAATCTCAAATACCCACTTTATTTTTTTTTTATTGTTTTCTCTTTTTCTTTCTTTTTTTGTTTTGTTTTTGAATACATCCTCAAACTATGCTACATATGGCCTCATCGTCGTCGTCGCTTGGGTCAAGGCAACGGACTACTACAAACAGACCAAACTCTTCAGCAAGTATCGCAACAGCAATTACTCACGGTACATCATCAACCAAGTCAAGTTCTTCGAATACTCCAGAAAAAGCTTCAAAGAAAACTTTTACCACCTCTAATACCTCCATAATCTCAGATACCTCATCCGCATCATCATCTTCATCCACATCTCGTTCCATCAAACGTCTCAGTGGAAGGTTTTCCTGGCGTCGTTCAAGCATATTTTCTTCATCCTCTTCACCATCTTCTTCACAAGCTTATCATTCATCAACTTCTTCTCAAGCTTCTAACGGCAGAAAATATGGCTCTACAAGTACTTTTTACAATCCAGGTCACTTTCCAGTGATTTCTGAACCCATTCTCGAGTTCTCAACAGCTGACTTTGTCAACTCAACAGCCATAGATACCCACGCATTTGATGAACCACCAGCTGTGGTCCCACATCCTTCAGCAACAACGTCACCTTCACAACAAATGATAAGGCAATATCCTCCCTCGCAACACGCAATCAATACTCGCAACTCGTCAGTACTTTTGGGCCGCCGCGAAAGCGTACTAATTTCTGCAAACACAACAAGTCCATTAAAGAAACGACCAGAAAGTACTGGTAGTGGCAGGAATCTTGGACTACAACGGCGAGAATCCATAGCTACCAGAAATAGCCTTGTTTTGGGCGCTGGATCGCCCCCAATGGTCCATGCTATCAACATTAAAAACAACTCGCAAATCCCGGCAGCTAATGCTCTGCGGCCACCTGTGGGGCTCGATGCACGGCAATATAACCATCAGCAGTATGGGGGATCACAGAACAGAATGAGCGTTGCGAGTCATGCAACGGTCATGAGCGGCAGTGGAGGAGGAGGAGGAGGAGGGCTGGTAGGTGGGTTGTTGCCTACACAGTATACAACAGTTGAACAAGAACCAGGCACAAATAATAATTATAATTATAATCATAATAATAATTATCATTTGGGAGCAACAACAGCAACAGCAACAGCAACAGCAACAGCAACAGCAACAGCAACAACAACAACAACACTCGAGGGACCCACCCAGCAGCAACTCCAAAGTCAGACAAACCAGCAGCAAGAAAAACACAAAAAGCCAGTAGAGCAGGCGACTCAAACTGAAGCGTACCCAGAAACAGTTGCAGAGCTATATGAGCGATTGAGCCCCAAAGACACAAAGGCAATTGATGTACTACTGGAGTACCAAGAAAAGCTCGGGGCTACGCGCCGGCGCGTGGCAGAGCTCGAGTCGCGGGTTTCGCAGGAATCTAAACTGCGGCGGGAAGCAGAAGCAGCTTTAGCAAAGGCTGTGGCTGGCAAGAAGGAACGAGACGAAAAGGTAGTATCCAAAACAGTGCACCGGCCACCACACTTGGTTTTGGTGAGGCCGCAGGAGCAACAAGTACACTTGTCTGGGTTAGTAGACCACGAGTCAGCTGGTAGTAACAGTGAACTTGCAGGAACTCGCGAAAGCGCAGCTACTATCTTAGTCCCTCCGCTACACTTGAGTTCCAGCTCCAGCACTCTAATTCGACCCCGGAGCCCTGATGTGCCACTAAACCACCAGGGAGCATCGTCTTCTCCATCCACGACCTCTGCGCTACGTGCGGGCTCGCCATCGGCACTACTTGCAAGGATTGGGGCGCTGGAACAGCAGCGTGAGAGTTTACGAGAAGCCCTCAAATCACTGCGTACAACTAAAGACCTGGAATCCAAGCAACACGAGGAAACAGTGGCACGGCTGCGGCGGATGGCGACGCAGCAGCGGGTCGGGCGGCCCGGGTCTGCGACATCGGGGAGCATGTTTTTGTACTATAATGGAAGCAGCGCTGGATCATCGCCTTCGGCGTCACCCATTAGCTTATCTCTACAACAGCAACAGCAGCAGAAGCAGCAACATCGGGACGACGCGGAGGTGGAGGATAGCGAGATGGAGCTGGAGCCAGAGAATGAGAGGAGTGGGAGCAGAGGTAGCAGTAGCAGTAGCAGTAGCAGCAACGGTAGCAGCAGCGGCAGCGGCAGCGGCAGCGGCTGCAATGGGTCTATGCAGAGGGGTGTGGCAGCGGCAGGTTCCGGCCACATTCGACGGCCTTCGCTCATGTTTTCAACACCACATGTTCTTGACTATAAAAGGGCGGCAGCTACGAGTTTAAGTTTGAGTGGAGTTGGTAGCTGCAACAATAACAACCACAGCAATAACAATAACAATAACAATAACAATAATGGGTTGTCTATAAATACGGCAGCAGCAACAACTAATATAATTTCACCAAGGTCGCCGCTATACCAATGCACAGATTTGTTTGGCGATGACCATACGGAGCCCATGTCTGAGGACCTTGATCACAGTCTTGTGTCTAGCACTCACTCGTCTCCTGGGTCATCATCATCGTCGAGTGGTGTGCATACTGATTTGTCTATGTCACTGAGTTTTGAAGATGACTCGGTGACCACCACTGAACTCCTCTCCTCTCCTGAGCAGTTGCAGCAAAATCAACAAACAAGGACAGGGACAGGGACAAGGTCGGATTCTAAGGACTTGTTACATAAGAAAAGCAAACCCAAATTGAGACTTCACGAATCAGCAAGACTCAATATTTCGACTCTCACGTTTGGAGCAGGCTCTGGCACGCGCTCGCGACCTAGCGTCGCAACCCCAGTATCCGCATGCAGCACTGCTTCATCTGTGACAGAGTCAGAAGAGAGCAGCGGGACTCCTACGCATGCACAAACCATTCAGTTGTAATTTATTTTTTACTTTATTTTTTAATTTATTTATTTATTTTTTTATCATTAATTTATTATTATTATTATTATTATTATTATTATTATTATTATTAATTTAATTTAATTTATTTTATTACTTCATGTATTTTTCAAACTTCAAATCTAATAATAATCACCGGCGCCGGGCCACACCCCAAAAGCTACACATGGACGAAAAAAACAAATAGTAAAACAAGACAAAAAACAAGACAAACACATTAAAATTAAACACCGCAAATAGTACCACAAAGCCTGCGTAATCACGCACTAGCCTCCACTGCAACAGGCGAGGAGTTTGCTGCAGCCGCTGCTGCTGATCCAAGACTGGTTGTTGACGAAGTGGCATTTGTTGGAGTGGTGGCAGTGGTTGCACTGGCAACGGGGATAGCTGTTGGCGTGTCGAGATTACCAGAGTCAATGTCTTCTGCTGAGGTTGTTGCTGCTGCTCCTTCACTAGTACTCCCCTTGCTCAAACTCTTCAAGCCTTCTCTAGTCGATGTCAAAACATGGCCTGCATATACAACACCTTCACCAGACAATTGCTTAAAAGTAGCCACAGATGCATACACTGGTCCTGTAACAATCTTATCTTTACCATAAGCAGTCAGTTTTTCATCATAAACATGTAAAATGTGTTTACGAGTAACTTCAGGCAATGTCTTCAAGTGGCTTGCTTGTACATCAAGCAATGGTCGCGCTTGCTGAAGAGCAACATGCGCCAGGTAAACAGTTCTAGCCACTTCAGCGCTGACAAATTTTTCCGATGGTGCTTGTTGTTGATCTTCTTCTTGCTGTAACGAAACACTAGATTCAGGGAAAAAGTGTTTAATCAAAAACTCAAAGCGGTCGTTAAGAGGGTGGATAAGAGGGTCCACTTGGGACTTAATTGTAGAGCTTTTAGAGTCATAAACAGTGGTATAATGTTCCTTAACACGCTCGCCAGCCTTTTTAAGAGGCTCGACAACAGAGGTACTCAAGCGGTCATGGGCAGCGGTAGAGTAAGCCTCAGCAGTTGACTTTACAGTTTCATAGGGTTTGCGGGCCAGGTCCACAGCATCAGCAGGGGTGGTAGTCTTGAGCAGAGGGAAGTTTTCATCGACGCGTGACAAAATCTTATCTCCGAAAACATCTGCCTTGGCCAGGACTGGAGTGGCGCGCTTGACAACGGGCTCAGAAATGGGCTTGGAGCGTTCCTTGAGTGAGTCGAGATAAGGACGGGCCGAGGTGGAGAGGCGTTGGACAACTGGGATATGGGTTGCATAGTCGACAGCAGCATTGACAGCGGGGTACGAGTAAAGGTGGGTGAAAAAGAGGGATTTTGGGTATGAAGATTGCTCGGGTGCAGTTGGAGTATCTTGGGGAGTGTCAGCAATGACAGAGCCGTTTGTAGACATTTTTAAAAAAATTTTTTTTTTGTGTAGTAGATAGATAGATAAGAGATTAAAAAATGGAGAGATAATAGGTTACTCTATGGGAGAGATTGATATAAAGATCCAATCGAGAGAAACAGCGCTTGGAGAAGCAGAGAAAAGGGTCAATGGAGATGAGATGAGAATAGATAAGAAAAAAAGAAGAAGAAAAAAAAAATTTTTGTAAAAAAAGGTGAGCAGGTCGTCGAGTATTTATAGGCGGAGCACAGACGGAGTTTCTTTTGTATATTTGTATATATATATATGGATATTGATGGGGTGGGAGAATAGAAAAGGCCCCGACAAGGGTGATGTTGCGCCATGTCAAAAAGCTTGTCGCAAACGTGTGAGAATTACCCGGCCAACCTTTTAGAATGGCTTTTTGTTTATTAGTGCGGCGCAGCAAAGAAATAAATAATTTTTTTTTTTTTTTTGGCATGTGAAAGTTTGGGTGGCCCAGGAATCATCTGGAATTCCACCAGTGACAAACCCAAAATCAAAAAGACTTTAGGAATTTGATGACGATGTTTGAAAAAAAAAAATAAAAAAAGAAAGATTGAGATCAAAAAGAACCATATCTGACTTAGGTTGATAGGAAAATATAAAAATATAAAAAAAAAAAAAGTTTGATCGGGAACTCATTGAAGACTTAATGTTTATGCTGGATGGCAAGAAAGGGGCGTAAATTTAACAATTGGTAAATCAAAAAGAAAAGAGTTTCTTTATTTTTCAATTCCTTTTTTCCGTTATATAATAACATTAATTCATTAATGTTTCTACATGATTGTATCATTGTTTATTTAACAACTAAAAAAAAAAGATGGCCTGTTTGAATTGAATTCCATTCACAGTAAAAAAAAAAAGAGATAACAATCCTAATATCATAATCTTCAAAGTTTAAATTTATATATATATATATATATATATATATATAGGCCTTTTTTTTTCACAATTATATTGCTTAGACTGGACCCAACAAAATTAGAGTTACAAAGGGTTCTTTAGTATTTTTAAAAGAATTGGGAAATACAGTGGAAATCTTTTATTTTTTTTTTTCAGATATAGAAGTTCGGAAAAACAAGACGACGTAGAAACATTAGAGAACAATTGCGGTTACCGTCGGGAAATGCAAAAAAAAAAAGAGAAAAAAATAAAAAATCAAAAGAGGAGGAGATTTTGAACATTTTAAAAAGGCCTTTATGAAGACCAAATGGTTTTCATTTTTTTTTCATTTTTTTTTTTGCTCAGAGTATTTTTTTACTGACATGTGAAAATGAAAATGAAAAAAAAAGACAAAGCAAACTTTTTCGTCTATTTTTGGGAATTTGTCATGACTTTTTTTTTTTTTAAAAAAAAGGGTCTATTTATTGTCTATTGAATAAATCAATAAATCAATAAATCGATCAATCAATCCAATCTAATAATTGTTATTATATCACAAAGCAATTTTTTTATTCTTGCTTTCAATGCTGTTTAAACTTAATAAGCTTATTCCTTTAAAATATTAGAATAGAATAATAATAATAATAATAATAGTAATTATTATTATAATGACTGTAGACGGCAGGAGAAACCGCTTATCTAACCAAAAAAAGAAAAAAAATACAAAGAACAAAATTGTTCCGAGGCACTTGAAACTTAAGACTTAATAAATATTACATGTGATATCTGACATTAAAGATAACACATATGCTTTAAAACATAAAGCTGCAAGGCTGTGCAAGGTAAGAAATATTGTGTATGACGTTAATATGACGCAAAAACAACAATAACAACAATAACAACAAAACATTGAGATTAATATTTGGGTAGATTTATGGATATAGACATATGTTTGTTACACGTGAATAAGTTTAAATAATAAAAAAAAGAAATAAGAAAAAAAAAAAAAAAAGAAGAACCCATTTTTTTTTATTTTTTTTTATTTAAATCTCAGATGTTTTTTTTTTTGTGTTTTTAACTCCCTAACTCCTGATATTTCTTTTCAATCGCTTATTATTGTGTTTATAAATGCACTTTTATGTTCAGTTTATGTTTTCCCCTGAAAAAAAAAAAAAAAAAAAAAAAAAACCAAGATCCTGAGCCCCCCGTGTAAAACTTCTCCTGCTTTTTTTTTTTTTTTTTTTTTTTATATATATGTATAAGAAACATAAACAGTTTACTAATTGCAGGTTGACCCTAAAGAATATTTCTTTTATTATTGTATTTTAAATTTTTTTTTTTTATTTATTTCCAAAATCAAAACAAAACAAAACAAAACAAACAAAACTAGCCAGTCAACCCTTTTAATCTGTTGTTTTTTGCCCACACAAAACAAACACGGCCCGGAGGGACCACTGTTGTTATGGTTACCCGTATGCCTATTTATTTATTTATTTATTTTTTTTTTTTTGAGGTTGTTTTGTTGTTTTTTAAGTTACCTGGTTAACGCAGTTTGACCGTTTTGCTTTTTGAACAAAAAAAAGACGCGTTGTTTTTGTTTATAAAATTTGTTTATATATATATATATGAAAAAAAATTCTTTTTTTTCGTGTTTGTTTGTTTATTTATTTTTCAATTCATTTTTTAAATAAAAATTTCAATTAACAAAAATATTCAAAAATATATATCCAACGTTCCTTTTTTTCTTATTTTTATTTATTTATTTTATTTTGACCCAATTATAGTAAAATGTTTTAAACACAAAAATAATAATAATAATAATAATAAAGTCTCTCAATAATAAACAAACAAACAAAAAATCCATTTCATCCCCTACTTTTTTTTTTTAATTTTTTTTTTTAATTTATCCCCCTAATATCATTTGTACATATACCTTCAAAAGCCTTTGAAATTCTTCAAAACTTGTCTCAAAACCAAACTTTTAATCAATTTCATCAATCATGGCCTTGGATCCAGAGCTTGCCTCAAACTCCTGGCGTGGAGTCTTTCAAACCCCTCCTCTATCAAACAATAACATTAACATTAACAATAACAATAACAACTCAGATACTCCACGTTCATCCATTCATCAAATTCATCCAAACAATAATCAAAAAAATTCAATCCCAATAAACAATCATAACTCTCTTCATCCAAGGCATGCTCATCATCCATCAACTTCATCAATAGACTCTTCTCCATCTGCAACTTGCTCCTCCTCCTCCTCATCGTCTTGCGAGTCGCCTCCCATCGACTGTGTCGATCCAGCCCTTTACCTTCTTACAAGAAACCTCGAGGACCTGAACATCTCACCATCACTCGCGTCTCCCCAAAAGCTCTCAAGCCAAACAACGTCTTCTACACCCTCTAAAACTGCTATTCACAAGACTATCCCTCCATCAAAGTCTCCAGGACTCGCTATAGCAAACTCTCAAGGTGTTGTTCTACAATCCTCTCGAACACAACACCCCTACGCGTCCGCGTCAGTCCCTAAATCTCCCGTTTTTAATGACTCTTTCGACCCAGCAACTGCAGCATCCTTTTCCCAGTTCTTTGACCCGTACGGTGACTCTACAAATCTCCACCAGCATCATCACCACCGTCTTTCACTCCAACAGCTTTCGCCATCTCCAGCTACCCCGAAATCTTCGGCGCGAACAGTCGTTGCCATGGCCGCAATGAACGGTACCCCCTTAGCGCGTACTTCTCGCGCGTCTTCTCCAGGTGCAAAACGTTTCCCCAACTTTTCGCGACCCGTCTCGAGTCCAATAATTCCTTCAATATTTTCTCCTGAAACTGATGCGCCTAGGGGTCCTGCATTATTAACTACCCCAGACATTTCAGAATCTCCAAAGCTCTCGTCACTGGACCAGTACGCGTACAACACGCTCCACATGCGAATTAAAAAGAGCCCACTGACTCCGGGACCTCTTTCAGCAGCCGCAACTGTCGCAGCAGCAGCAGCAGCAGCTGCAGCAGGGGACAACAAAAGCAGTGGCAAAGATTCTGGGCAGATCCGCAACTTTGAGCTGTTTTACGACGTCGAGGACGACAAGAACTACTGCGATGACATTAATGAGGACATACAAAACTTGGACCCGCTACCGGGATTCAAACTCCAACCGGCCCCGCCACCGCGCAAAAAGTCTCCACCCTCGGTGCTTCCTAAAAACAAACAACCGACTTGCATAATACCTCCTCCAACTACTACGGCCACTGGAATAAAATCTACGAGACAGGGTAGGATCCTACCGCCGCCGCCACCTCAATCCCCGCGTCGAGGACTTAAAAAATCTGCCCATAGTGACTTTGTGATTTTCGAAGACGCTGCTGCTCAGCCACCCAAACAAGCTTCACCTCCATACTCGTCACCACTCTCGGCCGCACCTACCACCCCACCCCAACAAGTACATCAACCAGCAAAACCTCTCAAACCCACGTCAGTGACTGTGTCCGCAACCCCTCTTCAAGCTCAACAAGCTCTCCACCAACATCAACACCAACATCAACATCAACATCAACATCAACACCAACACCATCTCCATCTCCACCCTCACCATCATCATCACCAGCACTCGCGCCAAAACCAAACAGCTCTTTTGTTGACCCCCTCAAGGTTCCAGGATGCTCCTCTTGCGCTCCCGAAACAGCGCAAAAGCCCATCTCCGTCGCCAACAGGTACCGGTAACAAGGAAAACGCAGGTATTTCGGGGATCTTTCCAAGTGCAAGTAGCCCCACCCCAGGTGCAAGCTCGACTGGCACTTCGCACGGCGGTCCTTTGTCTCCAGGCATACACTCAGGTACCACCAGTCTTCCACGCTCTCCGCTTCTGCCAGCCCCACCAGTCGTCCACTCACTACCAGCGCTGCCAGCACTTCCTGGCCTGCCTCAACCGTCGTCGCCAGCCCTCAAGACTACAATTAACAACATCCACAACAGTGGTGGTGCCAGCGGAGGATTGTCGCCGTCGGCTGCACTTTCAATGCGGCTGGGCCGCTCGGTTGGTGCACTGGAAGTCAACCGATCCGAGCTTGATGAACAAACAGCAGCGGCCTCTATTGTGTTAGGACCCAGGCCACGACGATTAACACGATCTGTGGCGCGGTCATATGCTAACGCTCCATTGTCTCCTGTATCATTACGAGCTGCTGCGGCCGCTTCAGGGAATGGAGTATCGAAGCGTAGCGCCGTGGTTGTTTTTGATGACTTTAATGATGAGTTTGATGACAATGGAGAAGATTTCGGGTATCTCGAGAAGGACAATAGATTTTTATTGCGGGGATGCGGGCCCGGTGGGTTGTTGTTGCGCGAGGCTTCGGAGCAGACGGCTTTCCCACAGCAAAATACCAAGAATGAAAACAATAACAATTGGGTTGCTGAGGAAACACAAGAAGTGGCAGCAGCGGGGTCCGACCAAAAAACATTGTCGGAAACCCGCCAATCTGCTTCTTCAACCACTTCAACAACAACAACAAAAACAACAGCCACTTCACCATCATCATCATTATCATCATCAACAAGCTCAAATTCAAGTTCAACATCTGTTTCCAGCACGATAACTGAAAATACGACGTCTACCACCTCTTCGAAGAACAAGTCCAGGAGTTCTTCTATAGATACACCAGTGATACTACTCTCAACGTCATCATCTTCTAATACCTCTTGCACTACCACCACAGTTCCCACCACCAAAAAACGAGCCAAACGGGCTGCAGGCAGCCGTGTATCGGGCTCTAGCGCATTGGCTGGCTCCAGCCCGCTTTCCATTTCTGGTACTGGATCTGGAGGCTCTTCTTCAGCCCCATTTGTTCTTCGGCGTTCGCAACGGATTCGAGAACGCGAGCGCGAGCCTAGACCTCCTTCTCCCGGCCGGCGGTGTGTTCCACGACACACGGAGTTGGCACCGCTCAAGTCTGTACTTAAGAAAAGCCACAGCGAGTATCCACAGATTGTGGTGAATAGTAGTGTGACTGGAAGCCCTTCTTCGCTAGTTACGGCATCGACAACATCTGGAGGCAGGGGAAGGAAGCAGGGCCTGAGGCCTGTAGCATCGCGGTACCGGAAGCGAGTAGCAACGGTATCTGTAGGAAGTGGAGGGAGTAATAGAATAGGAGGAGGAAGTTTTGTGTCATCGATTCATGAAGTTAAGAATAACGGGAAAGATGAACATGCTGATCTGCGGCTGAAACGGAAACGAGAAGTTTCACCCCAATATATACAGCGGCAGCAGCAAAAACAAGAAGAACAAGAAATTAAGGCGGCTTTTAAAGAAGAGGAGTTGAAGAAAAAGGGTGTTAAAGAAGAGGATGAAGAGGAAGAGGAATATGAAGAGGAATATGAAAAAGGGAAGGAAGAGAAGCAGGCAGATGATGACAATGATGAAGAAGACCGGAAACAATTGTTACCAGCTGTGATTATTACAGGACTTGAAGAAGAAGAGCAAAAGTCTAGGAATGAATCACAGGGTGAACCAAAGGAAGGAAATGAAGAAGAGGGGATGCGGAGTAGTCCTCATTTGGGGTTCTATAATGTGGAAGATTTGAAAAGGTTTGAAGAGGAAAATAAAAAGAAGAGTAAGAACAAGAATAAGGAAGAAGAAGAAGAGGATGGCTGGGAAGAAGCAGAAGCAGAAGCAGAAGAAGTTGAAGTTGAAGTTGAAGTTGAAGAAGAAAATGGAAATGGAAATGAAAATAAAAATGAGAAAGAATTATTAAAACCACAAAGGGAAAGTGCAATTGAAGAAGTTGAAATTGCAAAGTCTCGGGTTTCACCAGTGCAACAGATACGATCTGAAGGCCGTTCTCCACATAAACGTGTTGAATGGGCTGCGCAGTTAGAGTGGTGAATAAGGTTTTTTTTTTTTTTTCATTTTAGGGATTTATATATATTTTATTTTTTTTGCATTATTTAGATTTTATTATTATAGTTATTAAATTATTAAAAAAAGAGATAGAATAAAAACAAAAAAAAGAAGAAGAAGAAGAAGTTATTAAAAGAAGAAAATAAAACGTTTAGTAGAAAGTTGGGCTATCTTAAAAAAAATTTTTTTTTTTTTTTTTTTCAGATTTAATTTTAATGCCATATACTATCGAGTAAATTAAAATAAAAAACGAAATTAATGCAACAATTCATTAATAAATGGAGTAAAAAACATGGGGGTATGAATAAGATTATGAAAAATTCATTTAAAATTCATTTAAAATTTAAAAATATATATATATATATATATTTGCAAAATATAAAAAGCCCTGAATCTATCTGAAAAAAAAAAAAATTTCATTATTAAATCAGATATTTCAGATATTTCAGATATTCCGGATATTCCAGATACTTCAAATATTTCATTTCATTTCATTTGAATAAAAATTAAAAAATAGTTTGTCCACTACCACCACCATGAAATTTTTAATTGCTTTCCTTTCTACACTTTTTATTTCTGTTGCATCTGCACAATCTGTTCCTCAGTGTGCATTCCAATGCATGAATCAATTTCAACAAGATATTGGGAACAGTGGGTGTGGTCAATTGAATCAGCAAAATAAGGCTTGTTTCTGTTCTAAACGCAATACGGCATTCCAAGGTTCAATGAAGTGTGTCAAGCAGGCATGTCCTTCGAATGATGCAAATACTATTATTCAGTATATGATGACTCAGTGTTAAAATTATCCATTAATTAGAGAAGAAGCTTAGTCTAATGAATTAATGATAATTTCATTATTAAAATAATGAGTAATTATTAGAACATGAAGGTTATTTAGAATATACTTTTATAAACAATATCGATATCATATGTTGAACCAAACGGCTAAACAAGAAATGGGTGACACTATGTAATATGACGACGACGCATTTGAAAAACACCCAAAAGATTTCTGGTAGTAGAATTTTTATATTTTTTCATTATTACCATTATTATTATTATTATTATTATTATTATTATTATTATTATTATTATTATTATTATTATTATTATTATTATTATTATTATTATTATTATTATTATTATTATTATTATTATTATTATTATTATTATTATTATTATTATTATTATTATTTCTACTATACTAATAAATAGAAATAATTGTTCATGAACAAAATAGGTTTCAATGAGTATCATTTTGGGTCCAACTAGACTAGTTAATTCCAATTTTGGTTAGGAGAGTGATATTTCTTTATCAAAAAAAAAAAAAAAAAGTCTTTATATCCCCTTATTTCTTATTTCTTCTTACTCCTCCTCCTCCTTTTCTTCTTCTTCTTCCCCCCCCTCCTCCTCCCTAAATTTAAGTTTAGATTATCGTGGCTTGCAGAGAATGTGGAGATGTTGTTGTCGCAATCGTCATTGAATTATTTAAAATTCATTTGTTGTTGTTGTTGTTGTTGTTGCAAAAGTGGCTTTTTTTTTTAATGTTTAAGAATAATGAAGAAGTAAGATGTAGATCCATAATTTTGGGTACAAAAGAAATAAAAAAAAAAAAGGTGGTAATAATAATAATAACAATAATAATTTTTGGGTACTTTTATATAGAATGATTATTGATTTTCACATATTATTATAATAATAATGATAATAATAAAATCATTTATATGTGAAAGAAAGCCACAAAAAAAAAATGTTGATGTTATTTTTGTTTTTAACTATTCTTTTGTTTCTTCTTTTTTTATAATTATCACAGTTGAATATACTCTACGGAGATCCGAGCAGAAACAAAATAAATATCTCATTTGAGATTTAAAGAATGCCTAGTAAGAAAGAAAAAAAAAAAAAAAAAAAAAAACAAAGATAGATATATAGATAGATACACTTTAAGATTGCTTTTTTTTTTTTTTTAAAAAAAAAAAAAAAACTCTTCTAAATGCTTTTCCATTAAAGCGCCTTTTACTCTTCATGGGTGAAATCAATTATGAAAGATAAAATAAAATAAAAAAAAAAAGTCCCAAGTTGAAGGTAAAATTTGAATTTTTTTGAATTTTTTTGAATTTTTTTGAATTTTTTTGAATTTTTTATTGAAGATTTAAAAGTATTTAATTTTTTTTTTTGATAAATAAATACATAAATAATAATCAATCGGACGGAGTTGTGGCGCATGACACTTTTATTTTATTTTAATTTTTTTTTTTCCCTTCTCCACCAGATCAAGTAGCCTCAAATGATTTTCGGAGGTCCGTCAAGAATATTTGAAAAGTTCAGCCACAGTTCTTTTGTTTTGTTTGGTTGATATATAAATTTTTTTTTTTTTTTTTCAGTGGCTGTTACTACTGTGTAGATTTGAGATTGTATGTATGTATACATATAGATATATATAAAATTAAAATTAAAATTGTGGCTTGCTGGTATTAAAAAAAAAAAAATTTGGATTTTTGTGTGTGTTTGTTTGTTTGTTTGTGTGTTTGTGTGTTTGTGTGTTTGTGTGTTTGTGTATAAGTGTGGCTTTTTTTTTTTTTTTTTTTTTTTTTATTTCTTCCCTGCTGTCTCTCTTTTTTTTTTCTCTTAAATAAAATGACGCCATCTGTGGCTTTTTGTCACGTAACGTCACGTGAAAATAAAACTTTCTGTGGCGGGTTATATAGAATTATTTTTTTTTTTTTTGAGACGCCACAGTAGAGTACATTGACTAATGTCACGTGGAATAGCACCACTCATAGATGCTTTGATGGAGTAACAAAAAAAAAAAAAAATACAAGCAAAAAAATAAAAAATAAAAAATAAAAAATAAAATTGTATATCATCTATAATAAAAGATTCAATTGAAAATTCAAATCAATTAGAATCTCAATTTTTTTTTCTTAAAGATTAGAGATTCAATCAAAATAAAAATAAAAAAATAAAAAAATAAAAAAATAAAAAAATAAAAAAATAAAAAAATAAAAAAATAAAAAAATAAAAAAAGACGCACTCCGTTGGTTATCTAACAAAAAAAAAAAAAAAAAAAGGAGAACCGCTAAGGTGTTGGTGTTGATGTAGTTGAAATTGTGAAATTGTGGAATTGTGAAATTGTGGAATTGTGGAATGAAAGGGCCCCATTGCAACAAAAAAAAAATTTAAAATAAAATAATTCAAATCCCTAACCCAAACCGATCACTTTTTTAACATAAAAAAAAAAAAAAAAAAAAAAAAAAAGATTGGCAAGGTTATTTTTTTTTATTATTTTTTTTTTTATATAAAACCCCCAGGACTTCCCCAAATCTTTTATTTTGAACAAATCTTTTATACATACAATTTATTTATAAATATCCAAATATTTTCTTATTTATATATTTACAATATAAATATACACAATGAACCATCCAACATCCATTGCAGATCTACTAAACCATCCTTTACCTCCTCTTAAAGAATCTCTCCCATCAACTCCTCTACAAGACTCTTCAACCCCTTCAACTCCAACCGCATCTTCCTCTACATCCCCACAACCAGTCCTCTTTAACCACAATAAACCTGTCATCAACACTCGTGTCCCTGAAAACAGAATGAAAAAATACTGCTACAGACATCACCCTGAGGTCTCGTGTAATCGCCAAGCTGATGCAAACCAAATGACTGAAATCCAAGGTGATATCGACAAGCTCTCAGATGTAGACCGTACAGCCATCTCTCACGTCTGGTCAATATTCTCTGCTGCACCAGCAAGCCAACGATCTCTTATCCTCAAGGGCCTTCTTGCCCAATGTTGTTTCCCACAACTCTCCCAAGTCTCTTCCATGCTCGATAACCTCATTCGAATCGATTTCCTCTCAGCCCTTCCACCAGAAATCTCTTTTAAAATCCTTTCCTATCTTGACTCAACTTCACTCTGTAGAGCTGCCCAAGTTAGCAAAAAGTGGAAACAATTAGCAGATGATGATATTGTTTGGCACAGAATGTGTGAACAACACATTAACAAAAAATGTACAAAATGTGGCTGGGGTCTGCCGCTGCTCGAAAAGAAGCGCCTTCACGACTCTAAGCGCGCTATTGAGGCCCGCCTCAAGGCCATGAATGAGGGTGCAGCCACAATAAATGACCACGGTAAACGTCCAAATGAATCTACATCTTCCTCTTCAGAAATCCAAACCAAAAAACGACGAACCCGCCCATGGAAAGATGTTTACAAGGAGCGCTACTGCATCGAGGCTAACTGGCGCAATGGCCGTTACCGTACTCTCACTTTTGAGCACCCATCCCCAGTCCTGTGTCTCCAGTTTGATGAACAATATCTCATCACTGGTACTTATGATGGCCTCGTCTCGATCTGGGATGTGGAAACTGGCAAGCTTGTCCGCACCCTTAAGGGCCATCTCTCCGCTATTAGTGCCCTCAAGTTTGATAACCTCAAGCTCATCACTGCTTCCCGTGATACTACCGTCCGTGTCTGGGACTACCGCAAAGGTGACTGCGTTTGCACCTTTCGCGGCCACGAAGGCCCTGTCCTGTGTATTGACTGCGACCAACGTCTCATTGCCTCAGGCTCGGCTGACAATAACATCAAGGTCTGGAACTTTACTACAAAAACATGTTTCACTCTCCGCGGACACACCGACTGGGTCCAAAGTGTCCGCGTCCACTCGGCTTCTGGCACTCTCTACTCGGGCTCTCAAGATGCTACAATCCGCATGTGGGATCTCGTAACCAAAAACTGCATCCGTGTCTTTAGCCAACCTGGCTCTGAGGGCAGCCATGTCGCTCAAATCCAATCTGTCATCCCTCTTTACATTGATCACCTCCAAGGTGATGAACATGGATGCTCTGTTCCTCCTCGTCGCAACCTTGCTAGACCCCACCAGCCTGCTACCACCTCTTCACAAGAATCAGAAGACTCAGGTGCTCTTTCGCCCAACTCTTCGCGTCGCCAACTCTCTGAAGAACGTCAAACTTTTGACGACTCGGTTTCTCGCAGAAGTTTCTCTACTCTTGACTCAAACAACCAGCCCACTGTAAGACCATCCTTCTATACTCCTCCTCGCTCTTCAGATCCCTTCAGCGTCGAGGAACGCACCAGACGTATGAATGCTCGCCCTACACATATCTTGTCTGCATCTCTCGACTCAACCATCAAGATGTGGGATGTCAACACGGGTGCCTGTGTTCGCACCTTTTTCGGCCACATTGAGGGTATCTGGGGGATTGCCGCAGATAACTTCCGAGTGGTGTCTGGATCCCATGACAAGCTTGTTAAGGTCTGGGACCTGCAATCGGGCCGCAACTGGCACACCTTTAATGACCATACTTCTCATGTTACTTCTGTGTGTTTGAGCGATACACGTCTGGCCAGTGGTAGTGATGATGGTATGGTCCGCATGCTGTGCTTTGATGACTTTGAGGGGGAGAAGGATGAAGAGGCTGCTTCAGCTTCAGCTTCTACTTCTACTTCTAGTTCAAGTACACCTGCTGCTACTACGACCACCGAGACTTCTGAGGCAGGACCTTCCAATGCTTAAAAGTGGTCTTTTGCTTTTTTTTGTTTTTTTTTTTTAATGACTTGTTTACGATTATGAATTTGCCTTTTTTTTTTTTTTTTTTTTTGTTTATTACTGCTACTATTATTTATTATTACTGTGTATTTTTAATTATTAAAAAAAATTGTTTCTCTTGCTTTATTTATTTAAAACAAATTTATTTATTTATTTGGTCTTAAAAAAAAAAAATTATATACTTTAAATAATTGTGATTTTAACTAGCTTGAAAAATTATATTTTATTTTTTTTTATTTTTTTTTTCAGTGATGATGATAAGGAAAGTTTCGGAGTTTGGCATAGCCCGATTCTTGTAGTTAAAAAAAAAAAAAAAAAAAAAACTGGGTATATTTTATTTTATTTTATTTTATTTTTATAATTGCATATGAAAATCCAATTCTCTCACTCACTAACAATTGCCCGCGTGCGCACATATGTCAAAAAATAAAAAAATAAAAAAATAAAAAAATAAAAAAAATAAAAGATAAGAAATATTTTCTTACTCATTGCCAACTATAGTAGATATATTATAACATAAATAATTATTTACAATTAGAGAATGAGGAAGGAAAAACAAATAAAACAGTCAAAAAATAAAAAAAATTAAATGAAAAAAATAAAAAAATAAATTAAATTGAGCAAAAAAATTAAAAAAAATAATGCCGTTGCCCAGAATCGAACTGAGGTTTCTTCGGAATTGTTCGATTTTTGAAGCCACAACGAAGTGTACTAACCACTATACTACAACGGCGTTATTATGGGTTTTTAAAAATTCGTGACATACCTAATAATCTTGATATCAAACTGTGTAGTAACCTTTGCAAAAATAGTCTTTAAAATTATAGGGGAAAGGGCTGGATGGTTTAAAGGATAACACGTTTGCTCGACAGCGGAAGATACTGGGTTCGATTCCCAGAATACCCCCTTTTCCTGAGGATGTGTACGGGAGTATACACCTAGACTGAAAAACCATAGGCTACCCTGGTTACAGGAATGCCGACTCTTCCGTACAGTCTAAATAGCCTGCAGGTGATTGCGGGCCGTATCTCTGACGGAAGAGATTAAGAAATACATGGGCGTCGGTGAAGATAAGTGGAAATGGGTTGGGAAGGTTTTGGGACCGACAGACTGGTTCTCCCTGTTCCTCGTAAGCTGGCATCAGGGCCCATCTTCCGGGCTACCGGAGACGCACAGAACAGAAACCACCCGTACTAAAAAGGTACAAATGAAAACCGGCAAGTCACATAGTCAGACAATAAAAGGATAGCGCAGGTGCTGATGTTATATATAGTTCTATAACCCTTGAATAAAAACAAACAAACAAACAATATTTTTACAGAAACTGGAAAAAAAGAAAATAAATGAAGAGCAATTACTTACATTAGGTCTCACTCTGAATTACGAGCATTAACTACTAAAATTGAAAAGTTTACAAATCGAGATATGGTTACCATTTTGGTTAAAGACATTACAATTGTCAATGTCTATAATCAACCGAAACCATCCAAGAAATACCCTGAGCCACCGGTTTTTGAGTTTCTCAAACGGGAAATCAAGGAACAATACTCAAAGATTGTCATTGCAGGTGATTATAACTTACATCACAAGGAATGGGAATCAAGGGCAGGTCCGAATACGGAAGCAGATGAAGTTGTTGAGTGGCTACATGAAAATGATATGATGTTAATTACTCCAAGAAATCAAAAAATATACAACAATAGAACCAATATTGATTTGGTTTATGGTTCAGTGGACTTACTTCATAGAATTTCATTTAGTGGAGTGGATGAAAATACACTAAGTGATCACTCAATTGTGGAGTGGGACATCTCTATGTCTCAGAGTAAAAACGGGGATGAAGTTTTTACTTCGGTGAAGAGATTGAATATTAAGAATGCAGATTGGGAAAAGTTTGACAAGGAGCTTTCTTCTGCCATTAAAGATTTTAATGTGCATAACAAACCTCTAAAATCAACTGACCAAATTGATGACCAAGCTAAAGTTCTTGAGGAGGTTGTAAAAAGAGCAATGGCAAAGTCGATGAATGAAGTTAAGGTGATGAAAAAGTTCAAACGCTATTGGAATCAAGAATTAAGGGAGAAGTTAGAAAAAGCGCTAGAAGCTAAAAGGGAAGCCCGTCAAAGGCAACCTTCTTTGGCTTTGAAACGACAAAAAATCGAAGAGGCGAAAAAAGCTAGAAAAATTTTTGACCACAGTTTGCGTGAAGCAAGTACTGAGCAATGGAATAAATATTTGTCTAGTTTAGAAGGAAATGACATTTGGAAGATTTTGAAGTATATTAATCCAAAAAGCAATGATACCATTATACCACAAATTAGAAAAGAAGATGGAACTCTCACTACTACTGTTGACGAAAAAAGACATGAAATATGGAAGGCACTTCTACCTGAAATTGATCATGGTCTTGATAGAGAGTTTGAAATTGATGACGATTCTCGATGGCCAAAATTAGAGTTTGATGAAGTTGACTCTGCATTGGGTGATACCCCAAATGATAAAGCTCCAGGAGACGATGGAATTACTGGCAAAGTTTTAAAGATGGCATGGCTGAATAAAGACTTAAAGGAAAGGTGTTTCAAGCTTCTCCAAGCTTGTGTGAAGTTTGGATACCACCCAAAAGTCTGGAGACATGGCATTATTGTTGTTATACCTAAACCTAAGAAACCTGACTATTCAAAGCCAAGAGCATACCGAACGTACCAATTTGTAAGTGAAAGAGAAGCTAGTATGCTCATGGACCGAAGAAAAGGATCAGTGCAAAAAATTAGTACTGGAATTCCACAAGGCTCACCTATTTCACCACTACTTTTTTTGATATATTCCACACCAATGTATCATGCCATTAAAGAATGGGGTGGAACTCCTTTTGGCTTTATTGATGATGTGACTATTACCGTTGAAGGTAAAATTGAAGAAAATACCAAAAGCTTAAGCAACATATTAGAAAAATGTTGTAATTGGGCTAAATCAAGAATGACCAAAATTGATTTGGGTGATAAATTGGGTTTTATTCATTTTACAAAAAATGTGAAACCTAAAGATGAGAAAGTGCAACTTACTTTACCTAATGGAGAACTTCGTGAACCCCAGAAGGAAGTTAAATTGCTTGGAATTACTTTGAACAATCTGCTTGATTTTAAATCTCATATTTTGAATAAAATCAATAAAGCAAGAAAAGCTGTTGGTGCTATTTGGCATCTTGGTGTCGTGCAAAAAGGTATGCGAGGGTCTGCAGTCAGATCACTGTATATTGCTTGCGTGAGACCAATTGTTGAATATGGCTTAGAAATTTGGCATCATAAAGTCTTGAAAGGAGAAATCCACAAGTTGGAAGTGATGCAGAACATGGCTTTAAGAAGAATTGTTGGTGCTTATCGCACAACTCCTATTGCGGTACTACAAAAGGAAGCTGGTATTATGCCATATAGTATTAGGCTAAAATTTATGGTGGCACGAAAAGCTATTCGTTTACACCTAAATATTAGCAAAACTAATCCTATTAATGGTCATTTGTTAACATTGATTGAGAAATCTCCAATTGCAAAGCTAACCACGCTTTACATGTTGGCGAAAGATGATAGAGACTATATGATTAAAAAGGATGAAAAACGAAAATGCAAGAGGGTTGAACCTCTTACACTGAAACAACAACAATATCAGACGATTGGAATTTTGAAGAAACAAGCAATGGAAGAATGGCAAGAAATGTATTGGAACAGCAGTAAGGATCTGTGGTATCATAATATCACAGTGGAGTCGAAATGTACTGATAATCTTTCCAAAATGGTTACGGGAGTGATCATGAAGAAAGATAGTCGAAGGAACTTGGGTAATATTACTCAATTTCGCACAGGCCATGGCAACTTTGGCGCATGGTTTAAAAAGTTTGAAATTGAAAAGGATAGTTACAACTGCAAATGTGGAGAGCTGGAAACAGTTCATCACATTTTAGTTGAGTGTCCTTTGCTTGAAGAGGAAAGAAAAGAACTGAAACGGA
The DNA here is from genome assembly GCF_902498895.1 of Magnusiomyces paraingens. Taxonomy (NCBI): domain Eukaryota; kingdom Fungi; phylum Ascomycota; class Dipodascomycetes; order Dipodascales; family Dipodascaceae; genus Magnusiomyces; species Magnusiomyces paraingens. The sequence continues at coordinate 5,423,878 of NW_022474067.1, forward strand.
TATCTCCAGAGATGGACATGTCGACTCTCTTAAACAGTTTAACTGGCTTACAAGAGATTGTAAGCTTTATCTCTGCTTGGAGGGATTAAGAAATACAATTACAGCGTTGATGAAGACAAGTGGAGATAAGTTGGGAAGGTTTGGTTATTTTTAACCCCCTGTTCCTCGTAAGCTGGCATCAGGACTTATTTTCGGTGTGTTGGAGATGCATTGTTGAAGGCAAAATTAAAAGTTTATTATTAAAATGAAAAGATATATAGTATGGACAAGAAGGATAGCGGAGATGCTGATGTTATATAATTCGATAACCCTTGAATAAAAACAAACAAACAAACAATTTTGGGGCAAGTTAGATTTTTATTACTTATAAGATGACAGATGAATTTCTTTTAAAGCTGTTGGAGAAGCATTGTTAAAGTCAAATTAAAAATGTATCACGAAAATGAAAAAATATATAGTAAGATTAAGAAGGATAGCACATATACTGATGCTATATAATTCTAGGACCCTTGAATAAAAACAAAAAAAAAATAAACAAAACATTGGGTTTAAGTGAATTATCCCTCGGAAGTTTTCAAACTGTCTTAAATACTTGAATTTCTCATACCCAGATCCTTTTTCTTTCTTTTTTTTTTTTTTTTTTTTTTTTTTTTTGAAATGACCAGGGTCACCATTATACAATTAATAATAAAAAAAAACTAAATATACAATTTTTATGAATTCAAGTGTTAAATAGTGGTGGGATAAAATTTTCTTTTATGAAATGGTGAATTTATGTTGAATAGGATTAATTATAAATACACACATATTTTTTTTAGATTTTTCAAATAACAAAATTTATTTATTTTTTTTACCTTAGTTTTTTTTTAATCTATTGAGAACAATAATCTTTTATTGTTTATTAACTTTGGCAATTTCCAAACTTTTTGAGTTGTTTTTTAAACCAACCCATTTTTTATACTTAGCATCACAATAGCAATTATTGTAATGTTAATTTTTTTTTTAAATCTTTAAAATTCAAGGTGAAATATTTTACTTTGTTTTAAGATTATTTAAAAATAAAATATAGATTTAAAATCACTGGCACTTATGACGACTAGTCGTTTTTTTTTTTTTTTTCTTCCAGTATTAAACTTTTTTACAGTATTTTAAAAGATTTTTTTTATTTTATTTAAATAATATTGACTTGTAACTATAACTGATATTAAAAATTTGGTTATTTTTTAAAGACTATGTTTGTTTGTTTGTTTTTATTCAAGGGTTATAGAATTATATAACATCAGCATCTGCGCTATCCTTCTTGTCCATACTATATATCTTTTCATTTTAATAATAAACTTTTAATTTTGCCTTCAACATTGCATCTCCAACAGCCCGAAAATAAGTCCTGATGCCAGCTTACGAGGAACAGGGGGTTAACAATAACCAAACCTTCCCAACTTATCTCCACTTGTCTTCATCAACGTGCCTTGTTTGTTTGTTTGTTTTTATTCAAGGGTTATAGAACTATATAACATCAGCATCTGCGCTATCCTTTTATTGTCTTGACTATGTGACTTGCCGGTTTTTCATTTGTACCTTTTTAGTACGGGTGGTTTCTGTTCTGTGCGTCTCCGGTAGCCCGGAAGATGGGCCCTGATGCCAGCTTACGAGGAACAGGGAGAACCAGTCTGTCGGTCCCAAAACCTTCCCAACCCATTTCCACTTATCTTCACGGACGCCCGTGTATTTCTTAATCTCTTCCGCCAGATATACGGCCCGAAATCACCTGCAGGCTATTTAGACTGTATGGAAGAGTCGGCATTCCTGTAACCAGGGCAGCCTATGGTTTTCAGTCTAGGTGTATGCTCCCATACACATCCTCAGGAAAAGGGGGTATTCTTGAAATCAAACCCAGTATCTTCCGCATTCAAGCGAATTTGTTATCCTTTACACTATCCAGCCCTTTCCCCCTATCAACGTGCCCCAAAATCTGGTAAAATATGTATTTAATTCAAGGTGGCTTTTTTAGGTCAGACAGCTCTAAATATCACGTGATTAGGCACTATGGCCGAGCGGTTAAGGCGAAAGATTAGAAATCTTTTGGGATTTCCCGCGCAGGTTCGAGTCCTGCTGGTGTCGTTATCTTTTTGTTTTTAATTATTTCCTTTTTCTTTAATTTTTATAATTCTTTTTTTTTTTTTGAAGTTTCAAGAAACAAAATATATATTTGGAGGTGGTGGTTTGAAGTTGTGTTTAACTTTTTAAAGTTTTTAAAGTTTAAACTCTAAAAAATGCCAATTAATTGGCTTATTTGTAATATTGCAGATGTGTGTACAAATAGTTATTATGCAAGTGTAGAGGTAACAAATAAAAAAATAGAACTCATTTCAAAAAATGAAAAAGAACTGTTAGTCTACAAAACAAAGTCACTGACTTTTATTGATATGATTGATTTATCTCTTCTAAGCAAAATGGATTTGAAGACTAAAACTCCTTTTTAGGTTGGTGTTTATAACAGTTTGATATGTCTTACAGGTTATGAAGAAAAATTAAAAATCATTATTATTATGTCATCATTTTTCTTACACACTAAAGAAAAATAAAAACTTTACACCAACACCACAAAACCCACATTTCAAAAAAAAAAAAAAAAAAAAAAAAAAAAAAATTGGAAAAAACATTGACCAAACTGTTACCTTGTAAATAATTTTAAACAAAAAAAAGAAATATGCGTCAGCCCGGAGTCGAACCGGGGGCTCGTCGATGGCAACGACGAATTTTACCGCTAAACCACTAACGCTTTCTGTGATAAACAAAAATTTTACAAATATTAATTCGTACCCTATTTAATATTAAAAAATTTAAAGGTTTTGGGGAACTTGTTTTCAGTGACCAGTTTACCATTCCATGATTAAACCATTTTAAGTAGCTGAATGATTATTCAAATTTTTGTGATTTGGAGTTTCAACTAATGCAAAATCGAATTCATCAGTCTCTAATTTTAGCCTTCCAGAGTCGTCATCAATCTCAAATACACAATTAGCGCCATGAACAATTTCAGATAGAAGCACAATACTTATTTTTTTTTTTTTATTTGATGGTAATAATCAATTTTTTTTTCTTCTTTTCAGATTTGTGGCATAATAGTATCTTTCCGTTTTGGTTCAATATACTTTAAAAATCTTCCAAATTTTATAACACTAATTTACTTTATCAAAGTTTTCCTTACTTTTTTTAAAACATCCCCAAAAGCTTCAGTTTCATTATCAATATGATAGTTTTATTTCAGAGTTCTCTTTTATGTACATTAAAATTTTTAACCACAAAAAAAAGTTCCTTATAAAAAATTTTCTGCTCTGAATTGTTAAAAATATATAATCTATTCACTGAGGCTATTACCAAATTTCAATTTTTGGATAAATGCATAGAAAGGTGCAACTTAATAATTCAATAATTCATAAATATTTAGATTTCTAATATCCTTTTCGAGCAAAACTTTTGGCAGAGAAAGCATTGATGTCGATATTATAAAATTTAATAAGTTTAATAAATTTAAATAAATATAAATTTTTTTTAATCGTCTGTAATAGTTATATCGTATGAATATCAAGAGTCAATGAAACTTATTTTATTAAATCTAATTATATTTTCTATAATGAGAAAACTCAATAAATATTAAATTATTTATTTATTTATTGATTCAAAGATTGTAAAATTATATATAATCAACGTCAACACTAGCTTCTATGCTTTTGCTATATAGATTTCCATTTTCTCAAAGATTTTTTTTATTTGACTTCAACATTGTATCCCCAATACTTGGAAATAAAGTCTCAATGCCTGCTTAAGAAAAACAAGGGGGACAAAAGCCAAATATCCTCAACTTATGTTCCACTTGTCTTCACCAACACTGTGATTTTTTCAATCCCTCCAAGCAGATATAAATTTCCAAGCTCTTGCAAGCCAATTGAACTGTTTAAGTGAGTCGACATGTCCATATCTGGAAATATCCGTTTCAATCCATTTTTTTTCTCCTTCAAGCAAGGGACACTCAACCAAAATGTGATGAACTGTTTCCAGCTCTCCACACTTGCAGTTTTAACTATCCTTTTCAATTCCAAACTTTTTAAACCATATACGGTATATACGCAAAAAATTACCATGGCTTGTGCAAAACTGAGTAATGTTACTCAATATCCTTCAATTATCATTCTTCATGATCACACCTGTGACAATTCTACTCCACTGTGATCTTGTGATACCATATATACTTATTACTATTCCAATGCATTTCATGCCATTCTTCCATTACTAGTTTCTTCAAAATTCCAATCATCTAATTCTGCCGTTTCGTCGGTGTAAGATGCTCTACCGTCTTGAATTGTCACTTTTCATCCTTTTTAATCATCAGGTCTCTTTCATCTTTCTCCAAAATGTAAAGCGTGGTTAGCATTTGCAATTGGTAATTTTTAATCAAAGATAACAAATTACTATCAATAGAGTTAACTTTGCTAATATTCAGGTGTGAATGCAGAGCTGTTAGTTCCACCATAAATTTCTGTAAAAAATTATGGCATAATACCAGCTTTGATTTGTAATACCGCTATAAGAGTTGTGCAATAAGCACCAACAATTCTTCTCAAAGCCATATTCCACAATTGTCCTCACGCAAACAATATACAAGGATCTGATCGCCAACCGCTGCATACCTTTTTGCATGTCACCAAGATTTCAAATAGTACCAACCGCTTTTCTTGTTTTTTGATTTTATTCAAAATATAAATTTTAAAATTGAGAGGGTTGTTCAAACTGATTCCAAGCAATTTAAATTCATTCTGGGGTACACCAAGTTCCCCATTAAATGAAATAAGTTGCATTTTTTCATTTTTTAAGTTTCATTTTTTTTTTAAAAAAATGAATAAAACTCAATTTATCATCCTAATAAATTTTTGGTCATTCTTGATTTAGCCCAGTTGCAACTTTTTTTCAATATATTGATTAGGCTTTTGATATTTCCTTCAATTTTACCGTCAGCGGTAATTGTTACCTCATTAATAAGGCCAAAAGGTGTTTCATCGCATTATTTAATTGCATAATGCAATGGTATGAAATATATCAAGTAAAATATTCTAGTTTTGTAGAATATCAGTTCTGTTTTATTTTTTTTTTTTTGCGCTGATTTTTTTCTTCGGTCCATGAGCATACTAAATAGTTTCCCTTTGACTAAAAAGCTTATATTCCCAGTTTATAAGTGCTTTGGGTAGGGTCATATATCTCCATTGTGTCTGCCAAGATATTTCTGTTAGCATTAGCAAAAGCTCCTTGAATATCAATAAGCATAGGATAGCAGAAATTTTTTCTTTACTAATTTCAATTTTTTGGACAAGTTCCAAAACAGCATCCGTAGCACAAGAACCTTGTCTTCCTCCATATTGCTCTGGCAGAAGCAAGTGTGTTGTTAGTTTGGTCATTCTATTTTTGTATAATCTTTTGTAGTACCTTAGATGGGATCTTAAATAAGGAAATTGGTTGATATGCACTTGGCTTTGAATAGTCAGATTCCTTAGATTTAGGTATAACGATAATAATACCATGTTTCCAGACTCATGGGTAGTATCTAAACTTCACACAAGCTTAAAAAAGCTATATAAACTTTTCCTCATAGTCTTTATTTTACCTCGCCATCTTTAAAACTTTGCCAGTAATTCCATCATCTCCTGGAATTTTATCGTTTAGGGTATTAGCCAATGTAGAGTTAACTTCATCAAACTTTGATTTTGGCCATCAAAAACCATCATCAATTTTAAACTTTTTATCAAGACAATGAAAATTTTCAGGCAGAAGCGCCTTCCCTATTTGATGTCTTTTTGCATCAACTGTAGTAATGAAAGTTCCATCTTCATTTCTAAGTTGTGGTATAATGGTATCATTGCTCTTATAATTAATTTTAATTAAAATCTTTTAAATGTTACCTTTTTTTCTAAACTTTCCAATTATTGATTCTATTTCTCAGGACTCCCAACTTGCCCAAAAATCTGGTAAAATATGTCTTTAAATCTAGGTGGTTTCTTTAGGTTAAATAAGTTTAAATATTACATGATTAGGCACTATGGCCGAGCGGTTAAGGCGAAAGATTAGAAATCTTTTGGGATTTCCCGCGCAGGTTCGAGTCCTGCTGGTGTCGATATACTTTTTGCAAATAAAATTTTATCATTTTTTTTGGAATTTTATTTCTTTTTTCAACTTGATTTTAAATGTTAGAAAGCTGGTGATGTTGGTAGTGTTCAAGAAATAAATTTCATTTTTTTTTATAAAAAAAAACAACAAAATAGAATTGTGGTTTAGGGTTTATAAGTGTGAAATTACGTCAGCAAAATTGCCATTAAACATTATCTTAAAATTTAAAGTCCGAAGAATGTAGACTTTTCTTCAGATTTTTGAAATCATTGTAAACATGTCTAAAATCAATTACCTTGTTGCATTGGATTCATCTTAATAACTTTTGTATATTTGACAATTGTTATATTTATTTGGTATGAACAAAAAAAAAAAAAACGAAACTTCATTCCACCTATAACAGAGAACAGTAAGTTACTAATTGACTTAGTTGAAAGAGTATTTGAATATTATTTTTTATTGAATTGATTGAATGCGAACGTTTAATTTTTGTTTAAAAAAAAAAGGTCATTCTTAGTAATTTAAATTAAAATGTTTGTTGATTGTTCCATTTTATCAACTTTATTTTTCACTACAATACCGCCAGTCTGTTCTAGTTGACCAAACATTCCAGTTACATAATCATATTTCTGTATTAACTTTGATCCCAAAATAAAGGGATTGTAAAAAAGAAATATTTTTTTAACTGTTAAACTTGACGTTTATTGTTTTTTTTTTTTTTTTTTTGATTGGTGTTTTCTTTTTGCTAGAATTTTTGATACTTCTTTGAAAAAAAAAAATAAATAAAAAAGAACAATAAATAACAAAAGGAATAGTTACACAAAAGTGGAATTTATAGCATTTAAATAGGGTACACATGAGTTGATATAACATAAGCCATCTTAAAAAAATAGCCATTGAGTTAAATAAATGTTAAAACCTAATAAATTATTTTTCATTGGCATTATAAAGTTTAAAAATTTTTAATTTAAATGCAGAAAATCGGTAATTTCCATTTTATTCATCTTGAAGTTATAGATACTATATTTTAGAATATTATTAAAAAGCCGTTGTAGTATAGTGGTTAGTACACTTCGTTGTGGCTTCAAAAATCGAACAATTCCGAAGAAACCTCAGTTCGATTCTGGGCAACGGCATTTAAAACATTGTTTTTTATTTTTTTCTAATTATTTTTAATTAAATGAACCCTCTGGGGATGTATTTTTTTTATCGATTTTTTTTTTTTTTCATTTTTTGTAGTGGGTGGCTGTGTAGATCAAACATATTCGATATATCAAGGTGAATAAAATGAGGCATAGACAAAATAATGCTCAAAAAAAAAAAAATAACAAAATTTAACATAAAAAAAAACAAAAAAGAAAAATTAAAGACATAATTCGCTCAACTTTAGATGAGGGTGCTGTAAGATTGTTATTTTCATTTTCAATTTTTAATTTTCAACAACATTTCTAAAGACTTGACGACTTGCCATCAAAGTTGACTGGCGCCGATCGTCGAGTCACAGATGCATTTTGTTCTGTTGCCTTCTTTTTTTTCATTTTTTTTTTTTTTTCATTTTTATGCGAGTGACTCACTCTTGCATTTGCTTACTCAGCTTCAATGCAGCTATTTTTCTGAGTTAAGCCTTTCCCATTTAATCTTCCCTCCTCTTTCAAAAAAAAAAAAGTTACCCGGTCAAGAAAGTATAAAAACTCTTCATTTCCCAACTATTTTATTTACTTTTTATTTTACCTTTTTTTTTTTTTTTTTTTTTTTTTTTTCTTACCAATTTATCAATTCCAAGAGTCTATTTCTTTGAACTTATCTACGCTCTCTAAGCACTCCTAGCAACAAAGACTCTTCTTTCCTTCTGTCAAGGTTTATCTATTCTCTCTCCTGAGTAATCAAAGACCCTAACAGACACTTTACTTACTATTTCTTTAGTATTCTAAGCTTTATCTAAAAGAAAAAAGCTCTAGAACACAAAGCGTAAAGCAAACTTTTTTTTTCTCCCCCCCTCCTCTTTTAATTCGTTGCAAAGTAACTCAGATTACTTGCAACACTTGGATTCTTTTTTCGTTTTTACCTCCGACTAACGTTGTCTTCGGCCCATAAAAGAAATCTTTCTTCTTTCCAACCGAACTTTACAGACCCGTTAGCCCAAGAAACTCTTAGTAAGACTTCAATTTCTTCTTACTTGCAACAAACAAACCAAGCTCCACTCCCCCAACCACACATACCCGTTCAGGCAGACATCGACAAGTCTTTTCTGTTCGACCCTACTACTCAACCAAGTTCACAATGTATTTCCAACCACAGCATCTTTTCACATCAGGAAGCATGTTCCTTTCCCCACCGGGAAGAAGAGCCTCAATTCTGGAATAAATTCCAGACCCCTAGTTCTCTAGACGGTCTTGATGTGCTCGCATCTTCCCGCCCTGATTTCATAGATACCGATTCCCTTTCTGCCATGGTTGCCTGCACCCCTGATTTTGACACCAAGTCTATCTTGGTTGTACCAAACTCAACTAATACTATCAGTATTACAACTCCACCATTAATTTGCGACCCTTCGTGCTTAACACCTGAGTCGCTACTCACTGCCACGCCTCTTGTTGCTGTTGGCTCTGTGCAAAATGTTGCCCCAGACCTTCCTCGTGTACCCGATAATACTCCTGTCGATGCACTAGCGTTGGGCAGCGTCCCCAATTACAATCTGGATTCTTTTGACTCGCATTTCATTGACAAGCTTCTTAACTCAAGTTTGGTTGACTCTGCAGTGGAAGATCCTAGTAATTGGGAGTCGCTTTTCCCTGATTCTAACAAGGCTGTGGCTACAACATCTGCCATCTCTCCTCTCTCTCGGCCTTTGTCGACAGTCTCGGAGTTGGTTACAGATGTTTTACCAACCACCATAACTGAGGAGATGGTTTTATCCCCTGTTACACATCCTGTTTTTGAAACCAAATTTGTCCATGAAAAACGCTCTGCTATGGTCCTTGCTGGCAAGGAGAAGAAGAATGAGGAGGACGATGATGATGAGGAAGACGATGAAGATCTTGAGAGAAGAAGCAAAAAGCGTCACATTTCTGCCTTGGAATTTGAGGAGCTTGCTTCTATCTCTTTGGACTCTGGGTCTTCTCCCAGTAAGGAGCTACCGCCCATTGTAGTTGATCCTTCGGATAGACGCGCTGTGAAGCGTGCTCGCAACACGATGGCGGCTCGACGCTCGCGTGAAAAGAAAAAGATGGAGATGGACGATCTGCGTCAAAAGGTGAGCGACCAAGAGCGAGTTATTATGAAGCTTGAGGCTCAGGTGAATCTTTTGCGTACTCTTCTTAACCAGAAGTAAATTTGTGATGATGATGATGAATATATATATTTAATTAATAATATTTATAATGTTTATGATAATGAAGTGATTTTTTTTTTTTTTTTTAAATATTTAAAATTTATAAACATAAAACTTATCAATGGGTTTTAACATTTTAGGGAAAGATTCGGGTAAGAAGTATCTGCATGATAGGAGGACGCACCTGCCTATTTGGGAAATTTGCCGCACAAGTCTGCTTATCGGCTGCTTTTCTTTTTGCATATTTAAGAGCCTCCACATCCTCCTGGTTTTTATTTTTATTTTTTTTTCATTTGAGCTTTATATATTTTTTTTTTCAAGCATTTATTTTCTATACACAAAATTCAAATAATAATCACAATAATCATAGTAATAAACACAACATGAGCGACGCCGCTTCAGCTACAGATTTACCGACCACAGGGACTGGTGGCGATTCGCTGACCCAAGATCTCAATGTACGATTCGATTATGGCAGTATGGCCTGGATCTTCACCTCCTCCGCACTCGTCTGGATCATGATTCCCGGAATTGGTCTGCTGTATTCAGGTCTTTCACGCAAAAAAAATGCCATTTCTCTGCTATGGCAGTGTATAATGGCGGCCTCACTGATTGCATTCCAATGGTTCTTTTGGGGTTACTCTCTTACTTTTTCCCACAAGGGAGGCGCGTTCCTCGGAAAACTCGACAACTTTTGTCTCATGAAAGTGCTCGGCGCACCATCAGTGGTCCCCTACGTACCTGACGTAGTGTTTTGCTTCTACCAGGGAATGTTTGCTTGTGTTACGGGCATTATCATGCTCGGTGGTGCCAACGAGCGCGCAAAATTGGGCCCTATGATGCTTTACCTTTTTATCTGGATGACTGTGGTTTACGCACCCATAGCATGTTGGACCTGGGGGCCCAAAGGTTGGCTGGTTGTTTTAGGAAGTCTTGACTATGCAGGCGGCGGGCCCGTGCACATGAGTTCAGGCGCCGGAGCTCTAGCATATGCATTTGTATGTGGCCGTCGTTACGACCCGGAGGCTACTAAAAGCTCGTTGCCAATGTTTAAGCCCAACTCGGTTACATCTGCAGTTTTCGGTACCATTTTCCTATGGTTCGGCTGGTTCGGCTTTAATGGAGGGTCCACGGGCAACGCGTCGATCCGCTCGGGCTACGCGTTACTTAACACTAATCTTGCTGCAGGATGCGGAGCTCTCACTTGGCTTTTCGTCGACTACTTTCGGTTTGAGCGCAAATGGACAACAATTGGTATGTGTTCAGGAGCAGTAGCCGGACTGGTAGGAATTACACCTGGCGCAGGGTACGTACCCATTTACTTTTCGGTACCAATTGGCATGGTGGCAGCAATTGGATGCAACTACGCAACGACACTCAAATACTTTTTCCGGATTGATGATGGTCTTGATGTGTTTGCTCTGCATGGAGTTGGTGGGTTCTTGGGCAGTTTTATGACAGGACTTTTCGCTGCAGACTACGTTGCTGCTTTAGACGGGACTTCAATTAAGGGCGGATGGATCAACCACCACTGGAAACAGGTTGGGTATCAGATGTCTGGAGCTGTGTCGATTTTGGCGTGGTCCTTTGGTGTTTCAACTTTCATACTGACAATCATGAAATACATTCCGTTTATGAGCCTGCGTTTGACCCAGGAACAAGAAGTTCTCGGCACTGATCTTGCGGAGATTGGCGAACAAGATGACTGGCTGCCAGAAAACGTAATTTTGCCTCCAGGGTTCAAGACGTTTCAACCGGTAGATGCGGCGACTTCTTCACCAGTGATGGGGGTCGAGGTTGACGAAAATGGAATAACACCGTTACCGTACTCAACCACTCCGCCCATGACTACGATGGCTCCAGATAAAGAGAAAACTCATACGGATTGAAGGGGGGAGGACTTTATGAGAAGAAGGTGTTATTTTTTTTTTTTTTTTTGGTTATAACTTGTATTGACTTTTGATTTTTATTTCTTTTATTTCTTTTAGTTCTTTTATTTCTTTTAGTTCTTTTAGTTCTTTTAGTTCTTTTAGTTTTTTTAGTTTTTTTTAGTTTTTTTAGTTTTTATTGTAAATGTATGTAAAGATTTGAACTTGTAATTTTTATCCCTCATTCAAAGTTCCTATCGGAGAGGTCGCGTGCCGAAGAAGATGGGTGGATGGTGATACTACATTTTTTACAGTAGAAAAAAACAATATCAATAACAGTAATAATAAATTGGTGACAACTAACAGGCCATCTATGGCTTGGGGGGTGGGATTACTTTATGTTTTAATTATTTGAATAAAGATCTTGAATGGTTTAGACATGTCTAAAGAAATGACTGCACCAGCGTTTAAATGTTTAGAGCTAAGAGTGATAAGCTTTCTTTCGTTGTTATCATGATAAGCAGGATAAGAAAAAAAAAAAAAAAAAAAGGGGGAGGAGGGGGAGGGGTCTACGCATAACATCTTGGTAAATTTTTTACAAAGTCATACGATATCGACGACGCCCAAAATCAACCAGAATGGCTCATGGGAAGGGGAGAACTGATGATCACGGTATTTCCGTAATAACATTTAAAAAATAACATAAAATAAAAGGGTGTTCCTGGTGACTTTGGAGATTAGGCGGGTATCAGTTCTTGGAACGTAGCCAACAACTTTTAATTTCCCAATGGGGGAGGGTCTCATCTGATTAGTTGAGTCCTTAAGAAATATATGGGGATATAATATCCCCATGGGGTAAACATATAATAATTATTAATTAATAATTATCAAAAACTATGAATAATCTTAATTAAGAATCAACTAACCAAGCAGTAGAATTATATTACTATAACATTTGTTTAAACAAACTTCTTTGCTTCCCGAGATGCTGCAAAGAAGCTCCAGTTTTTTTTTTTTTTTTAATTTTAAAAAAAAAAAATAACAAATAATAAATCATTGTATAAAAATAAACGAGATAATAAAAAATTAAAGATCACAAATAAAGTTAAAGTTTAAACTGAAGGATACAAAAAAAAAATAATAAAACATTGGAGAACAAAAAACAGTATTCCAAGCAATTCTTTTAACTAATAAAAATAATTACTTAATTAATTGATTGGTTTATTGTCTGTTTGTCTTTATTTTTAAGCAAAAAAACCATCACTTCAAAACCTTTAAAAGCCTTAATATTATCTAGATTAACTCATAAGGTATTCAAAATTTTGAAATTCACAACACAAAGCGTTAGTGGTTTAGCGGTAAAATTCGTCGTTGCCATCGACGAGCCCCCGGTTCGACTCCGGGCTGACGCATTGCAGATGATTGCTTAGTCATTGGCAATCTGGCCGAGTTGGTCTAAGGCGTAGGATTAAGGTTCCTATCTCTTCGGAGGCGAGGGTTCGAATCCCTCGGTTGTCATACGCAAACATCTGCTATATTCTTTTTTGTTTCTTAAACATTGTTTAATTTGATTTTTTTTTTGATGAAAAGTGTTTATTTTGTTGAGGTTGTGGCAAAGATACAAAGAAAATATGGTTTCTTGAATATATTTTTTTTTTCAACAAGCTTTAGTGACTTGCAAATTTCAGTAGTATGCAGTAGGGTTGGACACAACAGTGTTTATAAGCGATTATACTCCAAGCTGTTTTATTTAATTAGATAGCAATTATAATATAGTCAATCAATGAAACAAAATTTAACTTTAAACAATAAATGGAAACCTCTTCTTAAATAGGAATTTGAGATTTCTTAGGTATTTGGGCTCTGAAGATTTTTTTTTTTTTACATATTTCAGTTTATAGTTTCTGAAAAGACATAGAATATTGGACTATTATAGGATATATTCTGTTATGATAAAAAAAAATTGATACTGAAAAACCACAGACTAATCAAAAGTGAAAATTTCAGAAACACTGAAGCTCTAATAACGATTGGCGTACTTATAAGGATTTTCATGTTTGGTCACACTGCATGATTTGGAAATTTATTTGAATATCAGCTTGTTAGTTTTCAAGTAATGTGTGGGAATGGTCATATTTCTAAAAAGTGATAGTGACAAATTCAATGATTACATAAAATATTATTAATAAGTTTATTTTATTTTATTCATTTTTTTTTTTTAGAATTGGCGCAGAAGCTCAAACTCCACCATCTGTGAACCAATTGATCCGTAAAAAAATAAAAATTTCATTTTTTTTCATCCAAAAGTACCAAAAAAAAACAATCCTTGGATAAATAAAAAAAAGCTATCGACACCAGCAGGACTCGAACCTGCGCGGGAAATCCCAAAAGATTTCTAATCTTTCGCCTTAACCGCTCGGCCATAGTGCCACAAATCATGCAACAAGTTCTCTATGATGCATACATAAATAGTAAATACAAGGTTTATAAAATTATGGTGGGAATTTGGCAAAAGAGTGGACTTTTTTTTGGACTATTAGAAATAAAAATTTAAAGTCAAATTAATATTCTATTGTGAAAACAAAAAGATTCATTAAGATCAATAAGGATAGCGCAAATGCAGATGTTATATAATTATCCCTTGATTAAAAACAAATTAATTAGTTTGGTTATCCCACTAATTAGTGGGATGAAAGTTTCGTTTGTTTGATTGTAAAAGGTACTAGGTTTATTTTTCAAATATTTTCGTTTACTTAGGGAGTGTACATGGGTACACACCTCAATTGAACTCTGACGAGCAGAGAAGCCGACTTTTCCGTTTATTCCTATAAGCCTGCAGAGAATTGTGGGAAATGCCACCGGTGGAAAGTTTTGTAAAATACTTGTACTTCCTTAAATAAAAGTGAAAACAGATCGGGAAGGATATGGATCGACTACCTAGTTTTTCCACTTACTTGTAAGTCGGCAGATTGAAATTACCCGTACACTTTCATAAATAAGACCAAAGCTGGGTGATTATAAAAAAAAAAAAAAGTCGATTCCGATATTATTATAATAACATATAGTTATATAACTACTAAATGAAAAAAAAAACAACAAATGGTGAGGCTTAAAAATCAGATTTGTATCAGATTCAGTATATTGATATATACTATATATTTTTTGCAACACTTGCATAAAACAAAAAAAAAACAACAAAAAAAAAACAACAAAAAATCAAACAAATAATACCAATTCACCTTGAAAACTTGTCAAGATGATTTACCATGTTTTTTTAAAAAAATCTTGCAAAAATGATCGTCAAACCTTAATGAAACTTTGACTTCACTTGCATATAGATATGCTAATATCTCTTTCACCAAAATGAATCTTTCTGAAAAGTTTCTAGTGTGGTTAATTTTTTTTTTAATTTTTTTGCAAATCATAAAAATTAAATTGTGAATTCGCAATTTATTTAAATGAATTTCTTGCTAACATTAGCCAAGGCATATTTTATAAGCCGTTGGGAAATTCTGAAATCGAAACATATCGAAAAAAAAGAATTAATCCGTAAAAATGCTTAATTAGAGTAATGAAAATGATCAATTGATAATTATCATACATTATAAAGTATAAAAAGTTATTCTTCTTTTAAAATTTCTCAATATCCACGTCACAGCGTAGGACCATATTTAAAATCAAAATAAATATATTAGAACTTTCAATTGAATAATAATTATGATTCTTGTAAACATCTACTTTGAAAAAAAAAGGGTTATAATTTTAACTGATTTCAAAAAAAAATTTAAAAAATGAACATACTTCTTTGATTTGGTTTGATTTCCTGATTTATCATCCAAACTGACAGAGAACTTAAATTCAACACAATTCATTTGTATTTAATATGTTGATTAATCATTTAATACAACAAAAAAAAATATTTACAGAATGAGGAATAGGAGGTTTATTGAAATTACGCCATTGACAATGGCTTTTAACAAGTATTGAGTCTGAAAGATGAATCATATGGGGGTTTTAAGGGGCAAAAGATGTATTTAATGATTATCTCCATAAGTTTTTAATTCTCAATATATTTGCGGATTTAAGAAATTTATGCAATTTGTTTCTAAGAATTTTAAAAGACACGTGGAATATTGTTTGTTGTCTTTTAAATGAAGTTCTCTTTTGAGTATATTTGTATAATTTGTGAAATTTTGTATTAAAAGTCTTTTAAAAAAATGAAATTGTGGTGTTTTCTTAATTGATACTCATTTTCAGCCTTAAGGTTATCTCCATATATGGAGATATATATATCCATATCTTGTATAACTTATCAGATGATGTAGTAAATGTATATTTATTTTCGTTAGACATTCCTACTGTTCACTAAAACCTGGAGTTAAAATCAAGTCAATGCCCAATATCATCAAAACTAACATTTATAATCAATGTCACCCACCACTTTAAACTTTGATGACAAATAAAGCACACACACTTTCTGACGTTTGTTGGGAAGCCATTCAACCAAAACTTGATTTTACTGAGCTCTTGAAGAAACAACTTGAAATCAAGATTATAAATACAAGAAAGATGAAAAAAAAAACTATATAAACTAGGCAAAAATTTCATATTTGAATAAAATATAATCTCATCATTAACAATTTCAATCATCATTATCATCATCAATTTCAGTAATCATTATCAATATCAAACAATTCATTCAACATTTATATAACAATGACCAAACACGAACACGTCTTACTCTCTGGTGCATCTGGCTTTGTAGCAACCCACATTCTTGATCTTCTTTTGAAGAGAAACTATAAGGTTACTGCTACAGTTAGATCTCAAAAGAAAGCTGATTACCTTCTTAAAAAGTTTGAGGGATTGCCTCTCAAAACTGTAATTGTTGAAGACATCTCCAACCCTGATGCCTTTGATTCAGTTTTCCAAAATGATCATTCTATTACAGCAGTTATCCATGCTGCATCTCCTGTATTTTTCCCTGAGGCTGATGGTGCCAAACTTGTTATTGAACCTGCTATTAAGGGTACTAATAATATTCTTAAGTCAATTAAGCAGTTTGCTCCTCAGGTGACCAGAGTTGTTGTCACTTCATCTTATGTTTCCATTCTCCAAGTATTTAAGAAAAATGATCCCACTTTCATTCATAACGAAGAAACTTGGTCAGATGTTACATATGAACTTGCCGAAACAGAAAATAAAGAGTTGGCGTATTTTGGAAGCAAGAAGTTTGCTGAAAAGGCTCTTTGGAAGTTCATTGAAGAAGAAAAACCCAATTTCACTGCAACTACTATCCACCCACCATTTATTTTTGGTCCTCTAATTCAAGATGTACAAACCCCAGAGCAAATTAATGGATCCAATTCTCTTTTGTTTGGCTCTGTTGTGAAATCAAAAGCTAACGATACAGAGGGAGACTATACCGAAGACATCCTACCTAGTATTGATGTCCGTGATGTTGCATTGGCACACGTTTTGGCTTTAGAAAACGATGATCTTGCTGGGCGTCGTCTTCTTGTGTCCAACGAAGACTTCAGTACTCAATCGGTTTTAGATATCGTCAACAAGAATGTTCCATACTTCAAGGGTAAAATTGCAATTGGTCAGCCTGGAACTGGTTTGAAAAATTTAAACAAATTCTCTAAACTTGATAATCATGTCACTAACGACCTTTTGAAAATTAAGTACCGTCCTTTCGAAGAAACAATCACTGATACCTTTAAGAGCTTTGAAAAGATTCTTGAAGGAAATTAAATAGTTTTTTTACTAACTTGAATTACAGTTGAAAATTTTCTGTAATATTGAAAATAGGTTTATATTTTAATAAAATAAATAAAATTTTAATAAAATTTTTTAATTTTCTTGTATAGACGGGCTGTGATAAAGCGTTTCAATTGGAAGTTTTCCTAAATATATCTGAAAAAGATGACTGACGAAAGTTGAACTTTTGAAAGACTTAACTCTATATTCTTTCCGAAAATATTAGTGTACATGTCGTTTAGACATTCAAGTATAGAAATTTCTAGGTACTGAAGTTGGTATTTTTTATGAGCCACTTTGTTATAAAACAATTATATTAAATTTGAGTTTTTAGTTTCTATATATAGCTAAAATAATAAAAACATGAATCCGTAATATATATCCTAAATACAACGTATTCTTTAAAAAAATGATACGCTACTAATTCAATTAGGTTACTAAAAAAATTGTGGTCTTTCTCGTTTTTCCATTTTTGAAAGTACAAACATCATTTTCGGAATATCTACACTTTTTGTAAACATTTTATCCATTTAAATAATTTTTTCTTTGATATTGGCTTCAGAATTGATTTTAGCATCTCTGATAACACCACATCTTCTACAACTTTTATCCATACGGAGAGTACTTCAACCATAATCCTATTAAAAAACAAATAAAATGTAAAAGATATTTTGTCCGGTTGTCTCTAATTTCCATTAAGTTGTTTATAGTAAAAACAATAAAGTTAGAATAAGAAAAATTTCTACTCGACACTTTTACTTATAGTAAGTACTTTTTTGTTTTTGAATACACTCACAGAACTATTAATTAATAATAAAGGCTTTATAATATAACTATTGAATTCATTCATTCATAAATGAATTGTTTAGTTGATAGTGTGAAGTTTTAATAGTACCGTTATCAACTGTAAGAAGAACTTTTGGTGTTTGCGATTATTGTAGCATGTAGTTTGTAGTTTGTAGTTTGTGATTTCCATTCTCAGGAACAAACCCTAACTTTTAAATTTGACGATAAATTATGTTTACTTAAAAATAAAACCCAGAGCATTTAATATTTTTTTTACATATATATAGTTGACTGTGTTTTTGCTTTGTCTGTTTCTCATTATTTAATGTATAGAGTTATATAACATCAGCATTTGCGCTATCTTTTTTTTGTTTTTACAATAATATTTTACTTTGATTTCAAAATTGCATATCCAAAAGCCTGAAAATAAGTCATGATGTAAGTTTAAGAGGAACATGGGGATTAAGAATCACCACCATTCACAATGGTTTTGCTTTGTTCAACAAAAAAAATTCGGTTAAAAATAAATTACTAAGCATAAATAAATAAATTATGAAAGTTATATGTAAATTATGCCCTTTTTCTACTATGCCACAAAATTGGATTATTTTCAAAATTTAATTATGAAAATAATTAAAATTCATAATGAAAAATTTAGAATAACTTATATAATGCATTATGCCAGCTTTGTAGATGCTAAGAAACTGGTTTTGATTGTGGAGAGATTTATTTTTTCTGCCAAAACTTAGCCAATATATTCTTCAAACATGGAAAAAATAGCAATGACAACTAGGCGTCTATTAAAATCTATCTTGGTTATCAAGTCTTAAGGCCTGAAAAATCTGTAAGATTATGTCATAGTGGTGGTTTGTGAAAAGTAAAAGTAAAAAAAAAAAGGGGGGGAGTTTACTATGTATATGCAGTGATGATGTGTTTGAAAATTTCTGATTTAGACTGATAATGGGCCTTTATCTTGTTTCTTGTCTTCGTTTCTGGTACGTTCGGCAATGTATTTTGCAAACCTACCGTATCTTGTTTTTCAGTTGAATGGTACCAGATAATTATCTAGATATGTTTGGGAGTGGAGCCTTCCATACAAAAATGAAGAAAATCGTACCATATTTGGAAATAAAAAAAAAAAAAAAAAAAGATTACTACGTGGCTTATTCAAAACCAAATATATATATGGAGAAATTGTTTTGTTTTTCTAGCTTAAAAAAAAAAAAAGCAAAACCTGTTTAATATTTTCTTTTTACCTAAAAATTATCACTTCAACATATCTACCCCATATTTTAATTTTGTTATCCTTTGACTCAGAAGATTAATTTACAATGCCGCCTGAAACATCTAAAAATCGCATTTCCAAAGGAAAAGTTGGGCGATCATGCTCAAAACACATTTTAAATAATATTGGGCCATGTTTATATACCCCAGAAAAAATTTTATCAATTGAATCTCTCCCAAAAGTTTTCAGTTCCTCAATAAACTGTGCCATAACACTATCACAACCAGATAAAAGTGAAAAATCTGTTAATCATATTTTTATTAATAACTATGAGATTGATGAAATGAGATTTGGAGGTAAAATTCAAAACATCCAAGAACCTGCAAGAAATTTCAACGGCGGATACAATATTCGAATCTTTGTTGAAGATTTTAGTGGACTTATTGCTGCTACTGAGTTTTATAATATAGGAGATAACAGATATTCGGTTACAAGAGACAAGGCCACTTACAGTTTGGTTTTTAGTGACAACCAGAATCAAATACCCAAATCTTTAAAAGAAAGTTATGCTCACAGATTTTCTATTGGTGATCATGTACTTATCGAAGGTCGAACATTGACTCCAACACATTGGGAGGACATTACTGAAAACCAAGATGGTGATAAAACAAAACCCAATACTACATCCAGAGAAAACCTTTTCCTATATGTCAACTTAACTAACATTAAAAAAGCAACAAAAGCTGAACTTGGTCAACACGCGATTGATATAATAATTAACTATTGTCTTATTCGAACACCAAGTAACGAAAAAACCAAAATATCCGAATTAATTTTAACAGACCTTAAATCTTATAAGCCTGAAAATGAACAAGAACAATTTGAAAATAGTGAATTCGAAATCGAAGAAGAGGAAAAGGAAGAGAGAAAGGAAGAGGAAGAGGAAAAGGAAGAGATAAAGGAAGAGGAAGAGGAAGAGGAAGAGGAAGAGGATACTAAAGAAAACGTTGAATCCGATATAAATAAAGCAAACTACAAAGGTGAAAAGCCTTTTATTGGTGCTTTACATTCAGCTATGGCAGATATATTTTTAGACGAATTTTTTAAGGCAGTTCCAAGATGTGAAAAGTATTCAATTAATAAGAAGAGGGAAATTAATTACTTTGATGAAGCACTGTTGCTTTATTATATTTTAATTATGAAAATATGGGGCAAAAGTGTTTTTCTAAAAACAAAATACACACCAAACAAGTTGATGCATCTTGTTAGCCCTGAAATAACTTGCAATCATGCGGAATTAATTTGTCATTATCTTCGTCTAGATGAAAACGATAAATACTTGGTCAAACAAATTTTTAAATTCAGTTGTTGTGAAAACAAAGCCCATAATTACCTATCAAAAATTGCCCATAGTGAATAATTGCATAATTAATCACGTTGAACTTTTAATTGATCATGAGTTAAATTTATAGTAAAAATTGTTTTAAATATCTTTATTTTCATTATTTTTCAAATTTAATTAAATAATGAAAAAAAACAAAAACAAAAATTGTATAATGTGCTTAAGTATTACACTTCATAATTTGAATAATTTTTTGAATTTCAATATAATCTCAATATCCTTTTGACCTTTTTTTTTGTTACAAATAGTATTTTAAAAAAACCATACTGTATCACAAGGAATATTATGACTATATTATTATAATTATAATGTATTATAATACAATAACAGATAAAATTGAAATATATATATTATAGTTCATAGTAAAGTAAACAAACAAACAAGCCAGTTTTTTTTTTTTGTTAGTGTACTAATTTATTTTTATTATTTTCAAACTTAATATCATTTTCCAAAAAAAAAATCATCATCAACAACAATGTGGAATAAAACAAAAAATTACAATCTTTAAATCTGAAATTTTTTTTTTCCTTTTTCTATTAATGACGACCGAAATTATAAATGCTTTCCATTTTAAAGATTTTTTTTAAATATAAATAATATAAAAATTAGAATAAACATACAAAAAAATAGCGACACCAGCAGGACTCGAACCTGCGCGGGAAATCCCAAAAGATTTCTAATCTTTCGCCTTAACCGCTCGGCCATAGTGCCATCACGTGATAATTTTTTTAATATCTGACCTAAATGAATTAACCCAATCTAAAAATCTATTTTTAAGACTCACAAGGCTTGTCAGCTATTTATAATTTTTTTTAGATTATTTTTAAATTCATTTTACTTTTTTTTTTTAGGTTTGAAGCAATATATTAGTATTAGAGAATATAAAAGGTTTGTGTTTGCAAAATACACTTAAGAAACTTTATTACAACTTTTTTCTTTGTTTGAAAATACTTTTCTTTTTTTTTTTTTTTGTAATTGCGTTAATTTAATTTGACATGCACACACTTTTTTTTTTTTTTTTTTTTTTTCAATTTTATTTTGTTGGGCTAATTTTGTGCAATTACACTTTTAAATGCTGTGAGATTTTACATTTTGGAAAAAAAAAAAAATAATATAATAATAATAATAATAATGAAGCAAGTACTGTCAATTTACTTTTATTTTTATTTTTAATTTTTCAAATTGAATGACGTGAGAAGAAGATAGAATATGGCAATGAAGTACGTTCTTAGTTCTAGCCACGTCTTTGTTTTAAAAGAGGGATTAAAGATTGAGCCAATGACTGATCTGAATTGGCACGTCATTGTTGGGTTAAGACTTGTGCTTGGATAGTTTTTTTTTTTTTTTTTTTTTTTTTAAACAGAGTGTAGCGTCCATCATTGCCCACAGATTGCTTACTTGTTCTTAGTGGATCCTGATCGGGATGATGATGGTGAAGGTGATGGTGATGATGATGGTGGTGGTGGGTGGTGATAGTGATAGTGATGGGTGGTAAGTGGTGTGGTGAGGGTGTGTGGTGGCACAACATGCACAGTTGCAGCCGTTTGCAAGCAATTGGGAAACTAGCAGTCCTTCACATAAGCAATTACATCATAATAGCCCTAGCCCTAGTGATGGCTATTTGCAACCATAGCAACTGTTGCCACTTTTTTTTTTCTTTTTTTTTATTCTTATATTCTCACATATTCTTTTATAAACCTTCGACTCTCTTCTCTTTTTCCTTTTTTTTTTTTTTTTTTTAATTCTTTCTTTTCATCAATTTTTTTTCGGTTTTTAATTACCACGAACTTCAATTCTACTCACTTATCCATTCCCTTATAAACAACACTTTAAAAATGGGCGTTACTGTTACTACTCTTTCTCCTGGCGATGGTGTCAACTACCCCAAGGCCGGCGACACTGTGACCATCCACTACACTGGCACTCTTGCCAATGGCAAGAAGTTTGATTCGTCTGTTGACCGTGGTCAACCCTTTGTCACTCAAATTGGTGTCGGCCGTGTCATTAAGGGTTGGGACGAGGGTGTCCCTCAGTTGAGCGTTGGTGAGCGTGCCGTTTTGGACATTACTCCTGACTATGGCTACGGTGCCCGTGGATTCCCTCCTGTGATTCCTCCCAGCTCTGATCTTAAGTTTGAGGTTGAGCTTCTTAAGATTAACTAAGAAAGAAGAATGGAATAGGTTTAAGGGAGGAAGATGTACCCATTTTATAATGTGATTTAATGTTTTAAAATAATGATTAAAAAAAATGTTTTTTTATTTATATATATGAAAATTGGAATCAATTGACTTGATTTTTTCACAATATGTAATTGTTGTTTTTGATGAAATATTGAAACGGAAATTGTGAAAAAATATATAAACTTTTTTGATTAAGTACGTTTAATTATTTAAATCATATCGATATATCTTGTTACTCCAGACAACAGGACTTTTTTTTTTAAAAAAAAAAAACTTTTTCTCCACAATTCTAGCTTACTTTCAGTAACTTTGATAGATCTTTACTGAGATTTTAGTTTCAATACTAAAAAAAAAAAAAAAAAAACTCCCCAATATTGGTAATTGGTATTTTTTTTTACTAAATTTAAATGAAAATCACTAAGGAAACAATTAACCCACACTTAGCATTGAAATCTAGATCTAATTGACCTTTTGCGGGGTTGTTTGTTTGTTTGTTTGATTTTTGGAACCAAAAATTACAATAGTAACTGCCTAAAAAAAAAAAAAACCAAAAAAGTGCGGAGAGGGAAGTGGAGACAAAAAAAACCAAAAAAAAAAAAAAATAAGAGAGAGAGAGAAAGAATTAAAGGCCTTTGGTTAACGGAATTGAGTAAAAAATTTTTATCATTCCATTTAATTTCAACAGGTGTTGTTGTTAAAAGGGTTTAGTGAAATATAAAACGAGATCACGATGGTACACTTGAAACTTTTTTTATTTAATTTTTTTTTTTACAATTGGCCCAATTGATTTAATGGGTATGAGTTTAAGTGGCAGAAAAAAAAATAAATGTAAAAATAATAACGGAAATGTTTTTTTTTTATAATTCCGTATATATATATATATATAGTTAATTGTTGAATATCAAAAAT
>NW_022474067.1:5452500-5482500 GCF_902498895.1 Magnusiomyces paraingens
ACCAAACAAAACTCCATGTCCCTAATATCAAGCATGCTCCAGTCTCTCTCACACAATCCCTTGAAGATTATCTCAATGATTCTAACTTTGAAACAAACCACCGTCAGTACATGGCTGAGAAACAGGCCCGCGAAGCCTCCGGCTTTGGCAAAAACCAGCCCTCTCCTCAGTCTAGAGGTTCCTCTTCTTCTGGTGCAAAGTCAACTTCAGGGGCAGTCAGCAGAAGACCAAGTACCGTTGTGCGCAGCCAAAGCTTGCGTGAAACCCCTACATCTAACGGTTCATCTACTACATCTGGTGCTTTAGACTCAACCAACCCCTTTAGAGCAATGCTGCAGCAGCAGCAAACTGCAAATATCTCTGGGCCACCAACCCAATCTCAAGACCCTAATGTGGTGGCTGTTTTTCAAGGAAACATTCAAGTCCCAGACAATCAAATTCCTTCTCGCATTGTTATTCAGCCAACCATTGTTCCTATCCAAAATCATAACCCTTTTGGTGCAGTGACCCAGCAAAACCAAATATTACAGGCCCAGGCCCAGGCCCAGGCCCAGGCTCAAGCTCAAGCTCAAGCTCAAGCTCAAGCTCAAGCTCAGGCTCAGGCTCAGGCCCAGGCTCAAGCTCAGGCTCAAGCTCAGGCTCAAGCTCAGGCTCAAGCTCAGGCTCAGGCTCAGGCTCAAGCTCAGGCTCAGGCTCAAGCTCAGGCTCAGGCCCAGGCTCAAGCCCAGGCACAGGCCCAGGCTCAAGCACAGGCTCAAGCTCAGGCTCAGGCTCAGGCTCAGGCTCAGGCTCAGGCTCAGGCTCAGGCTCAGGCTCAGGCTCAGGCTCAGGCTCAGGCTCAGGCTCAGGCTCAGGCTCAGGCTCAGGCTCAGGCTCAGGCTCAGGCTCAGGCTCAGGCTCAGGCTCAGGCTCAAGCTCAAGCTCAGGCTCAGATTCAACAACTTCAAGCCCAACACACTGCTCAACAACAAGCTTTGACTTCTTCCTACACAGGTGCTGGTTTTGGCGGCTACACCCCTAATGCTCCTGCCGCTATTCTTCCTCAACAGACCCAGAGCCAACCTGGATTTGGTACTCCTAGCTCCATCATTAGCAACTTTAGCAACCTCAGCAACACATCCACCCCCTTGAGCATGCAGAGCACAACCTCTAGCGGCCTTTCCTCGGTTACAACGGGCTCCAACCCTTTCCGAAGTGCTGCTGTCCCTATTCAAAGCACAGGGAACCCCTTTTTAAAACGCAACAACACTGTGGCTACCCCCATGACCACCTCAGGACCTCTTGGTGGCAATGCTGGATCCATTCCGGCCATGCCTGGAGCTGCCACTGGCGTGCATCGCTCGGCCACAAATCCCTTTTCTTCCGGACTTTCTGGATCTAACTCATCTTTGGGTGGGTTCCAACAGCATCAGCATCAGCAGCCGTTGCAACCCCAACTTACTTCACAAACTACTGGTGTGAACCCGTTCCGTGCAAATACAGCCATGCTGACTGGAGCGGCAACTGGTTCCGGATACAAGCCGACAATTGGGGGATTAGAACAGTTGCAGACGATTTCTGTGTTTCCACAAACGCAGCAGGCCCAAGCACAACAGTCACAGCAACAAATGTATATGAACCAGCAGCGGGCGTTTCTGCAACAACAGGCAACTGCAATGCAACAACCCCAACAGCAACCAACCCTGATTTAGATGATGGAATATTGAAAGTGGGAAGGAAAAGAAGAAGAAGAAGAAGAAGAAGAAGAAGAAGAAGAAGAAGAAGAAGAAGAAGATAAATGAGTTGATACGAAGATATGATAATTGAATAATGACGATGATGATGATGATGATGTTGACGACTAATACGCTTTTAATTTTTTTCATTAATTTTTATTTTTTTTTTTTTTTTTTTTTTTTTTTGCATTTATTCCTTTTCAACCTAAGTTTAATAATTGAAAATAAGAATAACAAAATAATAAAAGAATATCAATCTCTTTTTTTTTTATTTTTTTTTTATTTTAAGAAATAAACATAATTCACTTTTTTTTTTCTTAAAATTTCCCTCCCTAATGAAAAAACAAAAAACAAAAAAACATTTCAAGTTGAGATTTTACAATGACCGGTACTTCTTAAGGACCGAGCACGATATGAGCACCAGATCAATGTTATGTAAGCTGAAATATACCGAGGTGTTTTTTTTTTATTTTTTTATTTTTTTTTATTTAATTTTTTTTTATTCTTCTTTTTCTTCTTATTCTTCTTTACATTGAGCGATAAAAGTTCCAAATATAATAGCTCACAATCATCCTCAACCAGTTAATGCCTAAATTTTGATATAATTCTCTCAGAGAGAGTTTTTTTTTTTTTTTCTTTTAGTTATTCACCCTCATGATCATTTAACTGACACTTCCGATCTCTCCCTCCCCTTCCCAAAAAAAAAAAAAATAAAAAAAAAAATAAAAATTCTTTTGCAATCAATCACATTTGCTTTTTCAAACTTACTCCAGAACTCCCTTAAACTCCCCATGGTATACTACCCAATTCACTTCCCATCGGAATTCAGGTTAGGCAACGTGTATAGCAGGTAGGTAGGTCTCTTTCTTTTTTTTTTTTTGGTACCTGATTTATGAACACTTTTTAGCAACAAAATAAAATAAAAAATTACTAGCCGAGATTCTTTTTTTTTTTTTTTTTTTTTTTGTAAAAAAACAATGTAAGAACCATGATAAATATTTGAAATTTTCCTAATACTTTTTTGGTCAACTTTTTGTCAAGTTGCAACTTTAATGACAATTTTTTTTTTTTTAGTAGTTGCAATTTTTTTTTTCTTTATATATTCTATTTAATAGGTATACTGGATGAGTTTTTTAGGCAAGTTTGAGTAAAAATTTTAAGCAAAGATTATTGGAAAAATTTTCTAATGGAAGGGATGTTTCTAGTTTTTAAAAGAAATTAGAATGAAAATCTTTTTTTTTTTTTAAACATGAAAAAAATATAGTTTTTTGTAGTTATTTTATTTTTAAATGTTTAATAAGTTCAAATTAAACAAATTGAACAAATTGAACAAATTGAACATATTATATATATATATATATATATGAAAACGGAGGAACGAACAATATTAATATGATTTTTGGTTTTTTTTTAAAAAAAAAAAGAAAACTACACAAAAGTCAATTTCTTCCTTCCTCAACTTGTAAACTTTTGTGGAATTTCAATTTTTTTTTAAAAAATAAAACAATTTCTAAATTAACAAAATCTATCTAAACATATTTAGATAATGATATTAGATATGATATTCCAATTGATCAATAACTCAATCAGTTGTGATTATGGCTTATTTTTCTTAAAAAATAACTTTTAAAAAAATCGTTTAATAATAAGACCTGTATAATTTTAATTCAAAGTAAAAAAAAAAAAAAGAAATTCAATTTTGAAATTTTTTTTTTTTTTTTTGAATTTAATCTTGAAGCACTTTTCACTTTAGGTTCTATTGATAACATTCCAACCCTGAAAAAAAAAATCCCGGGTTTGGTACTTGGATGAGGGGTATCTAAATCAAATGTATGTGCCCATAGTTTCTTTGTTCTTTAAATTAAATTTTTTTTTTTAATTCTAGGAATTTTGTCACTTGCCCAAACACCGTAAACAATCCACATCATGAGTACTATACAGCGCTCCAGAAATCGAGCACCGTTCACACACCACGTTACCACATCCTCCACACGTGTGTTCGCGAGCCACCACATACTCGTCGTCTGAGACAGGAGTTCCACAGTCATAGCAATTAAAAGTTGGTACTACTTGTTGCTGCAAAATGGCTGATGTTGGTTGTTGGTGATGCTTTTGTTGTAGATACATTTGCCTCGAAGCTGAGAGCATTGTACGGACTGTGTTTTGTTGTAAGTGAGATAGTAGGGGCGTGTGTAATGCACGTTTGGCGCTAGGTCCTTCACCAGTTTGCAGTTGAGGTTGAAGCTTTTCTGGAGAAATGGGCGGCGTACTTAGGCCATGGGATGGATATTGTGTTTGAAAGAATTGTGAAGATTGTGTGTTGTTGTACTGTGTTGAGGGGAACTGGGAGTTTGGTGACATATAGTTGTTGAAATTATCTTCATGGGCCCTTTTCCTTGAAGGAGCTGGATAAGATTGAGTAAACATAATTTTTTTTTTATTGAAGATATTAGATTTAAAGATATTTTTAAAATTTAGATCTAAAGATGATAAAAAGAACAATACAAAAATTAATTTTGGAAATGCAGAGAAAAAGTAGTTTATATAAAAAGTCTAAAGAACGAGAAAAAAAAAGTCACCAGAGAAGTCAGAAGATTTTTTTTTTTTTTTATTTATATAAATATTTATTTATTTTTTTCTTCAGTGTAAATAACGCGACTTTTTTTTACGTGTATATTTCGTGATAAAATATAATTGTTGTAATTACACTTTGTATTTGTCACATAATTTTGATGCGGCATTTTCAAAGTCATGTGCAAATATGGAAAATAAGGCATCACTGACGCAGATATTAGTCATGGTTACATAATTTCTACACTGTGATCTAGACGCGTCCGAAAAGTTTTTTTTTTTTTTTTTTTTTTTTTCCTTCTCTTGCAAGCAAAAAAAAAAAAAAAAAAAAAACCTCCAATTCTTGTTGTTGGTGATAATTTTTTTTTTTTTACTTTTATTTTTTTTTTTCTGCTTTAAAAAAATTGATTAAATGTTCAACTAAAAAATCCCACAATTTAAAACTTCAAAATTTTATTCTAATCAAACCTTTGCTTTTTTTTTTTCTCTCTCAAGGTAAGTAATTAAATATTCTGCGTGTTGCAGGGCTTTGACCGGATTTTTATTATTTATTTATTTTTTTTTTTCTGGTTCTTGCTTAGAAAGAAATTATCTTTTTTACCTCTGGTTCTTACTAACCAACCCACCCCCTCTATCTTCAACCCCTCCAAACAGGCTTTATTATATTTTAATTTATTTTATTTTTTTTAAAAGATGAACTCAGACAATTACTGGGCCGGTGTGGATTCTATCGACTCAAAAAGTTCTATTCTTGAACAATCAGGTTCTATTGACCCCTCTTTCAACCAACAGTCTCGCCACGATGATGGCTCTCCAGGCCCTGCCTATGGCGGAAGCCAGCAGCAACAGCAACACCACCAAGATGCAGTCGCCGCTGCTGTCGCCATGTCTCAGCAACATCACCACCATCATCATATGCACTCTCAGTCCCTAGAATCTAGCCACGGGGGTCCTGGTGGTGATGGGTCTGATGGCAACGATCTTGGCGTCCACCCTGACGGGTCAGGCGGTTCCGGCCAACTTTCATCGCCGTCTCATCTTGATATGTCTGTCACATCCAATAGTCCTCCCGGTTCAAGTCCGCGCTCTGCCGCCGCCGTGGTAGCTGCTGCTCGCCAAGCTAGAGGTACAAATTCACCGCCACCAAGCTCTGCAGCTGGCTCGCAGGTGGGTGGCGCGGGCTCACAATCGCAACAAGGCCAGTCGCCTCAAGACTCACCACAGATGCACCATGGGAGACTATTGTCAAACACAAAGCGTGCTCACCAAAACAGACAGGCCCAACGCGCATTCCGCCAACGCAAGGAAATGTACATTAAGGAGCTGGAAGCTAAGGTCCAGGAACTCAAGACTTCTAAAGAAACCATTGGTGCTCTACGACAAGAAAACATTCAACTTCGCGATTATATTCTTGCTCTTCAGTCGCGACTTATTGAGCACCCTGGTGGTGTACCTACTCCACCTGCCGTTTGTGCTCGCCAGCAACCTGATATCTACGAACAGAACAAACTGGAAAAATGATTCAAGGCCTTTTTTTTTTATTTTTATTTTTATTGGATTTCTTTTTCATTCGTTATTGCTAAGTTTTTTTGTAATTTTTCTTTTTTAAAATAATTTAAGACGCGTTTTTTTTTTCTTTCAATTTGTTTTTGGTGGGTTTTTTTTTATTCCCCCGGATTTATCGTTAGGTAATGCCTTAGCAAGCCATCCTAACAATCTTGTAGCCAAAGAATGGCCTTAGGCCCCTCACAAAGTCTTTTTAGCCAAAGTAGTTCTTTTTATGAAAAGATTGTTTGGATTCTTTTAACTTATTCTTTCCTTTATTTTGTTCTTTGTAATGCCCAAAGGCACCATATATATTTCTTCTTCTGGCGTGAATTTTTTTTTTTACCTGTTCCCATTTTTGGTGGCTGCCTTGACCATGACACGCTCGTGACCTAATATACTTAGTCAGTCCACAAACCACTGAGAACAAGGAAAATTTGTTTCTTGTGATATTGCCCCCCCCTCCTCAAAGAATTACACCCTTCAAATGGCAAATAAGCAACCATGAAACACGAAAAAGAAGATGCTGCTAGCGTCTTAGAACAGTATATTTCAGATGGTAAGAATTATTTCATTTCATTTAATTTTGAATCTTTCTAATTTTATTTTTAGTTGGAAATCTCCCAGGCGAAATAGCTCATGTATTAGAGGAAATCCGTGAAAAGGACCTCAAGTTTTATGACACGCGCAAGCGTATCCAACAACGCGATAACCAAATCCATAAGTTTATCCGCACCCACGGTTCCTTAGCCGAAAACCCCAAAGAAGTCTCTGCTTATCCTAAGATTCGCACAGACTTTGAAAAGGCTAGAATCCTTCAGAATGAAAAATGTGACCTTTCCGTTACAGGTCTCTACCTCATCTCAAAGCATCTCCGTCGTCTCATGGAGAAAATCGAGCTTCTGGAGCGTGATGGTGAAATCCCCCCAGACCCGAATCCAGCTTCCATCACAGACTTTACACTTTCTACACCTGCATCCGCAGTTACTCCTGAGTCGAATCCTTTATTATACTCCATGATGGCTGCTGCCCAGGCAGGAACCGCAGGCACGGGCTTAGGAATGGCGTCTATTGCCCAACTGGGCCACACCACTTCGACCTCAGGAAGCGCAGCGGCTTCTGTGGCTGCTCAACTACACCACCATCTCACAGGAGCTGCTTCTGGTACGGTTTCAGGCCAGGCTGGTGCTGCTTCTACTTCTACTTCTACTTCTACTTCTACTTCTACTTCTACTTCTACTTCTACTACAACCCGTGCAGGATCTGCACGGGCTACTGGATCCCGTCAATCTCGTGCAGGAGCCGCAGCTGCTGCAAATACATCAGCTGCTGGCTCAACAGCTGCAAGTGGCCAGGGTGCCTCTGCAACTGGGTCTCATCGCAAACACTCATCTACAGGACCAAATTCGCGTGGTAGCACCCCTGGGTCGGTCCAGGGTGCCAATGGAGGTGCAGCTACCGGTACTGCAAGTGTCGGAAACGGGAATGGTGCCACCGGGCTCGCAGGCGAGCTAACAGGCGCAGCCGCCGGTGGAGCAGGTGCAACTACCAAGGGCAAAGGTGCTGCAGCGGTGGCTGCGGCAGCAGCAGCAGCTGGAGTTTCCGGTTCTGCTACTGCGGCAGCACTTAATGCTACAACAAATGGCGCCATTACAACTACTGGGACTGGGGCGTCCACAGGTGCTTCCACACGGCCATCTAAACGTCAAAAGGTAGGCGCAGGTGCTGGCCACAAGAGTGGAGCAGGACGTAAAGGTGCAAACGGCAGTGGTTCTGGTGCATCATCACGTAATTCTACTCCTGCTGCAGAAGCCGCTGGCACCGCAGGTGGTGCTGGAGCCGGTGCAGGTGCTGGAGTAACTGGAACTAAGGCCGGGTCGCGACGTGGAACTAATGTGTCTGAGCACACTGGTGGGCGTGCCGCTGCTTCGGTTTCTGCAGCAGCAGCAGCTGCTGCTGCCGCCGCCGCTGCCGCCGCTGCCGAAGCTCTTGAAGCTGATGAGGAGGTCGACAGCACAGGCCAGAGCCGGAGCCGGTCGCGAGAGAAGGAGGAGGAAGAGGAAGGAGCCGTGGCAGAAGATGCTGGGGTTGTTGCGGATGCTGAAGACGAGGTGTACTGTTCGTGCCGGCAAGTGTCGTTTGGTAATATGGTTGCGTGCGATAACCCGACATGTCCCTACGAATGGTTCCATTGGGATTGTGTGGGACTTGTGGAACCACCCCAGGGCACCTGGTACTGCCCTACTTGTACAAAGTCAATGAAGGAAAAAGACTCCAAGAAGCGATCGCGAGGGTGATGGATGGATATCAACAACGGATTACAAGTAGGTTGTGTATAAAAAAAAAATATCCACCATATTGTACTTTACTACTAATATATACTAAACCACCAAACGATGACCTCCACCTCTGAGATAACTGGTGATCTCGCCAAACTGGGCATATCGTCCAAAGTCTCGCAGATTGTAAAAGACAGTAAGTCCTGGGAGGATCTTCTCAAGGCTGTTACTATTGAAATTGATGCTTCATCAGATGCCACTTTTTCAGACCTTGTTTCTGGCTCATATACTTTCAAAGATTCGAAAACACCAACTCCTCGTTCAGTTCTTCCGCGTGTCGTTGCCTCCAGTCCTACAAACCGCACAGCCTTTGTGACTTTTTTAGATACCCGGCCAGATTTGGTTTCTTTGTACGCTGATTTGGTAGCCAAAAGCGATGATTCGGGCGATGCACTGGCTCCAGTTTTCCCTCAGCTTGCCACCAAAACTCAGCGAAAGTTTCTAGATGTAGCAACTGGTTCGCTCAAGGGTGAAAAGCCCGGTTCCAAATCTTCTTTGGCTCATCTTCGAATCATTTCCTCATACTTTGCATCTCCACGACTTCAAAAAACAACCTCAGATGATGATGAAATCAAATACATTAAAGAAAGTCGCCACAAACTTTTATCACTTTTGGCACCTTATGCTGACCGCAGACTGCCTCCCCAATGGGTGTCACCAGTAGCTCTAGTTCTTGTCAAACTGCTAGAACTTGACTACGATGGTACTACTGAAACAGTGCAGAGTCTTGTCGATGACCTACTTCTTGTATCTGGTCCTTCCGAGGCTAATGCCGATTCAAACCTTTTAATCCAAGCATTTTCTATCACTTCACTGCTTTTCCACGTGGACAAGGATGTAGGGTATTCTGTTTTTTCGAGCGACGCAATTGCCGCTCAACACAAGCTTTTTGATACCACAGCAGCAAAACCATCACCATTACTTGCTTCTGAAGATGTTGTCATTGCAGCCATGGACCTTTTGTCATCAGCATGTGTCCACAAGGAGGCTCGCAATATAGTCAAGGAGCGGTTTCTTGGAATGGTTAAGTATGCATTTGAGCTTTCTGGAAAAACATCCGTTACAGTTCTTGCAGCTTCTGTACTTGTCAAGACCACTTATGCCAACGCTCAACCAAAGATACCCGGCCAAAAACCACAAGAAGATGAAGACCATATTGATCTCAAGACATTGTCACTTGTATTTGAAGAACAGGTGGAAAAGACTCCATATACCAAAGATGAAACTCCAGAAGATCACATGGCCAAGTTCATCTACGGAACTGCTCTTGAGGGTCTTGCATTTACGTCCCTCAAGCTGGATACCAAGATGCGTGTGGTTGCCAGTTCCAATATTTTAAAAAACTTAGTTACAGTTGTTAAAAGCACTAAGGAAGGCCCTTGGGTTTACTGTGCACTGAGCATCTTTGAGAATGTGACGACATATGCACCCAAAGTTACAGAGGAACAAAAACGCGTCGACAAGCTCAAGGAGTATGCTGAGGGCGGAGGAAAAGATGGGGCCAAGGATGAAAATAAGCAAAAGCATGAGCCGGACTCATTGGTTGCCATTCGATGCAAAAAGGTTCTAGCTACCGACATTGTTTCTGTACTTGCAACAAACTCTCCTAGTTTTACACGTGCGGCATGCAACACCACGGCTCGTCTACTGCGTAATCTGTCCACCGATAAAGCCCAGCGCGGGTTGTTTGTGCAGCAAGGTGGATTGACAGTTTTGTTGTACTTGGTTCTACCGAAAGTCGAAAAAAAGGAAGTTTCATGGGAAGACTTTCGGGTTGATCCGCGGGAGGTTGTGGTGGCCACCTCTGGGCTTGCGCGTGCACTCATTTCGATCGACCCGAAACTGGCATTTGGTACCAAAATCTCGCCTGCTGTGGCCATCCAGCCATTGGTACGCCAACTTTCCAATGCGGGGAATATCGGATCATCAGGCCGTAGTGTTCTTGATACCCCCCAGCAGCTCTCTGATATTCCTCTTCTTGATGTGTTTGAAGCTCTGTTGGCTCTGACAAACCTCGCCAGTGTCGATGAGAAATGTGCCGGATTGATTGTGCACATAGCATGGGAAAAGCTTGAGATTTTGCTTGTTTCTGGCAACGAACTTGTCCAACGAGCAGCCGTTGAACTGCTGTGTAACTTGGCTGCATCCCCTCAGTGCGCAGCCAAGTTCTTTGATCCCGCTACTAAGGCCTCTGGTACAAGTCGTCTGCGTCTGCTTGCAGCTCTGGCCGATATTGACGATCTGCCGGTACGGTTGGCGGCGACTGGTGCGATTGCGATGCTTTCTGAGTGGGGCCCAGCAGCTGTTGTACCTCTACGCGAGTCGGAGCCTATTGTGGATCGCTTGTTGCAGCTTTTGCACGAGGAAACTGACGGTGGAGTTATGGTGCGTGTTTTAACGGCACTTGGAAATATGCTAGGCAACAATGACTCTGTTCCTGCGGACCCGAAGTTTTTTGGACGGTTGCAGGCGGAGGTGCCGGCGCTCCAGTCTGTTGGTGCACGGACGGGAGATGGGGATGCGGCTGAGCTTTGTTCGGAGCTTGTGGCGGTGCTTCGGTGATTAGTTGTAACAAATGCAAAGTTGTAACAAAAAATGGCGCAGGGTATTTTTTTTAAGGTACTGACAGTGTGAGATTTAGATGACCAGCTCACATCTCAAGAAACAAAATAATAAATAAATAAATAAATAAAAAATAAATAAATTATTCTAAGAAACTAAAAAAAAAAAAAAAAAAAAATATCGAAAGTCTTTCTTCCGACCAACCATTCTTCCCATACAAATCACAGCCACAACAACCACAACAACAATCAAACAACCCTTTGGAGAGACTTACCCATAACCAATAATGACTTCTTCTCCGATACCTGCTCCAACAGGCCGTCAGGAACCCGAACATGGTCTTCTCGACGTTTCGGAGCCATCACCTTCAGACTCACTAGAGCTTGAACTTAAGCCCGGAATTGCAAATGCTTCACGAGGTGCCCCGTCGCTCGCAGTAGAAACAATCTCAATCAATACTAACGCACATTCCATTCGCACGGGCGACGAGTCCTTCACAGACTATACGCTGATTGACGATGCGTCGTCCCGGCGGTCGGTTCAGCATAGCACAGTGTCCAGCGACCTCAAGACTCAAGGATCTACCAAGTCACAAACAAGTCCTAAACACCATCAACTTCAACAACAGCACCATCAAGCACAAGCACAACCAACATCACCGCCACAACAACAACAACAACAACAACCCGAAATATCGCCACTTGTCTCAGCTTCTCAACTTGGTGATTTTCGTAAGGTCAATCAACTCATTACCTCTGGAGAAGCCTCTGCTCTCGAAACTGCACCCGATGGAGTCACACCACTGCACTGGGCTGCCATCAACAACAGACTTAATATTTGTCGATACCTACTCGACCACGGCGCACAAATCGATGCCAAAGGTGGCGATCTCCAGGGAACTCCGCTGCACTGGGCATGCCGTGCCGGCCTCGTGTATATTGTCCAACTGCTTATTTCGCGTGGCGCAGACCCCCTCCGCACAGACACTCAAGGGTTTAATGCCCTTCACTTGGCTGTACACTCCTCTAATGTCTTGCTTGTCATTTACTTGCTGCATCTCGACATGCCGGTTGACCCTCTTGACACGGGAGATCGTACCCCCCTACATTGGGCTGCGTACCAGGGTGACGCACTCACCGTCGATGCACTGCTTAAGAAAGGCGCCGATGTGCGAATATCAGACTCGCGAGGGTTTACAGCCCTTCACTGGGCCATTGTACGCGGAAGTAAACCCACCATTAAGAAAATTATAGAGGCTGGTTCGGATCTCTTTGCCAAATCTAATGACGGCAAAACCCCCCTAGTCATGGCTCAGGGAATGAACACTCTAAATGTCTGGAAAGCTGCTCTCAAAGAAACAGGCCGCGACCCAGAAACTGCAATGCCCATTGTGAAACTGCTTCAACCAAAACATGCTAAACTTGCATTTTTCTTTGCACCCTACATCATTTTATTTATTGCCCTTAACCTATGGGCTTCTCTTGCCATCTACTGGTCCATTCCACTTTCCATCGTCATCACTCTGGCTATTTTTAAACTACTTGGCAAGTTTGTTTTGCCCAGTATTTCTACAGAACCTCATGCTCTTATGCAAACCCCCATATTTGCTGGCCTCTTTTCTGGCTCTGCATTTTGGGTTGTTATACATTATATCTTTGACGTCATGCCTGTCACATTTACCTACTACGTTTTCCGCAACTTGCTCTTTATTGTAACATTTTCCCTTGTGATTTACTCTTTCTTTGAAAGCATGTTCCGAGACCCTGGCTTTATACCTCCCATCTCTAACCCTGCTGAGCAGCGTGCCATGATTGATGGTCTCATTGAGCGTGGTGAATATGATACCAAACATTTTTGCATTTCCACATATGTCCGCAAGCCTTTGCGTTCGCGCTACGACCGCTTCACCAAACACGTCGTGGCAAAGTTTGACCACTACTGCCCGTGGACTTATAATGTCATTGGCGTCCGCAATCACCGCATCTTTGTCGTTTTTGTCATCACTCTTACTATAGGCATACCCATGTACCTGTCGCTGTATTTCAAATACACTGGCATCTTAAGCTCAAGTACAGTGATTGACTATTGCAAAGAAAACCCAGGCATTTTGGGGTCTACCTTTTGCCGCTCCTTCCAGGTCGACTATTACGGTACTTTACTTGCGATTTGGACTACCTTCAATGGCGTATGGGTTTTCTTCCTTGCCTTTGTCCAGATTGTCCAAGTGGCTCGCGGTGTTACAACAAATGAGGCTTCCAACCTACACAAGTATGGTTTTATGGGTGCCGATGACTTTTCCAGCCTCCCACTTGATCACTCAACTGCCATCAATACTGCTCTTGCAAACTCAGCGGCTGCAGTCCAGGCGCAGGCCCGTATGCGCAACAATAATAACAGCCGCTTCTCCACTTGTCTCAAGCTCTTAGGCATTGACCAGTTTTTGGCCACGGCTCGAGATGCGGTGCCCCTCTCAAGTGGAAATGGCCGCAACTCTTCTACGCGATACTCGTCTAACAACAACCCAGCAGACTTGGGTTGTTTCCGCAACTGCGCCGACTTTTGGTTCCCTCGAGGGTCGTTCAATGTCCTGCGTGCATTGCCCGATGGCGCTGCTTCGTTTGCAGGCAACCCCGTAGACTACTACCGCATGTGGGACTTCCCCACGCGTAATGGCGGGGCCAGTAACGGCGCCAGTGGGAATGGAAATGGCCTGGGTAATGGAGCTCCAGGATCTGGGTCCCGTGCAAATAGTTTGCTTCTTGGAGGGGGAGCTTCTGGAGATGCTGGTGGAGCTAATCATGATGATGGACGCGATGATTTAGGCAAGAAACGTAATGACGATGAACTTGTAGCTCAACAAGTCTAAGGACATAGGAATCACAAAAAAAAAAAAAGTATATATGCGCTTTACATTTGATGTTATTTTAGGAAACCAAATTTGTAAAAATAAAAAATTATTTTGGAGTTATTTATAAAAAAAAATTGGGGGGAAAAAAAAAAAAGAAAGCATATTATACAAATGGGAGGATTTTTTTTTTTAAAAAAAACGAAAAAAAAAAAAAAAACAAATCATTTGACCTTTTGCATGAGGACCCATGAAGGCAGATTCTGCGATTTACTTTCATAAATGGGAGTGGGCAAAAGATTTTTGAGCCGCGGGCCACGTCTATGAGGTTTACCGTGGTGGTGGTGCGACGTCGCTGCTCTTGATGTTAATGATGTTGATGTTGATGTTGATGTTGATGTTGATGTTGATGTTGATGTTGATGTTGATGTTGATGTTGATGTTGATGTTGATGTTGATGTTGATGTTGATGTTGATGTTGATGTTGATGTTGATGTTGATGTTGATGTTGATGTTGATGTTGATGTTGATGATAATGATGATAATGATGATAATGATGTTGATGATGTTGATGATGTTGATGTTGTTGGTGTTGTTGATGTTGTTGATGTTGTTGATAATGATGTTGAAGAAGGTACTGATGATGGCTCCTCCGGTAAAGCCCTTTGATTTGCAGCCAAGTACGGATTGTAGTACTCTTCGCTCATGCGCTGAACGTCCAACCAGTACTCGCGGAAATGTACCCGCCGCTGCACATCATTAAGTGCAGTGTACTGAGCGGTTGTGTCGTTCAGTTGTTTCAGCTGCTGTTGTCGCCGCCGCTGGACAACAGGAGCAGCCATTTCAGCTGCAGCACGGCGTCGCGCTGCCCGTCGTGCCCGCTCATCGCCTGTTGCCAACGTGCCAGCCATGTGAATTTCATCATTGTTGTAGTGACTGTCGTCATCATCCTCCTCGTAGTTGTCTCCATAGTCAAGCTTTCGGCACTTGCTGCACTCAAAGTCCCATGTCTCCAATCCACACTGGGGGACAACGAGCTGGCCCAAAAATTCAGTGCGCTCTGTTACTCGTGCAAGTGCTCGAGTGGCGTTTATTACCAGTTTTTTGGTATGTTCTGCTGCAGTTGCGGCAGTTGCTGCTGCTTCTTTAGCTGCGGATTCGGCAGCGGCTGCTGCTGCAATAATCTTTGCTGCTTCTTTTCCACGTTTCCCTTCAGCATTGATAGGAACCATACGTGACACACTAATTGGTTTATTAGAGTCTTTGTCAAACGTGATAATCTTAAGCATATCGTCATCGTCCTCTTCATTATTTTCATCAGCATCGTCAGCGTATACAGGAACAGGGATAGGCATTTCTTGTAGATGATGAATACCCTTCTTCCCATGCTTGTGAAGACGGTGATGTTGTTGCTGAAGTTGATGGTGAAATGTATGTCTAGGATGAAGAAGTAGGTGGTGGCGTCGGCGATAGCGCAAATGCTTGCGGGACCCAAAAATCTTCTCTTCACTAGATTCATCCGAATCCGAATCGTCATCATTTGCAATTCGTCGTCGGCCATACGGTGGTTTCATAAGAACTTTACTGTAATCATCTTCAGAAACGTCATAATATTCATGTTCATCGTCGTCATCACCATCTTCTTTATTTTCATTGTTTTCATAATCAAAAAAGCCTTGTCTTGTTGCAAGGGTCTTGAACTCTTTTGGTGGCCTGCCACGCTTCTTTAATCCTGCATGATTGTGTTCCCTAATGTCTTTGCGCTTGCGTCTTCGAGAATGTTGAAGGTGACGTTCTTCACTTTCAAACTCTTCAAAAGCCTCATAGCCATCTGAATATTCCTCCTCATTTTCTTCATTTTCTTCATTCTCTTCGTCACCACTTCGTTTATTCTTCTTGTCGTCTTCAGGAGGAACAAAATGGCAGCGCACGCCAATCAACTTCATATTAGAAAAGTCCCAAGGGTGCTTAAGAACCATTTTTTCTGGTTCACGCTCAAACGAAGGCCATGAACTATTGTAAAGCATTGCGTGACGGTTACAGCGAGGGCAAAAGCGATCAGGGAAAATGCGTGGTGGTTTTGAATCGTCTGGGCCAAAGAAAGGGCATTGGCAATTGTCGCAGTCCAAAGTCAAATCTGGATCAGCATCAATTGCTTCACGGTAATAAAGACCCTGAAGCTCAACATACATTTCGAGATGGGATAATTTCTCGAGAATGTAATCCAAAAGAGTGAGTTCTGGATCTTGAACTTTTCGTCTTTCCCATTCCATGTGAGTGTTTGTGAAATCTTTATCATCGTCTGGAAATTGGAAAGTGAAAAAGTCAATAACTTTCTTTTGACTTTCTATACGAGCTTGAATACGAGTGCATCGGTGATTCTGTTGTTGCTGTTGTTGTTGTTGTTGCTGTTGTTGCTGTTGCTGCTGCTGTTGAGTCTGAGTTGTATTATGAGTCAACTGAGTCTGAGTCTGAGTTTGTGTTTGTGTTTGTGTTTGATGTTGAGGAGGAGGGGAAGTTTCAATGCAGCTTGAATTGATACTAGTATTTGGAGAATTTGAATCACTAACAGGGGTGTCTGGAAGAGAGATTGACAAATTCCTATTATTATTGTTATTATTGTTATTATTATTATTGAGTGCGTCATGCTTAACCTTAATAGAGTTTTTCGAGCAAGTGGGCGATAACGAAACTGAGACATTCGATATCGGAGAATGAGGGCTAGGGGACGGCGATGGAGTCTCAAGCCCAATTACAGTTTTAGTGAATAGTTTGGGAGAGCTGGTAGCCGAAGGTTTTGCAGGAGACTTTTTAGGAAGGTTGAGTTGGTCAGGAGAAATTTCAACAATGTCGTCATCTTTACCATCATTTTCCTCCTCCCCCTCATAATCATGGTTTTCATTATGGTGACCATGATGCTTCTCCTTTTGATGAAACTCACATTCGGAATCTTCCTCTTCTTCTCCGCCATTTTCATCTTCAGAAGATGAAGTATCAACTTCATTGGTAATATAGGGTTCACCGTAGCCATTGACACCACGAATTTCGCAAGCCAAGCAAAGGCATTCACGGTTGAAACGACCAAAATAACGGTTGCCGTAGTTAACTGTGATCTCTTGACCAGGTCCAACGTGTTTAATAGCGACAATAGTGATTCTGCGACCACGGTACTTAAAACTAGCATTGGGTTCGCAGCTGTGGTTGACAAAACGAGCTGGTCCGAGAAGAAAGCTTCCTGTACCATTTTCATGATTTATCATGGAAAAGTCAGGTCCCTCAAAATTATCAAGATCGTCCTGGTCAATATGAGCAGACCAGGCTTCAAGGCCTTTAATAACTTGGCCCTTACTGAATTCATGACGGGCAATAACACAAGCTTCCTTTGTTGAAGAGCGTGAAACGTATCTGTCAGTGACATCGATGGAAAATCCAGTTGAGGGAGAGTAAAGATTCATGTAAAGCATTGAGTACTTCATAAAATGAAGCTGGCTTTGAAGAGAAAAGGGTTGAAGAAAGCGTTTTACAGAAGGAAGTTCAACAAAATCAATGACAGCTTTTTTCAAGTCTATAATTTTGGGTTCTTCACCTTTGGAAGTGAGGCGTTTGGATAGGATTTCATAAATGGCATCTTGAGAGATATTGCGCATAGGTCGCTCACGGTAAAGCTTTCTTGTTGTGATTGGGAAAAAGACCTATTAGGGTAAAGGAGGTTAGACCAAATGTATTGGAAGAAATACAGTAGTAAATTAAAAAAAAAAAAAAAAAACAAATAACTAAACATATATGCACAATGAGGATCGTACATGATTGTCTAAATAGGGGTATAAAAAGAAAGATGAAAAAATTTAAACAAAGAAGGCTGGAAAAAAAGAGAAAAAAAAAAATATATATATATATATATACTCACATTATCAATAAGGCCTTCCGTAAGAACGTCGTCAAAAAAAGATAGATCTTTGTAGTCTATATCTTTGGGAATGAAGATACTGTGGTTTGAAATAAATATAGAGTTGCGGTCCTCATTCTTGCGTTTCCGGCTATTTTTCTTTCCGTCCGGGTCAAAAAGATCCAAGGCTGGTGTTGATTCCTTTGAGGAGAGCGGTGGAGAGCCGGATTTTGCGAGTCGTCTTCTAGGATTAGCCATGAGAAAGACTTAAAAAAATGGATGGAGTGAGTAAAAGTTGTTGTAGTGTGAAGGATTTTTATATGAATTTTTTTTTTAATAAGGTGAAATGAGTATAGTATAAGCGTTTATAATAACAAAGACCTTTTTCGTTGTGTATATCTGGAAATCAGGCTAGTCAGAGTGAAAGATAACCAACATCAGAAGAAACGTGATATTTAAAGGGGGGGGTTCAAAGTATAATATGAGACTGAAGAATGTTTTTTATTTGTTTGAAATCTATTAAAAATGGAAGGACTTTGTAAGACACTGGAGATGTTGTTATTATTATTATTGTTGTTGTTATATGAAGGTGGTAGTGGTTAGTGGTGAAGTTATTTGTGTAAAGGGGGTAATGATTATTGATGGAGCCACGAGTATATTGAGAGAAAAACACAGTGGAAATCAACAATGATACTGAGAAATACTGGATAGTGGAAAGATCAGAATGGCAGATATTCAAAACAAAAGAAACCAAACCAAGAGATTTATAAACCAATATATAAGAGATTTCTGAAAAGAAAACAAATATATAAGGAAGAAGAAGAAACTTCTTTTTATTTTGTATAAAAAAAGTTGATGATGAACGAAAAAGAAGGAGAAAAAGAAGAAAGAGAAAAATCCACACAAAAATTAAAAATTAAAAAAAAAAAAATACTAAAAATCCCGGTGTTTACTACTGCCGAATAATTACAGTTTTTGTTACAACCTTTTTTAAAAAAATTAAGTTAGCTGGGCTTTTTTTTTTTTTTTTTTTTCTCTTTGGGTGCATCTGCAGGCCTTTGGACATAAATAATTGATTGAGTACACGATAATATTTGTATATATAGTTATTAATAATATTCTTTAAAAAAAAAAAAATAATAATAATAATTAAAATAAAATAAAATAAAAATATAGTAATATATTAATCATTTAAAGATATCTCGGGTTCTGCCATATGACATGTCAGGTTGCGCAACCCGTCGGCATCTTGCTAAGTCTTATTTTAATTCCAAATGACATTCTTTGTAAACTTGCTAGATTGCTGGCAACCTTTGGCGTTCCAAGGAAGAAACAAAGCAGACTAAGCTTATTGTCAAAAGCCCCCCATCGTACTTGTTTGCTTGCGAGCATGTCTGCTTAAGTGATCACTTAAATAAATAAATAAATAAAAATACAAGCTAATATCTTTGA
Source organism: Magnusiomyces paraingens (assembly GCF_902498895.1). Classification (NCBI taxonomy): domain Eukaryota; kingdom Fungi; phylum Ascomycota; class Dipodascomycetes; order Dipodascales; family Dipodascaceae; genus Magnusiomyces; species Magnusiomyces paraingens. The sequence continues at coordinate 5,471,416 of NW_022474067.1, forward strand.
AATTTACAACAAAGCGGTATCTTTTAATGGGTGGGGAGATCTTTAATAAAGTCATAATAATTAAGAGAATATGAAAAAAATAAAAAAATATACATCATCTTTATTTCCAGTTAAATCTTTTTTTTTCTTTTTTGACATATTTGATCTACAATAGAAAAGAAACCGCAAATCCCGATAGCGGCTGCAGGTTGTTAATTTTTTTTTTCTTTTCTTTCCCTATCTCGCAGAATTATTATTATTCAATCTTTCTCTGCGAATAAAAAACATAGATTAGAGTGGTCTAAAAATACCTTGAACATTAGAATAAAATTGGCGCGCCGCCACAATCCGTTTTAGGATATTTAGTGAAAATTGCCTATTTTGTTAATATATAATATATATACAAAGGGTTCTTTGTTGATAGAAAATTATCAATTAAAGAAGTTCGATGAGTGAAAAAAAAAAAAAAAAAAAAAAAAGAGTTTTAAAAATTTGAAGAGTAATAATTTTGAATGAAATAAACCTCAAAATATTAAATTCGTCCTTGACTTCTTTTTGATTTCATTTTTTTTTTCAAGTGTTTATAAACTTTGAAGCTTTATTTTAAAATTCAAAGAGCTTTTGAAAATTTTCACTTCAGAGAAAGAAACTTAAATAATTTTTTTTTATTTTTTGTTTGATAATAATTTTTTTTTTTTAATGGCCCAGCAAACACCAAATTTTGATTTTATTAACAACAACGGCTTTGAAGACCAAAATGATAAAAGCGCACGGCGGGAATTATTTTGAAAAAAAAAATGACATCATTGTCAGCATTGACTAATCATGACTAATTAACTTTTAAAACCAGCACATAGCCCCTCTTTTCCTAAACTCAAAGGGCTGGCTGGGTGGCTAACTGGCAATCAAACCTCCCAAATTCTACTCTCTACCACACAAACCTTCATTTTAGATTAAATCCAGACTATCTCCAAATGTTCCAGGTTTTTACCTACTGATAAAAAATAATATTAGGCATATATAAAAATTTACCCAGTATTTTTTTATGGTCACATTCTGTTAAAGCGTCATTATCATCAAGTATAGATTACTAGAAAAACAAACTACCTAAAAAAAAATACCTCGCATCACTTCGTTCAAATCGTTTAATTATAAGAAAAATACCAGTGAACAAATGGACCAAAGCTAACAAAGTCTTTTTTCTCGCCCCCTTCTATTATTAAAAACTGAAGTCCTTCAATTGCATTATTATATTTCCATCAGCATAAACTTTCATCAAACCATTTATATATACCATGTCTTCTACAGGCTCACGGCGACATGGCCGAGTCTTGGGTCATGCAGTGGCAGTAAACCCAGCAAAACCACCTTCGGTGATGGTGCCTTCAGCAGCTGCATTGTCGCCATTGCCTCCATCGTCTTTAACTCAATCAACACCCACCGCAATCCCCACACTGACAGTTTCGCCGTCATCTCCAGGAAGAATAGATTCTCCACTTTCCTTAACATCCGTGGACTCTTCGTCATCTTCACTTACTTCTGATGAACAAGTAAATTCACCTTCTTTGGTATGTCCCATTTGTAATGAAACAATGGTGACGTTACTACAGTTAAACAGACACATTGATGACACGCATTCCGAAATTGAAAAAAAGGATGAGGATATTCTCAAGTCGTGGTTTAAAAAAAAGGTCGAACAAGCGCGTCAACTCCCCTCGGTATCACTTTTCAATAACAAGTTTGCAAAATTAGATATATTTGACTCGGAAGATAGTGGTACGTCGCCCCCATTATCTTCCTCTGATGCACTTGGAACGTCACCGAAAAAAAGTGTAACTGCGCCCACAGCACCCCCTATCCCTCGATTCACAGTTACTAAGGAGCACTGGCAAAAACCGACTTCTTACGATAAATGTTCAGATATTGTTTGTGATAAGGCATTAAATACTAGAAATGGATCAGTCAATTGTATGTCAACTGATTAGGGCGGGTTTTTTTTTGTTTCTAAGGAAATGCTAACTAATATTTTAGGTAGGAAATGTGGCAAATTATTTTGTACAGAGCATACTCGATACCAAATGAAGTTGGATAAAAATGCGCAACATGACCCTATTAACGGCATATGGTCTCGATGTTGCGAAACGTGCTTTAAGTCAAGGGAGGGTTACTTTGATACAACTGGCTCAGTAGTTGATATTTCAAAAGATTTTTTTGCCGCACGGCAAAAGAAGATGGATATTCAAGAACTAGAAGTGAATAAGCTTGAAAAACGATTGGCCAAGGTATGTAAGCCCCCCGCAAAAAAAAAAAAAAAAAAATCAAAAGAAATCAAAAATGTTTGATTATAGGATCACATCTAACTTAAACCTTTTAGCTCATTTCTGCACTTACGGATCCCAAGTTTTCATCAAACGATAATAGCAGTGTGCTAACATATTCCAAGGCGAACCAACGACGGGATGCAGAGAAAAGTGTCATTAAATGGCAAGCAGATGCTGTGGTACACAATTGTCCCATTTGTGGGCATCATTTTGGATACACATTAAGGAAACATCACTGTCGTTTGTGTGGCCGTGTCATTTGTGCCAACCTTACAACTAACTGTTCACGGGAGGTTCCGATTTCACTTTTAGTTGAGAAGCTTGATAGTGATGGTGGGGATATAATGGAGAGCATATCGTTTTACAGGAATGGGGGTAGTAATGGGGACCAATACAGTTCGCAGCATTATCATCATGGGAAGCACACGTCTGCTCATGCGATTCGGATTCAAATCAGTAGGGCCAATGACATTAGCATACGATTGTGTCAGGAATGCAAAAACACGCTGTTCGCCCGACGAAACTTTGAAGCAGACCTACGGGCAAGTGCTAAGCCTGCAATTGTAGGAGCATACGAGGCTTTGATGAGGATTCGGCGATCAATTGATGTGACACTGCCGCAGTTCCAGAGGCTGCTTGCTGAAGTGAATGATCTCAAAAAGGAGCCGAGTGAGGATACGTTGTTGGAAGCAGGCAAGATTCGGAAACGGTTGATGGATGGATTTGTTCAGCTGGATAATGCCTCTCGACGGGTTCAAAAAGTGGGAACCACAACAGAAACAGAAGTGAGGTTAAAGAAGCAGATTGTGGTTGATATCACGCAGTATTTGCAGGACCACATGATTCCATTAAAAGCACTTCCTCGAGTTTTAAAGAAGAATAATTCTAGTGAAAATCAGGCGGCCGCAGTTGCTGAAACGAGTGCCACTTCTGGAGCAGGAGAAATAGAACAGGGAGAAGAAGAAGAAGAAGAAGAAGAAGAAGATGATGATGATGATGGTGGGGAAAATTTGAGTGAACATGAAGTGAAAGAACTTCAGGAGCAGTTGATTATTTTGGAGGAGCAGCGGTTTTTGGTATCTAAAATGATTAGCGAAGCGAGTGCAAAACGGCGATTTGACGAGATTCAGCCGTTACAGCAGAGCGTTGATGATTTGGAGAGCGAGATGACCAAGGTACGAACACGGTTAGGGAAGCGAAACCAGATTATTTAGCTGAGTGAAAGTTAAGTGTTAGGCTTTATGATGTAAGGTGCAAGGTGCAAGGTACAAGTATTAACTTTTAAGTACCCGGCTGATTGGCTCGTGGAAGAAAGCAGATGAAAAAATCTGACGTTCACGTGAGAGGCTGGTTGGTGCAAGCACATGGGAGTGAAGCAAGGCGGTTGATGCCTTTAATTTAGGACTGGAGTGCTCGCCTGCAATGCAACAACACAAAGACAAAAAGTTGCATTGAGCAGGTGTTGTATGATGAATAGATTATAAACTAATTAGTTAGATATATTTGGTAGGTGAAAACAAGATTTTGGGCATGAAACAATCGAGACTTGTAAGAAATGAAGAGTCAAACGTTTAAAAAAAAGACAAAAAAAGACAAAAAAAGAGTTTTGAATGTTTGAGTCGTTTCCTTCTGGCATCCCCCTCCCCCTTTTATTTTTTTTTTTTAATTTAGATAAATAAATGGTGATATGATAAAATATAAGAAGAACCCCTGCCATTAGGCTGAATTGTTCATGTGAAAAAAGGCTGGGTTTGTATTGATTCAACCATACGAGAATATGACTTTTTTGTTTTTTTTTTTTTTCAGTGGTAACGACACCAATGACTATTATTATTATTTTAAAAAAATATATATTATGGACCCATTGAGTCTACTGAAATAATAATAATAATTATTTTATTATTTAAATTAAGTCGTGGAAATTGCCCTTTACAGAAAGTTTTTTGACGCGGTACGAAAGTCCAAGAACCTCCCCAGATTAACAGTTGACAGGCTGACCGACAATTAACCGCGCGTTGTTTGTTGATTGAAAAAAAAAATAAACAAATAAACAAATAAATAAATTAAAAATGAATGAATCATTATATATAAACGTGTAATTATGTAGATATGTAAATGCATTTTATTTGGTACATTGTTTTTTTTTTTTCACAGTTTATTTTTTTTTTATAAAAAAAATTGATTCTATTCATTTATCAAGTTTTCTTTTTATTCAAAACTGCTTTAAACATTAATTGCTTCTTTTGTTTTTTTTTTGTTTCTTTTTTGTTTCTTTTTTATTATCATCTATTAAAATCGGTTATACTTTTAAGGGACTCTTTTAAACTTTTTTTTTGTCAATTCCAATTTTAAATTTTAAATTTTTTTTTTTTTTTTTTTTTTTTGTCTGTCTGCGTGTATAATTTTTTTTTTCTTTTTTTTTTAACCCTTTTCTTACTCACACACACACAATTTTTTTTTTTTTTCTTCACACACACCTTCATTACAAAAGATATATATATATATATATAAACACATTCACATTCCACATACACTTAAAATCTCATTCAATAATACTCAATTTTTACTACAGACAAATCATAATCCTTCTTTATAATAAAAGTCTCATAATCGGTTTTTTTTTTATTTTTCTATATCATAATGTCGCTACCTTCTGTGGGCCCAGGCGGAATGCCCCGATCAAAATACCAACATGCTTTTGACGATTTTCTTATCCCAGAAGAGGCAGCAGCTCAGCCATCATCAAATTTCAATAATAATCAACATCCACCACCACCACCATTGGCACATATTCCAGCAGCAGTAAATGCTCCAGAGTTCTACTATCAACAACAACAACAACAGCAGCAGCAGCAACAGCAACATCCTCGAACACAGAGTATGATGAGCACTGCATCGAGTATGCGCAGTATGCAACCGCAGGGTCCTCTTCGTCCTTCTTCTACTTTTAATCCCTATGGACCTGACCCTTACCAAATAATGGCTAGCGACTCCGGACCTTACATGTCTCCAGCCATGCCTAGAGCCGCTGTTACATCTGCAAACAGCAGTGTGGGCCGCAGAGCTTCCAACTCATCGAAAGCTTCGTCTCTGTTTAACTGGCGCAGCAAAAAAGTGGTTCACGACGAATTTAATGGTGATGAAGATATGTTTGACGACTTCTCATCAGCCACCGGGTTAGGTGCAGCTGCAGGAGGACGTCCCGGAACTCCAGGATCCGGTGGAATACGGTATCCCTCTGGTGCCTCGACATCGTCACTTGCTCTAAACAATATGTTGATGCAACAACAGCAACAACAACAACAACAACAGTACGCTCCCCAAGGTAATAATTTCGACATGGTAGAGGGTGCCACAAACCTCGGCATGAACCAATTAAAATCGCTACGCGATCGCGACCGATACCCAACAATCACAAGTAATAGTAGCTCCGGGGTATCCAGCATTAACTCGCCTGATGGCACGAGAACTATGTCGATGCGCTCCATGTCCAACTCGACTTTTGATACAACCCCCATCATCCCTATACTTACACCTACTGGTACCTCGAAAAAAAGTAAAGAATATCGTAAAAACCTTACTCTTAACCAGCGCAAATTGATGCATGCTTCTGATGGAGGTGCACCAGGTGGGTTTCTTTACAGTCAACAACTACAGCAACAGCAACAGCAACAGCAACAACAGCAACAAATGGACCCTCAGAATCTCCGCATGATGATGAACGGTGCGTTCCCCGGTTTGGCTGGAAGTGGCCCCTTTCCAACCAAAAATGGCAATTACCCACAACAGCAACAACAACAACAACAGCACCAGCAGCACCAGCAGCACCAGCAGCACCAGCAGCAGATTCCGCCTCAATTCCAATCCAACGGGGCGTTTGCTTCTGGGTACCCCACCGCTCCCGGCCAAAATCGGTTTCCTGGCCACCCCCAGCAACAGGGTCCACAACTACTTCCGGCAAATAACCCGGCTGCCGGAAATCTGGCTAATCCTATGCGTCGTGGTCCTAGCGCGGGTGTCCCGGGCCAGGGTTATTATCAGAATAGTAGCAACGGCGCACTCGCCATGGGGCCTCGCTCCATGTCTATGACTAGCAATGCTTCCTCTCGAGGACCATTTTCACCACCTCCCCCACAAAACCATCAGACAAATAACAACAACTTCCACCAGGCACCGTCGCCCGGGCCTTACCGCGGGTACTCGGGACCTATTGGATCTCCCACTTCTACTACCACAACTTCACCTGAATACCAACGTAACCCACAAACAGCATCTCAAATCCAGTCACAACCGCTACAAGTCCATTCCCCTGCACCTATTCGTGCTGGCGGTCCAACAAGCCCTGTCACAGCCTCGGCAGGCTACCCTCCACAAACTCCCAGGAGTGTTGCATCTGTGGGTTACGCAAGCGACAGTCCGCGCAGCATGGCAGATGCACCACCAAGCAGTTCAACAGAACAACCACAGGCATCTAATGAAGAAGCGATGTCATTACAAAGTACGTCCTCGCAACCAGTATATGCAAGTGCTCAGCAGTCACAACAACCTAAAGGCGCATTGTCTCAGACCGGGCACGCCCAAAACCCATCCATAGTAACGGTCTCATCTTTAGGCTCTGGATATAAATCTGCCATATCACAACAGCAACGGAGCCCAGGTAGAAGACAGTCGCGTGATAATACTAATCTACCAGAAGATGAAAAGTTTTCGTTCCAAGCCTCGGAGCCGATCCAAGAAAAAGCTAAAACTCCAACCCAAGATATTCCACAAACAGATTCCTCAACCTCTAGGGAAATAGATAATCATCAGGTGCATACTCACGTGGCAGTCCATGCACCTGTTCCTCTTGTGGCTCCGGGGCCCGTTGTCTCGGAATCTAAACCTACACCCGTTTCAGACCGGGACTCTTCAGCCACACCTACACCCTTGTCGATGCCCCCGACCCTTGAGATCCCGCCTCCTACGTCTCCATTTGAAATACCAAGTATATCGTCTGCCTCCGCAACACCACCGCTCTCTGAGACAACAAGCTCGCGGTCCATGTCGCGGCCATCTTCTAGTACTCTCTCGTCGCTGGACCCAATGCACGTTTCTCTCAGTAAGCTTACTACCGCTACCACTGATTCGGATCTGTCGTTCAACTCTGCACCCTCGTCAACGTTTATCAGCTCCAACACTACTACACCTACCATGACCAAGTGCTCGATCCAGAAAACAGGTGAAGAGACTGTAGAAGATACCACTGACGATAGTGTGCAGATTGTGTCAACACAACCAAGTGTACTCTCGCCAGAGACTCACCACTTGCCACTTTCCATGTCGTCGCCCAAATCAACCTCTGATCGTGGCGTTAGTGTAGGCGATGACAGCTTGGTTTCTCAAGCGACTGCAGACTCTACCAAGGTCCTTGAGCTGACTCTTGAGAACCAAGTACTTTTGAATGAAGTTCGGTTGATTGCGTTTGAGCTTGCTGATTCGGTCAAGCGCGAGCTTGGAATTGAAAGCTTTGAGGAAGAATCAGATGTTGCAGCTATTACGGCTGCTACCACAGGCGATTCCAGCGTTGAAGATATTTCAGATTCATTAGTGGGTGAGCTTTCCCTGGATAGCACTTCCCGGGCTCGTATGGTTGTCCAGTTGCAACGTAAGCTCGACATGGAAAGACGCAAACGTGTTGCTTTAGAATCTCGTCTTGTAAACTTAGAAAAGAGTGTTACCAATAACAATGGCAAGGGCCAAATCTCCGAGATTTATGACCATTTGACGTTACAGAATAATATCACCAAGAAGGAACATGAGCTGCTTGATATGAAACTTGACTATGAGGATGCTCAAAAGTCAATTGCAGAATTGCGTGCAAAATGCGGTGTTCTTGAGCGTGAACGTGATGCTGCTTGGGCTGCTACTAAAAAGGCACAGGAAGAAAATAAGACAATGCAAAAGGAGCTTGCTTCACTGTTACCATCGATTCTTCCTAGCGCATTGTTGGCCAAAAATAACAATTCTTCGTCACCTGCTACTAGCAGTCCATCGGCAGTACTATCATCCATGTCGCGCGACGAAAAGGTACGTGCGATTGAGTCTCAACGTGATGCTTTGCGTGATGCTTTGCGGTCTCACCGTGAGTTAAAAGACCATGAGATTCGGCAATTACAGGATCGTGTGAAGCAGCTAGAAACCAAGTGGGAGAAGGAACGCATGGCCAATCTACAACTCCAGCAAAAGCTAGTTCTTGGATCCAGTTCGTCGAGTGTCAACAATACTGGTGTAAGGTCGTCTTCATCTTCTGGTGGAAGTTCGAGCAATAGCGCAGCCACTATGACCCATTCCAACTCCAACAGCAGTATTAATGGTGTGATTGCACAATCTCCTGGAGCTGGTTTATTACCAACAAATCTGTCGCTACCATCGCCGTCGTCGGATGGGTATTTTAACCTGACGCCGCCCAAACGGCGAGTGCGTAGTAAGGGTAGTTTCTACAATTTGAGTTTTGGCGGGTCGTCAAACAATTTGCTTGATAGTGTGACTGCTGCAGGATCTGGAATTGGCTCTGGAGGATCGTATAGCTCGACACATACGGGTGGAATTATAAGGAGCTCGTCACCTGCGCCATTAACTCTTACGACCAATATTGCGGCACATGCCCTTGCATCCACAGGAAGTTCCGGGCAAGGAACCGGAGTATAAATAGATAAAAGAAGAAGAAGAAGATGATGATGATGTGTATAGAGAAAAAATTGAATAAGAAAATTGATTAGGCAGCGCTTGAGACGCCCAGCGTGTCATGGTGATGAGAATTTGAACAAGCAATTATTGATGAGGAAATTCACAAGCCAAACAGACAAGATAAGAAACGGAAATTTTTCATGAATTGAAACAAAAAAAAAAAAAAAAAAGTATAAAAAGAGTTGAAATTCCTTGAATTCTCTCTCTTTTTTCTTTTTTTCTTTTTTTATTCCTAAATTTGCTCTATATCTGATAAAAGCCTGAATTTTATATTATTCTTTAGTTGGTGATATAATATACAAATCACCAAGAGCATTTTTTTTTTTTTTTTCTAATTCTTCTATTTACTAACTGGGTGACTTGAAATTTTTCAATACCCTCTATAAAAAAAAAAAAAAAAAAAAAAAAAAAAGCCAGCACACCCACCCACCTTTTTTTTTTTTTTTTTTTTCTCTCTCTCTCTTCCCTCTCCACTTACTTGACTCCCATCATCTAAACCATGATCAATGTTGTGATAGGCAAGTCTGCCACCGACGACAAGGGCAAATCTGTGGCCACGTTGGTTGGCCAGTACTTTTACCTTGCACTTCTGGAACTCTTTTATTTTGTTTTCTCGCTCTACCGTTTTGGCGGGTACATTTACCACCGACTCATGATCCGCTGGCTAACCATCACGTACCATCAGAATCGTACACCGGAACTGATCCAGCGTGATGTTGCCAATTTCACCAAAATCCCTCGTGGCATTGGAGCCGTTCTCACACTCCACGACTCAGGGGACGAGGGTGGAGGCGTCGATGGTTTGCTAGAACAGGCCAGCGATTTGGCTGCCTGGTGTATCGGCACAAGCATTGAATTTTTGGTTCTTTATGAGCGTACCGGGGTGCTTAAAGCATTACCAGAGCCTGATGTGCGTCGCCGCATTTCTCGGAAACTGGAGCAGTATTATGGTGCCGATAATGTACCCACGTTTAAGATTAGTTTCCCCTACACGGCTGCCTCATATTCTGATAACTCAACTCTTGTACATGACGACGCTTCTGGTCCTTCTGTTAGTTCTACCGAACCTTCTGTCAACCTTACGATTCGCATTCTTTCTGTAGAAGATGGCCGGCAGTCTATTGTAGACTTGACGAGATCGTTGGCCACGCTGGCCAAGGAAAAAAAGATTAGTGCGCGTGATATTAATGTCAAGACGATTGATCATGAGATTAAGACACTTGTGTCAGATGAGCCGGACCTTGTGTATGTGTTTGGCCCAGTGTTAGATCTTGACGGGTTCCCTCCATGGCAGATTCGTTTGTCGGAAATATTCTACATGCGCGACAATGATGAGGTTTCATATGCCGTATTTCTCAAGGGCTTGGAGAAGTATTCAGGTGTTAAGATTAATGTGGGAAGATAGAGTAAATGGTGATATTTATTAAGCTCTCCTTTAATTTATTTTTATTTATTTTTTTTTTATTTTTTTTTTTTTTTTTTGGTTTTAATAAAGTAATTTAATATATATATATATATATATATATATAGGGTAAAAAGAATAAAATATATAAGGTTTTAATTGTGAATATTTTTAATTAATAATTTTTATATATTTTTTATTTACGTTAAACTAACTTTTAATTTTTTATTTTAATTTTAATTTTTATTATTTTTTATTTTTTATTTTTTATTTTTATTTTTATTTTTTTTTAAAAGGCATGCTCGGTGGAGTCCTTACCAACAGAGGAAGTTGACGAGGAACCAGAAACAACAGTGGAAATCATATCATCGTAAAAGTTAGCGCCAGACCACTTCTGGTGTGTCAGGAGATCAATGCCAATTTCCTTTTCCTTAGCCTGGACATTCTTGACATAGGCCAACATGCCATCTTTCTTGAAGCCCTCAGAGAGCTGGGCGGTTGCCAGACCATTGGTGTGGATACCAGCAAGAGAAATGAGTTGAAGAGTAAAGCCAGCCTTTGCAAGTTCCCATACAAAGTCCTTAAGATCCTTTTCAGAGAAACCTTGGCCGAGCCAATTGAAACTGGGGGAAAGGTTGTAGACAAGCCATTTGCCAG
>NW_022474067.1:5487500-5517500 GCF_902498895.1 Magnusiomyces paraingens
CCCTGATAGAAACTCACCCCTGGAGTCTTTGCAGCCCAAGGCATCAGACCTTGTGGACTCCTCCATACACACAGACACTGCCGCCTTAATACGATAATTATTCATACCATGCAGTGAAACCCAATAATGACGTTATGATTCCAATTTTTTTTTTTTCTAATTATTTTCTTTATTTTTTTTTTTTTTTTTTGCTGTAAAATTTGTATTTTAGTGTATATTATTATTATTTAAATCAATTTTTTTTTTTAATTTTTTTGTTCCCCTTATTTGGTCCACTTGGATGAATCCTTAGTCTTCATCTTCTTCTTCCCATTCCCATCATTCCCTGTGGCCTGACGTTTGCCCTTACCACTCGCACCAATTGTAATGTTGACCTTGGGAGGCACCGCAAACCCGTACGATTTCGCAACCTTGGCCAAATCCAGTTTATCAATCTGGTACACAGACTTGGTTGAATGACTGGCATACGCTTGCAGATATGACTTGTATCCCTCACGTGCAGATTGGTTAAGCCAAAAATTGGAACTGATCAGCTTTTCTAATTGTGGCTGCACATTAAACAGTCGTTTGGCTGGGAATTCATACTCATTAAGAGGAACCTTGGCAGCCTTAAGGTACCGCAGAAACCCAAGCTCCGATGGTGTCAAAAACATAAGACTCTTACCCTTTCCTCCAGATCCACGAGCTGTACGGCCCACACGGTGAATATAATCACGGGGATCATCTGGAGGGTCAAACTGGATAATCCAGTCAACTGCAGGAATGTCAAGACCACGAGCAGCAACATCTGTACAAATCAAAATACCATCCTTAGCATTGCAAAACTCGAAAAAGGTGTTGGTCCGCTTCTGCTGCTTCTGCTTGCCGTGTAAATCAAGAACTGGCAAGTCAATGTAATTGAGCAACTCACCATAATACTTGACACTGTTACATGAAGACAAAAACACAATAATCTTCTTGTGCTTGTATCGCTTCAAAAATGAAAATAAAACAAGAAATCGCTTGTCGCTATCGCATACAACGTAGCCTTGCTCCAACCCATCTGCCGTCGAAGTTTCCTTCTGTTCGTCAACATTGATGTACAGAGGACCCTTGCGCAGGGAAATGCGTGCCAGGTCTTCCACCTTGGTTGTCTGTGTTGCAGAAAACAGCATGGTCTGACGGTCTTCCTTTGGCAAAATGCTCACAATCTTCTTCATAGTCTCCTCAAAACCAATCGTCAAAATACGGTCTGCCTCATCCACAATCAGTGCCTTAAGATTCTTATAAATGAATCCCTCAGCATTCAGCAGGTGATCCAGCAGACGACCAGGAGTTGCCACAAGTAAGTTAACACCCTTGCGCAGTTTCTCCTTTTCTGCGTGAATCTTCTCACCACCAATAACCAAACCCACGGTTTGTGAGTGGTGCTCCATAAGTTCTCTTGCAACCTTAAAGATTTGGATTGCAAGTTCACGGGTCGGTGAAATCACAATAACACCAGTACCATTGCGTGGCTTAAACTTGAGCGAATGTAGTAGCTCAATCGCAGGAATCAAAAACGCAAGTGTCTTACCAGATCCTGTCTTGGCTGCACCCAAAACATCCCGACCTGCAAGTAACGGTGGAATCGTAGTAGCTTGAACTTTGGTCATTTTGGTAAATCCCATCTCCTTAATACCCTTCAGTGTAGGCTCAGAAAGCTTCAGGTCGGTAAAGTTCTCAGGCTCAGCAGTGCCAGCAGGTTCAGCGGTGTCCTCTTTCTCGGGAACTTCCTCCAGGTCAGATCCCTCACCTTCTTCTTCTTCTTCTTCTTCCTCTTTTTCCTCTTCCTCTTCTTCTTCCTCTTCCTCTTCCTCTTCCTCTTCCTCTTCCTCTTCCTCTTCCTCTTCCTCTTCCTCTTCCTCTTCCTCTTCCTCTTCCTCTTCCTCTTCTTCTTCATCCTTCTCTTCGTTCTTCTTGTTCATCTGAGCCTTAGCTTTCACTTTGGACTTGAAGCCAGAATTAGTCTCAGAAACATCCTCAGTACGCTCCAAAAGATCCTTAATGTCAGCCAAGTCTTCGTCAATCTCGTCTGCCAAGTCGTCGGTTTCCTTAACACCAGCAGTAGCCTTAGTAGAAACCTTCTTAGCAGAAGCTTTCTTCTCGACCTTGCTAACAACCTTTTTGCTCGCACTGGCCTTTCTCGGGGTAGCTTTTGCCATGATGTGTGGTAATTTTTTTTTTTGTATATGTAGGGTTGACGAGAAAAAAAAAAATTTAAGAAATTTCCAAAATGAAATTTTTTTTTTTTTATCGCGAAGAAAAAAAAAAAATTTTTTTAAGATCAGTCATGTGATCTAGTCGGTTTATTTTTTTTTTTTTTTTCACCACTCCCAAAATCAAAAAAAAAAAATAAAATAAAAAAATAAAAAAAATAAAAAAAAAAAATAAAAAAAATAAAAAAAATAAAAAAATGAACCTTTCAACATCTCCACCAAATGTAAAAAAAAACAAAACAATGTCCAACCAACAAAACCAGCAGCAACAGCAGCAGCAACAGCTTACACTTCCTAGAAGAAGCACCATTGTACCATCTTCTCAATCACTTTTTAATCAAAAGGCAGCTAGACGAAGATCTACTCTTGCTCCATCAACATTTAAATCTCGCCAGCTCACTCACCTCAATGTTCAACTAGCAAAACTTCAAGCAAACATGGCTGACATGGATAATGTTCTTCGAGTAACCGCCAAACAAGCAGAGTACATTCGTAAAATTGGCCTCATGCATGCTTCATTGTGCGTATAATTATTGTCATTTCATTTCTTTTTTATTTCATTTTATTTTATTTTATTTTATTTTACTAAACTATTTACTGACTTATATCTAGGTTCATGGCTGGCCACAAGTACTTCGAAATGGAGGCCATCAAGTCTCAACTTGAGGAAGAAGAGCGGCTACGGCAGGAACAAGAACAGATTGAACAAGAACTGCGTGAGCTTGGCGAGACAGGGTCTCTTGATTAACTACTGGAACACATCCTTCTTTTTCCATCTTTTAGATTCCTCTTCAAAGTCCATGTCAAAATTATCCAGCAAAGCCTCTTGAATGCGTGTACCATCTGCATACTTGTCAATGTTATCCAGCATCACTTTACCCTCATACCCTTGACGCCAACGATCAACCCAAAGCGCAGCTGCTCCAACTTCGTTAAAGCCGCCACCCTTTTGCTTTGGCTTAAGTTTCTTGATCCATACAGCATTGAGTAACTCGCGCACATTGTTAGTGGGACGCGACAGGTATTCACTGTAGAACTTGCCATCAGGAGACTGCAGGTTGAGGCGGTATAAAAGATAGTCTGCTTGAATAATTGGATCGATGATGGAAGTACGCATGGCGCCTGTTATAGCCAACGCAACCATGGCCTTTTCATCACTGACATAGGGTACAAACACACCAGGAGTATCATAAATAAAAATGCTTGGGTTTGAACTTATACGAATCTCATTGGAAATGCCTCGGGTTACACCTGCAAGACCACCAGTTTGTGCAGCTTTAGTTTCTATAGAGAGTTAGCAAAGGAAGGGGGAGAAAAAAAAATAAATAAATATGATAAAGACTTACTAATAGATGTACCAGCTGTGCGCAGATTATTGAGAAATGTACTCTTGCCTACATTGGGCATACCTGCAACCAGGATCTTAGCACCAAGAGGTGGTGGCGGGTCCATTCTATTAGCAAGAGCTTTTGCCACGCGCAAAACCTTGCGCACATCGCCCATGGAATTACAGTCCACAAGGACACCATTACGCTCCGGATGCCAGGCATCGACTTGAGCCTGAGTAAGAGGACTTAAATCACGTTTCGAATAAAGAACGACACGTGGGGTATTTTGACTAAAAACACGAGAGAAAAGCCCGTTTCGGGTGCTGAGCGGGGCTCGCGCATCACGGACCTCTACAAGCAGATCAACATCCTGAGAAAGAGCACGCATGCGTTGGAGCGCCACTCGGTGGTGACCCAAGAAGTTAGACTTTGTGACGTTGTATTTTGGGAATTCAAGCCGTGGTTTAAACACAGATGTCACCGTGGACGAGATTGTGGATGGAGATGGAGGTTTCATGATGTAGATGGTTTGGGTTGAGAAGAAGAAAAATAAAAACTAAATAAAAAATAAAAAAAAATTGGGGTTCAATTAAATTGGGAAAATTTTCAAACGTACTCAACTTAAGTCTACTATTTACCATACCCAACTCATAACCACACAAAATATGCCGTTGCTTATGATTACAGGGCACCCGTGCTCGGGGAAAACCACGGTTGCAACGAAACTGAAGGATGCTCTTGAAGAAAAGATAAAAGCTTCTGGGCTTGACATGAAAGTGGAGCTTGTGAATGACGAGCGGCTCAATATTGCAAAGGAAACATACCGAGAAGCCAAAACGGAGAAGGCTACACGCGGAGCACAAATGTCAGCGGTCAAGAAGCTTCTTGCACGCGACACGATTGTGATTCTGGACAACTTGACATACATCAAGGGGTTTCGGTATCAGTTGTTTTGCGAGGCCAAAGCAATCCGGACCAACTCATGTGTTGTGCAAGTTGGAGCACCTGTGGATTTATGTAAGGAATGGAACGCCCAAATGCTAGCAAAGGGAGAAAACGGTTGGGCGCCGGACTTATTTGATGCTCTTGTTTTTCGATACGAGGAGCCGAACGGAATGAGTCGCTGGGACTCGCCGTTATATGCTGTTTCATACGACGATACAACACTGCCTGTGGATGAAATTTGGGATACACTTGTGCTTCAAAGACCCAAACCACCAAACCAAGCTACGCTGCTCAAGGCAGCAACACCAACAAATTATTTGTTTGAATTGGATCGCATTACACAGGAAATTGTGACAGCTGTGTTAGAACTTCAAAAAGTAAACCCAGGTGGAGCAGTCAAGGTTAAGGAATACCCAGTCAAGGTTGAGCTGCCTTACAAACCTCTTTCTATTGCACAGCTACAGCGGATACGAAGGACGTATATTGCACTTAATAAGATGAAGAACGTGGAGACTTCAAGGGTTCCAATTATGTTTATAGAGTATTTGAACAAGAACTTTGAAAGAGATGATTAGATATTAAGAATACAGAGTGTTTATATATATAAAAAAATACAAGCAAGATAAAAAAGAAAAAGGGTGAATTATTTGGAAAAGCACTTTTTGAGACAGCAGGTAAGAATGTTGATAATAAGATCGACTGTCTCGTCCGACTGCTGCTGTTGTTGCTGTTGTTGATGGTAACCTCCTTGTTGCTGTTGCTGCTGATGTTGTTGCTGATACTGAGGTTGTTGCTGCTGCTGGTATGGGTGCTGCTGCTGCTGCTGCTGCTGCTGTGGAGAGTATCCGCCCTTAAGGTCCACGACGACGACGCCTGCGTTGCCCTCTTCGATGTGGTATTGGAGATTGTTTTTCTCACACATTTCAACCACAGCAGGTTTTAGTTTGGCAATATGGTCCTCCGAGTGAATACCCTTGCCGACGATTCTATGGAACAAGAAAAAAGTTAGAAAGATGTTTGAAAAAAACCCAATCAGTAATTGCAAACTTACACCTTAATGTGTGACTGGTTGCTGTTAATGGCTGTGCGAATTCGCTCGTCAAGATATCCTTGGGCCTCTGGAAAGATCCTGTTAGCATTGGTTATTTTCAATCTAATTTTTTAAACATACCCTTGACATAAAGTCCATGAAGATCAATTTCATCATCTGCGGAATCTGTATTATTTTCGCGAAAAACATACTATTGAAAGTTAGTACTAATAGTCTAACAATTTATTTAGAGATAGACCTTAATTTTTTTTTTTTTTTTTCACTTACGGCTGCAGCTTGTTGGTTGTATTCATCGCCTTTACGCGCATGTTCTTTGCTCTGGTCAGAAAGTTGCTTAGCTTCAGCCTTTTCACCACGTTCATAGGCCTGTTTTGATTGCTCAGCGAGGCTACTGCGTTTCTTGAATTCCTGGTCAGCCAGTTGTCGGAGATGCTTGTACTCGGTGTCGACCGAATGGTTGTAATCTCGTTCAAGAGATCCTATTAAATGTTAATAAACTTAAAAAAAAAATGAATTAAAAAGGATATAATAAAAACACTTACTCTCTCCCAAGGGAATCTCAACGTCCACAGCAGCCATGATTTTCTAAAATGATCTATTTTCACAAAATTGGAGGATGGATGTTTTGTTTTGGTTTTTTTACAAGTTTGAGGGGGAGGTAGGGAGACTTTTAATTTTTAAAGACAAAAAAAAAGAGAATTTTAAAAGTCGCGTCGTGAAAGGCTTTTGCAAATTTCTGGTGGAGCGCCGCCTGCCGTACGTCAATGCAGCAGGAACTTTAACGCCTTGGAAAAGACAACAATAATTATTATAATAAAAATAATAATACTGTTAACAGTAGTAGCAGCCCTAGCCCTATAAAAAGCTACCGTTGGTAAGTTGATCGTTACCATAAATAAAATTAAATTAAAAATAACAAAAGTTAAAAAGTTAAAAATTTAAAAATTTAAAGATGAAAATGTGTTATTTTAAAGTACATAAATTTAAAGTAAAAAAGAGGTCGTTACAGTTCGTCGCAGTTCTATTTCGTGAATGATAAATAAAAAAAAAGAGTAGTATAATCTCTATTATACACTCCCAAATTCGTTTACCACTTGTTCTCTATTCTTCAGTTAGTAACTAATCATCTCTAAAGTTATCTCCTAAATCCTCCTACTAACCTTGCTGGGTGGGCAAAAGACCAAAGCGCTTCTTCAAAGTGACTCTCTGGCGCGAGTACTTGTCATCGGGAGAGAACCGGGCAGGGTGGGCAGACTTGGTGATCTCACCGGCCTCGTTGATCTTCTTAAGGGTGTAGACACGCTTGCCCTCGTCGTTCAGATAGTACATCAAATGCATTTTAATATGTCGTGTATATGAGTTATATGTGTTTGAAAAAAAAAAAAAAAAAAAAAAAAAAAGTTTTAAGGGAAGAAGTTTTTTCATGATAAAAAAAATTTTTTTTTTCAAGGTTTGGTGGGCTCCAAAATTATTCACGTGACCTAAACTACACTTCTTTATCAAAAAATCAACAAAATCTTTAATCAGTAAACTCAAGAACCTGCTTCTTGCCTGCAAAGCCCTTGGTTGCATTGTCAAGAGCCTGCTTGAATACTTCCAGTTTGGCCTCGTCTGATGATGCATTGCTCCACACGTTGGGAGACACAGGAACATCCTTGAATTGGCCACTACGAATGTGATTAAGCATCTCTTCCACAGCCTTACCCTTGCCTTCGGGGTCTTTCTTGGTCCACGCAGAAAGCCAGTATCCGTGAGCGGAAACGTCCTTAAAAATAAATAGCGAAGTTGGAAGAATAACAGGCTGCTTAGACATGCCACCATATGTGACCAATTTGCCGCCATGTCCAAGTTGGCGTGCAACGCCGGTCGCAGACTTGCCGCCCACACAGTTGAACCCAAGCTTGATTGGCTTCCCCTGGGTCCACTCCTTAATTGTGGGCTTGAATGCCTTAGAATTTAGTTGCTCTTCAGTAATAACCTGGGTGGCACCAAGATCTTTGAGCTCAGCAATCAGCTCGTCTAGATTATCACGGCTGCGAACCACAGAAATGGAATTAAGTCCCCAGATGCGGCCGAGCTGGATAGCTGCACGGCCCACGCCAGAGTTGCCACCATTCTGGATGAACCAGTCGCCCTTTTTGAGGTCAACAAACTGGGTCAGCATCTGGTGCGCAGTGCATGGGTTAACGGAAATGGTTGCGGCTTGGGTGTGTGTGATTCCGTCGCGGTTAATAGGCGTCAAATCTCCAGGAGTCACAAGTGCATGTGATCTCCATGTACCAAAGTTGGGGAGCCTGGGGATGGCCCAATCACCAGCCTTGAAGTTCTTGATGTTGGAACCAACTTCGACAATCTCAAAAAGACCCTCATTGCCGCCGATTGCTGAAGGCTGCTCCGGTGTTAGCTCGGTGGTAAAAGCAGGCATTGACGGGTACACACCCTCAAGTTGGTTGATGTCAGCAGGATTAATTGGCGAAGCCAAAGTCTTGACAAGAATTTCATCAGGGCCAGGGCCATTCAATTCGTAGGAAACGAGCCTGAGAAAAAAGAGTTAGAGTATGATAGGATTAGAAAAAACAATCTTTGCTTACTTGACAACGTCTTTGGGGATACCAGTATTGGCAAAAGTGATGGCGGAGGCCTTGACGGAAAGGAACCGCAACAAGCCAAAAGAACCCCGAGAAGAAGAAGAAATTGGTCTAGTGAGAGACTGTCTCAGCAGTGAAAAGGACATTTTGTTTAATTGTAAAAGATATTGGTATTAAAAAAAAAAAAAAAAAAAGATTAGAAAAGAGGGATTATGTTTGACCGTATTGGCAAAAATAAAACAGATGGTTCTTCTTTTGTGTTTTTACTCGACCAACAACCCTAACATCTGTTAAATTTATGCGGGGTCCTGCCCCTCAGATAAAAAAAAAAAAGGAAAATTATGTAATGGGAATTATTAATTTATCACGTGGTTAATCGGAATTTTGGCATTTTTGGAATTTTTGGCATTTTAGCATTTTGTGTCCCAACCAAGGAATTTTTAAAATTTGTCCGTCCACGGATTTATTCAATCAATCAACCAAGCCAGCCAACCAACCATGAATCTCTAAAGAAAATCTCAAACCCGCGGTTGCTTTGGCTATATTAATGATCCTGAGATGATAGAAATAGTTAAACATTAATAAAATATCAGATAATACCGTTAAATGATCATCATAATAGTCCCTTCTGTTCGAGTCATATCAATACCCTCATTAATACATCCACTAATTGAAACCCAAAAACTCACTCAAAACCCATTTAATAAAAAAAAAACTACTTATATTTATATCAAAAAGAGTATTAAATGATTACTCCAATTATGCATTAAAAAAAAAAACATTTTACTGTATGCGAAGCCCATTGGGACGTTTTGGTTGTTTCTCAAGTGCTTCAAGCTCATCTAGACACACGTCCAATGCTTTCCACTTAAACATGAGCTGCCGCAAGTTTCTGTGTTCTTCATCTGCAAACAGAGTCCCTTCCAACACACGTCTTGCTTCACACACAAAGTCCTTTGCCGTCCGGATTTTGGATCGCTCACTTAGAGGTGGCAGCCGTGGCACATAATACCGGCTACTGATTCCAAGAAGACGGCCTCCCGCAGTCTTCTTCATGGCAGTCTCAACCTTATCCTTAGCACGTTGCTCGTACTTGCGCATCAGAGACCCTCCATTGTCACGATTCTCAAGCCGTCGACCAGTTTTACACGCGCTTCGACGAGCCAGGTGCAAAAAATGTTCAGTGTAGCAAGCCTCTACAGTCATCCGACTAATGCGTTCAGATGAATAGAGAACTGGTAGTGCTGGCTCAGATACAACTTTAGGTAAAGGTTCTGATTTTACTTCAAGTTCTGATTCATCTGATTGACTGAGAATGATTACAGCAGGGTCATTTTTAGGGATTTTAAGAGATTCCCAGGGTATTTTAAAAGCGACGCATACATATGGTCCCAGTCTCTTGTGTTCATTCCGAGTAAACTTCCCATTTTGTTCAATCTTTTTCTTGAGTTTTTTCTTTTGTTTTTCGTTGTTTTTTATTTCTCTTTTTGATTCTTTTATCAGTGACCGGATCATTGTAAATGCCGTATGGAGATATAATAGACGAGTAGTTGTTTGTGAAACTTTTAAAAATTATAATTCTATTAATGTGGTTTTCTTTTTCATTCTTTCATTTTTAGAGGAATTGAAGAGTCTTTAAATACTATCTTCTTTGAGGTTAAGATCCATCGATCCTTGTTTTTATGCGCTCTGGATTGATGAAAGGGTCTGTTGGGATCTCCATTTTTAGGAAAAAAGCATAGCAATGATTGTGGGGATTGAAAAAAAAAAAAATTGAATTGAATT
Organism: Magnusiomyces paraingens; assembly: GCF_902498895.1. Taxonomy (NCBI): domain Eukaryota; kingdom Fungi; phylum Ascomycota; class Dipodascomycetes; order Dipodascales; family Dipodascaceae; genus Magnusiomyces; species Magnusiomyces paraingens. The sequence continues at coordinate 5,497,435 of NW_022474067.1, forward strand.
GAATTGAACTGAATTGAGAGGAATTGATGAGGATATTGAATTTCTGCTTAGATCAACTATTTGGTTGCATTCATTAGGTGTTTTTAATCTATTTAAAGAAACTACCAGAATATTGTAAATGGATTCACAAGTAACGGAAAATTATGCATTTGCTTAAGATAGGATTACATTTTAAAAAAAAAAAAAAATTGGTAACGATCCATAGTAATAATCTAAGTAACTAGTTAATCATCTTTTTCTAAAACTGTAGTAAATCTGGTTTGTATCTGAATTGTTTTTAGGAATAGAATTAACTCTTTGTTAATAGAGGTTTTTACAATTTTTGGATCTTATTTTGGTTTTTTTTTAAATGTGCGAGATTTATAAAAATGATTTTTTGGTTGTGTCATTTTGCTGTGTGAAACCATAAGCCTAATCAAATATCATTAATCGGCTTGTTTTTTTTTTTTTTTTTTTTTTTTTTGTATTTAAAGATCTTGAATTTTAGATATTTTAATTCCCATGACTCTTTTATGAAAATTTCTTGTTGAAAAAAAAAAAAAAAAAACCTTGCGATCGTTCATATATATATATCCGACAATTTCAAGTGATAAGCCGCATGACACAAGTTCCGAGTATTAGAAAGAAGGGGGAAAAAAAATCTTACACTTTCTGTCATGTTCTGTTTCTTTATTCTTTATTTTTTTTTTTTAAATCATCAAATTAACGAAAAGTACAAAAGGAAAAAAAATATATACACAAATGGAATAATGGAGATTTTTTGGAGTAAAAAAAAATAGCTTCCTCTTATGGGTTCAGTCGTATGGAGGAGGGGAGACCTTGTCTTTCAGTCTAGCAGCATGATAGTTGATGGAAGACTTTCCAGCCTTGACCGTGGGCTATTATTAAGAGTTAGTATAAAATCCATTGAAAGAAAAATAAATGAATAAAAAAAAACTTACTCTAGTAGCCATGCAAATCTTGAGCTCTTGAGCAAAGTTGGCACAGGTAGGGGCATCGTGGCCGTTACTGGCCCAGCACGAAAGCAAGTTGGTGAGAGCAACGCTGCAGGGACCACCGGCAGTCTTTGCGGCAGTACTCTTGACGCGGAGCTTTGCAAGATGTTTCAGACGGGGCTGCTTGCTAGAGAGCGACGACATTGTTGGGTTGTGGAGAAAGAGGATGTGATTCTAAGGGAATTCAAATCCGGAATGTGTTGATGGTGGTGCGTTGAAAAAAAGTGAAAATTTTGGTGGTGAATGGTTGGTCTCCTGCACAAAAACTCAAGTTACCCTGATGCTATGAAGTTTTGGGGGGGGGGGGGATATTATATTACAAGACAATTTTTTGTTGTTGTTGCAAATTTATGTTACAATTATATATTACATTTTTTCGGAGAAACCGGCGTTTGTGATTTTTTCAGGTCTGCACACGCCGCACTATGTCATGCCGCTCCGGTTTTCGGTTTCCAGCACCGCCGTGCATTTATTCATAATCAGCAGCCCCGGCAGCACAACCTCAAAGACATGGTCATTAATAATAATAATAACAACAACAACAATAATAGCGATCTCAAGTCCCGAGTTCCGGATGGTTTCGATGTGTTGTATGTGGTTGAATAAATTGTTTGTGTGTGTTTGATGTATCTAAGATCTAAGAGCATCTCACACTTGCCATAATTTCAATAATAATAATAATAATAATAATAATAATAATAATGTCTTTGCTACCCGGCTGGATCCGGCTGGTCCTGTTAAATACCTCGCGCTGACACGCACACACACATTGATGGTTGTTGTTATTGTTGGTCTTTCCAACGTGGTGGCTCTGAGCGCTCAGCTGGTAAAAGCCTTTTTTGTTTCTTTTTTGTTTCTTTTTGAGTCCTTCAAAGCTGCTTCAACTTTTTTTTTTTTTTGCTGCCTGCCTGTCTGCCTTCCTGCCTGGATTTATTTATTTATTTTATTTATTTTATTTTTTATTTTTTATTTTTTCCATACTCACACCAAAATAAAAATAAAAAATAAATAATAAATAATAAAAAATAAAAAAAAAAAATTTACAAAATCCAAACTTTCCTACCCGTTTCTGGTTTTCTCCTTTACCATCCACTTTGTTGCCTTTTTTCTTAACCATCAAAACAAACAACAAACAAACAAACCACGTTTAATTTAAATTTTATTTAATTTATTATAATTTATTATTATAATTTAATACCCACCATCACCAGAACCCCCAAAGGCACACACACTATAACACCTTTCCTTGGTTGTTCATTATATGCCACTGATAACTCTCTAATTTCTAATCTCTAATTTTGAATTTTTAATTTCTAATTTCTAATTTCTAATTTCTAATTTCTAATTAATACCTCCAAGACTATATACCTCCCATGAGCTCCTCTTCGTCTGCCGCTGTACCGGCCCCGGTCCCCACCCCGGCTTCTGCCGGCCCTGAGGTACCCACCCAACCATCGGACTTGCCAGACCCTGTCCCCCACGAGTCCCGGTCACGGGATTTCTCCCCCCACCGCGCTTTTAAGAGACCACGTCTCATGGATAGCATTACCACATCTTCATCTGCTCTACCATCAGTGGTTCAATCTCCAGCTGATTCTAACGGCTCTTCTTCTTCTTCTTCTTCTTCTTCTTCCTCTACTCCTGATTCCCGTACAAAGGCTCTTGTCGCTGAACTAACGCGTCAATACTTTGGCTCTAAAAAATTGGATTCCCATCTGCCTATCCCGGCCTTTAATTTCTCACCCAAGGCTCCGGCTGATAGCGCCAATAGCAGCTCGTCCTCCTTGTCTTATTCTTCCTCAACCTCTCTGGACAGCTCTGACCTTTCTGATATATCTTCAGATACAATCACTACAGCCACAGCCATTCTCAAAGACCCGCCACCTGTTATTTCTTCCTTCAAAGTGGTTCGCATCCGGGCGCCGCAAAACAAGCATATTATTGAGACTGGAGAACCAAACTTTGTCAAAATCTTTGATGCCCCACTAGAGGAAACCTCAGTAGCCCCTCCACAGCCGCACAAGCGCAAGCCCCGGACAAACTCGGAGGGGTATATTTCTGTGCCAGCTATTTTAAACACCATTTCAGAACGACTTAAAAAGTCACAAAATAGCGAAGCTGAACAAGAAGATGGAGATGATGATGAAAATGATCAGGAAGATGAACAGGAAGAAGATGATGATGAGGAAGAAGAAACCAATAATGAAGAAGAAGAGGAACAAGAGAATGAGGAGGAAGAGGAGGAGGATGATGAAGAAGAGGATGAAGATGAAGAGTTCTTTTCATACGACCCCAAAGTCGATATGGGCCACGACGCTCTGCTGGAGTACATGCAAAATCAACTTAATAATGGCAACCCAGTAGACAAGGCTACTCTTCGTGTTGAAGTCTCTGATAAACTGGCGCGTGAGCTAAAGATGTTTTTATGGATGAATGGCCCATACTCTTTTATTCAAAAATATGTCAACTCTCCTCTCAGCAAAGCAACATTGGGAGAAATTTTAGCATCGTTATCGTTCCCCCTCCCAGAAAGCCTTGTCACGCGAACACGCCGCGAACTATTAACTAGCCTTGTCATTCTGGCAGTCCAATACACAGTGATGCCGCGCAAGCGCTTATTTAAGGACTTGACAATCAAATCTCTAGTCGACATTATCGACAAGGCCCAAAACATTATTGTTCTGACAGGTGCTGGCATCTCTACTAGTTTGGGCATTCCAGATTTCCGATCCAAGTCTGGTCTTTACAACAAGCTGGCATACCTGGGGCTGTCGGACCCTCAGGAGGTCTTTGACCTGGGCATTTTCCGCCAAGACCCTTCCATCTTTTACTCAATTGCAAAGGAGATTTTACCTGTAACCACTCGCTTTTCGCCAACGCACGCATTCATTAAGCTGCTCCAGGACAAGGGGAAACTTCTTAGAAATTACACGCAGAACATTGATAATCTGGAACACTATGCAGGAATCCGTGCAGATAAGCTGGTACAGTGCCACGGGTCGTTTGCATCTGCCACCTGCCAAAGCTGTGGGTACCGTACCAAGGGCGAAAACCTATTTGAAGACATTCGCAACCAGATTGTGTCACGATGTCCAAAGTGTAAGAGCGCAGCAGCAGCGTCTCTCGCAGCGGAAAATAAGAAGAAGGGGGCCCAGCAAAAGGATTCTAAAAAGGGAGGCAATGGTAGCAGCAGATGGGTTGAAAAACCAGGCGATACAGATGATGATGACGATGAAGATGATGCCACTGGAACTAGCGTGACGGGAATCAACATTGGCAAGCGGGTATATGGGATTCTGGACCCACGCAACACTAGCAATGTTAAATACGAGCCCTACGCGCTGCCGGACCGTGGGACACGGAGCAACTCGCCCAACAGCTCTGGGGAAGGTACTACGCTGAACGTGACGGCAGCAATGCGCAGAAGCGCGACGTTTGGAGTGATGAAGCCGGACATTACGTTTTTCGGGGAGCCGCTACCGCACACGTTTGAGGACACGCTGATTGGCGGAGACGCTGACCGTTGCGACCTGTTGCTGTGCATGGGCACATCGTTGAAGGTGTCTCCAGTGAGTGAGACGGTGCGCATTGTGCCACCGTCAGTGGTGCAAGTATATGTATCCAAAACGATGATTACACACAATGAGTTTGATCTTACGTTACTTGGAGCGTGCGACGATGTGGTTGAGCACCTGTGCAACAAGTTACATTGGAAATTGGATCACCCAATGGCGGCTAGCATTGACTTTACGCCGTATATTGAGCGCAAGCTGGAGCTGGCGGCGTATGAGTTCCACGAACACCCAAAGGACGCGCCCAAGCTGGTGGAGACGGGAGCAAGTGAAGGCGACAAGAGTGAGGTGAAGGTTAAAAAGGAGCGCGATGTGCCGGTTACTCAGCGGTCTCTTGACAGTTACTTTTCAAGCAAATGAGTGATGAAGATGATGAAGTTTTAATGATGATTATGATTAGATAGAAGAGAAATATATTTATTTATATTTTTTTACAAAGAAAACATTTTTTTTTACGGAAATATAAAAAGATGGAAATAAAAAAAAAACTCCGGAAAACAATAGACCCCAAAAAGAAAAGAAAAAAAAAACATGAAAAATATCCAAGAAGTAAAAAAAAAAAAAAATTCAAATCAAATCCATCCCTCGATAGCACGCAAGGCATTGTGGAGGCGCCGCACGCCCTCGCGACGCTTATATCTATCTGCGGAGATGTCTGTTGACAGCTTGGCCAACGCGTCTACAAACTTTTCCAGCAGTAAGCGTTCAGCCGGCGGCATATCGAGCTCGTCCAGGCGCAACGTCACATCCGACAATTCCAGCAGCTGCTGGACTGTTTCACGGTTAAATGGCTGGCGAGATGTCGTGGCAGGAGCCCCGCTGCTATTGCCACTACCACCACCGTTACCATTACCGTTACCGTTACCGCCACCGCCACGAGATGAGGGCCCAGAGGAACCACCTACGCCGCCCGACTTGCGGCGCCCAGCAGCTGCCGCTGCCAAAGGTGTAGCCGTGGACCGGTGGATTGGTGCCGTGGGAGGGAGGGCTCCGAGCGACGAGATTCTCGAGCGTTGGCTCCGCGAGGCACGAGGTTCTGCACTGGCTCCTGCAGTGACTCCTGCTGTGGCAATGCCTACAGTAATGCCTGTGGTTGTGGTTGTTGTATTCCCAGAAATTGATCCGTCATGTGCCACGTACTCGTACGCTCCTGTGGGACTGTACTCATCATAAAAGTTGTACCTGCTGCCGCCAGCACTAGGCCCAAGAGTCACCGTATTGGTGACCCCGGCCACAGCTGGTGTTGTTGCCGTGGCTCCCGTCGTGCTGCTCGTTGCAGTGCTGCTGGGCGTGCTGCCTTCAAGTTCCGCGCGTCGCGGCTGCGAGCCCAGTGGGAAGTGCTCGGAGATGACGCGGTGTGGCGGTGGAATGGGTACCGTGCCCGTGACATGGCCCGCAGCTGCTGCTGCTGCTACTGCACTTTGCTGCGACGTGCGACTCGAGTTGAGACCGTCGTAATCGTAAGAGTGTTGCCGCAAGTTTCTGGAGACTTCCTTAGAACGACGGAAACTTGTATGTAGGGCCGACAAATCGGCAGCAGCTGCTGTAGACGCTGCAGCTGCAGCTGCCAAGGCTGTGGCCGAGGGAGACGATGACAAGGGTTCGGAAGGCATAGAGTCCGGGCGCATAGTATTTGTGGCTGAAGTATGATCAGCTCCAGACTCGTGAGAAGTCTGGGACTGGAGCTGAGGCGGAGGTGATGAGGAGGACAAAAACGTTTGATGAGACATTTGGCTAAGCCTGTTGAGCGCAGCCACAGGGAACACCTCTGCACCCGTTGAAGTTCTAAAGTCGCGGGTATGAAGCGGTTGCTGTTGTTGTTGTTGTTGTTGCTGCTGCTGCTGCTGATGCTGCTGATGCTGATGCTGCTGCTGCTGCTGCTGGTCATAATCCTCTGGCGCCTGGTGAGGTGCACCAGTAATTGTTGCCGTCACATCTGGAGAAGTGCGCGACGAAATCGGCTCCAGCCCTGACGATGAGGCATAAGTTCCAATCAAAGCCGAAGGAGGGGGTGGAGGCATAGAAGCAAGCAAAGGTGAAGACAATGTGCGCTTGTGTGTTTGGTGCGGCTGCAGTTGCTGTTGCTGGGTCTGCGCAGATGTTGCTGTGGTTGTTGTAGCAGTTGTGTAACTGGGCGATCCAGGGTCATGAGAGAAAGACGACGTATGGCGGTCCGAGGAGGATGAAGCAGGTCCAGTGGTAGGTCCAGCGGACGAAACAACAAGCGAGGAGCTAGTGGTGATGAGCGAAGAGGACCCATGAGAAATCAAAGGTGAGGATGTGGCAAAGACTGGAGTGGTTGCTTGGAAAGCAGGTCCAAGAACGGTACCAGACTCTCCACTAGTAGACACTGTACTACTGTTAGTGTTGTAAGGCCGAGATGTCGTTGTGTAGTACCCTCCTTGGCCAGTTCCACCGGTCCCGATTACAGTAGTGTCCTGCGTGATTTGAGGAGTTGCAATTGCAGAAGACACCTCGTAGCCGGTTTCAACAAACCCAGCGTGAGCAAGCATTTCGTCTGCAGTAGGGGTATTTCCAGGCCCAGTTTGAACGCCGGTGAGTCCTATACCAATTCCTGTAGAGCCAGCAGAGCTCAAGTTGGCGCGTGCACGAGAAAACGGGTAGGTTTGGGCAAGGGGGTCTGGAGAGTAACGGCCACCGCCACTTCCACCAGAGGCAGCACTGAAATAAGAGTCAACGTCACTTGCAGAAGTACTTGGACGCGAGGTTGACAAGGATGAAGAGCCACGCAAAAAGGGCATGACAGGGAACTCGAGATCATTAGATACTGGTGCCAATGTGGGGGTTACCGAAGAAATTTTGAGCGGAGAGGATGGTGCTGTACGGAAACTTGAAGCCGGAGAAGATGACCGAATTTCAGCAAGAGGAACACCACCTGCGTAGGGTGGGGGTGGTGCAAGTTTTGTCATTGCAGTTAAACCAAGTGCTGTAGGGGTTGTTGGAGAAGTTGATGAGGAGTCAGTGAGGCGTCCAATGTTAGGTGGGGGAGGCAATTGATCATAAGCCAACGAAGCGGGATCTCTAGCGTTCCCACTAGCTGGAGTATTTGAACTGCTGCTACTACTTGAGATTCCAATATCAGAGTTGAGGATGGCTGAGCTTGGTGTTGGGGCATCATTTTGAGGAGTAGCAAAGGACATAAATGCAGCGCCTGAAGACGACATATTAAGTCCCGGAGCGCTGCCAATAACACTAATGCTACTATTTGCTGCATGGCTTTGAATTTGTGTGCCAATACCTGTACCATTTTTATCACCTTGGTCTTCTCCACCCAAGGACTGTTCATTGAGCTGACTAGTTATAGGGGTGGTAGGGTTTTCATCATCATGATGCAACGCGTCAGGTTGGGCAAAACGAACGGGCAAAGAGTGGGAGCGTGCGTGTTGGGCGCGTAATTCAGTGGGGGAAGAAGGAAGTGGAACAGGTTTAGGAGGGAGAGGGTACTGGGGGACACTAAGAGGGGGTTTTGAGACAGGAATGACTGTCATACCAGCTGAAGAAGGCAAGGGAGGCATTGATTGGCGCTGGTAGGAGCGTTTGAGGGGGGCAATATTGCGGCGGGAAGGGATTGGATGGAGAATATCAGCTGAGGCAGAAGTAGAAGCAGAAGCTTCTGGGGGGAGCTGAGGGAGGTCTTTATTAAGGACGGTAGCTGGCAAGTTTTGGATGGCTGAAGCTCTAGTTGTTTGTGAAGGGATAACAGCAGCAGCAGCCTGTGCAGCAGCAATAGCAGCTTTGAGGGAGTTGCTTGAGGATGTTGGGGAGGTTTGGATTGGTATTTGGGCCATTGGGGTATAGAGGACAGTACCTGAGCGGGCAATATCAGAGGTTGAACTTTGGTTTGATGGGAAAGACGAGAGGAAAGAAATTGAAGATTGTTGAGACAATGGGGAGAATGCATCGGCAGCAGTAGTCATTTGTATCTGATCCTGGTCCTTTGTGGAGGATGGAGAAGAGATACCTCCAAGTAGCATGATGCGTTGGAATCGAATGTCGCCTAGAATGGATTCCATTTGGGAGGTTTGTTGACGAAGCTGAAGGAGGGCAGAAGTGTTTCTTTCGGTGCCTGGTTGCGGGAGAGAAAGTGAAGGTTTGGTCAGGGGGATAGCTTCATTAGAGAGACCTGAGGTTGTAGCAATGAGAGAGGACGAAAGGTCAGGGGATGAATAGTTTTGGGCACCATGTTGGAAAGGTGGGAGGATTCTAGGGCCAGTGACATGGAACAATGGGTCAGTTGCGGAAGTTGGATTTGATGGGGGGAACTGGAAGTATTCTGAGCGAGAGGATGTTGAGACAATGGAGATTTCTGTAGCCTTTTCAATGACTGGTGAATATTGTGAAATGAGTGAATGTCTTCCAGCAAGACTTGGGGCGATAGAATGTCTCTGAGCAGAGGCTGCGGTTGCAGAAGAAGAGGTTCGGGAATGTTCAGGTCTAAAAGCTGGTGCTGTTACTGGAGGTAAGACCTGGAAGTTTGATGATGATGATGAAAGGGCCTGAAGAGTTGATGGGGTTGAAGATTCTGAGTTTGGTAAGGGGTTCGCAGTTGCTGATGCACTTATAAAGTTTGTAGAGCTTGTAGAGCTTGCCAAAAGTGTATTATCGTTATCATGATGGTGATGATGATGATGATGATTATGATGATGAGAAGGGGGAGGGGCAATTGCGGAGGGTTCAAAAGCAGGTGGATTTGGTGAGTTTTCATTTTTAAAAGACAATGGAGGGGGTCTTTGACGGACGTTAATATCGACCGAAGATTGGATTGACGAAGACCCGGAGCTTCTTTGGCCAGGAGAGGTTGCCGGGTCCTGTAAGGATGAGGAATTTATGGACTGGGCCGGGTCCATGATAAGCTGGAGGTTGTTGATATTCTATATGAGAAAGAAAGAAAAAAAGAAGAAAAGATAATAAAAAAAATATGTAAATGTTAGTATAATAATTATTATTAGGATTATTATTATTATTAGAGGAATTGAAAGAGTATATTTGAAAAAAATTTTAAAAGAAGGGGGGGGTAGAATGGTAAGAAGAAAGAAAAGAAAGGGAAAAGAAAGGGAAAAAAAAAAAAAAAACGATTATCGAGACTTTTAAAAAAATAATTTTAATTTGTTTTTTTTTTTTTGTTAGATCGCAGGGCTGGTAAGTAAGTCAGGTTTTCTTTGGGGCTGGGCTGGGTTTTGCCATTTTTGGCAAAAAAAAAGGGTATTACTGTGCGGCTTTATATCCGCGTGGGGTTTCACGTGCGCCATGTGTGCAGCCAGCCCAGCCGCCACACGGCTGAAACTCTGCTTGCGGTGCTTCTCATAAACGCCGCCCACCGCTCAACCAGCCAGCCAGCCAGCCACTCGTTTGGATTTCTTTTTGTCGTACCAGCTGCAGCTGTTGTCTGGCCGTCTCCACGCCAACGCCCTCTGCCTCTCTTTCTGCCTCTGCTTGTGCTTCTGCTTCCAGCCCTAAACCTAACCTTAACCCTAACCCATTTGAAACAAAAGTCTACCACCCTTCTTTTAAACACACGGAATAGAAAACTCACCTTGGCCATCCTATCGGCACTGCTCCGCCGTTTCTTCCAAAAGCCCTCGGATCCTAAAGAAGAATAGGAAGAAGAAGAAGATGAAGAAGATGATGATGATGATGATGATGACGAAAATTTGGTCCATGACTTGGGCGACAATGTTGATTTTTGTAAAAAGTCTCGAAACCTGCGTTTATGCGGACGCTGCAAAGTCTCGTGGTCTGCATCAACCCTGTGACACTCGTGCTGCTCCTGCTGCTCCTGCGGCTGCTCTGACTGCTCTGGCACATGCACAGATTCTGCAACTAAACCTTGTCCACCCTCCTCTATTGTCTCCTCCAATGCCATTGTAGATCGCATCAGCTGTTGTTGTAACCGTAACCCTGGTGTAAAAGTACGGACCGGAAGACGCGGAGAAGTTGAAGGCGACGGTGAAGACAACGACGACGACGACGATGTAAAAGATACGGGATAGGATGAGCAGCTGTTGAACACCCGACGATTGCTAACTGTGTTACCGTCATCTAGTAGTAACTCAGGTGAAGGTGTCTCGCCTACTCGGATGAAACTTAGTTGACGCATTTCCGCAGTAGTAATGTTGTTACTGTTGTTACTGTTATTGTTACTGTTATTGTTACTGTTACTGTTGGGACTGTCTGTATCTCCAGTCCTAGTAGCAACAGTATTGTCACTGGTGGTTCCACTAAATGTACTGTAGCTGCTGCTATTCCTGCTGTTCCTGCTTCCAGGAGTTGTTCCAGCACATGTCGTAAACGTCCCTGCAACTGTCGCCGGCGTTGTCACCAAACCCGCTGCATTCTTACCGCCGCTAAAACCATCACCACCATTTTTGTCTGGCGTAACTGTACTCCCAACAATAATACAATCAGAATCTGGAGACCCCCTTGGAGTTATCGAGTACCGTTTAAGATCCAAAAATGATAAAAAATTGCTTGCACTGCTTATTCGAATTCTTGGAGGAGTTCCGACCATACTATTGCTTACACTTTTACTTCTTTGACGACTATTGTCTTCAACTCTTTTTCCCCCATGTATATCCATACTACTCCCACTGCTATGCGACCGTTTGTCTCGCTTCAAAGTCTTTGAGAAAAAATTTATAAATGATGCACTCTTGCTCCGTTTCTTGGGAACTTCCAGTGGCCCTCCAAATGGACCCCCATTTTGATTGTTGGAATAATGTTTGTAAGAAGAAGATGACGAAAACAACAGCGCCGGCGCTGTTTGGAATCCCGCACGAGTCATCGCCATTGTCTCCCGCGATAGAACTTGTAGCTGTGGTGTTTCCACATGAGGAGTCACTGTTTTCCGTGGTACCGGTGTAGCAGTGCCGCTGCCGCTGCCGCTGCTGCCGCTGCCGCTGCTGCTGCTGTTGCTGCTGCCATTCAAATTATTCTCTTGCTGTAGTTTTAATAGCTCCTCCTTCTCCTCCTGCTTCTGTTTTAATTGTCGCTCAAGTTTCTTTTGTTGCTCCTCCAACTTTTCTTGCTCTTGTTGCTGCTTGACACAACTTTCAACAGACAGCTGCGACAAGGACATGTTTTCTGCCAACTCAAAGCACCCTAAAATGCTAGACGATGACATTGTAGGTGCATATTCGTTCTGATAGTACCTACCATCTCCTTCCTCACTGCTATTTAAAGTCCATTGTTGGGGCCGAGGGGTTATAGTTCCATACGCTCCATTTTTGTACCTTAGGAAATCATCGTCAAACTCATTCCCGTCAAGCCCACTAGTATTGGACCCAGTTCCTCTCGAACCTATTCCTAGCCTTGACCCGGAATCTGATTCTGATCTAGACATATACCTAGACTCGATGTCTGACTTTGAAGCAGAACCTGGCGCCGCTGCTGCCGCTGCTGCCTCTGCTGACCCAGGAGCTGATACTAAAGAAATTGAGTTTGACCCTGACAATGTTGACCCCCCATAAGTCATTTCGCTAGCCTTGGCTTCCATGGTATTGAGTGTATGTTGACTATACTCTCGGTACAGTTCACTGCCCATTTTCCTTGGTGATGGAGAGAGCGGTTGCACACACGATACAATCACCGTTGTTTCCTGTTGCTGCTGCTGCTGCTGCTGCTGCTGTTGTTGCTGTTGTTGCTTGTCTATTATATGGTTCTTTGGGGGATTCAAAAAAGACTGAGAACGTTGATAATTAGATGGGAAACGGTCCAGTGGTGGAATAAAAGTTGTAAGTGAAGACTTGGGTATTTGGAAAGTAATGTTGGTGTTAAGCTCCGCAGGACTTGGAATGTAAATTGAAGATGATCTTGATCGACTTCTATTAGGTGTAACCAAAGGCATTTGCAAGCAGGCATGAGAAGAAGGTGGAGAGGAAGCAGATCGCTCAACACTTTTACTTTTAAAAGATTGGTTATTTTTGCTACGGTTGTCTTCTGGATTGTGAAGAGATACAGGGACCGGGAACTTGTACATTGGAAGTGAAGTATTTCTTTTTGGAGTGGATGGCCATGATTTGGTCATTTTAGGGGTTGATCCAAGCGAAAGACTAGGAGGTCCGCTGGCTCTTCGTGTTTTAGAAGCATGAGTTGAAAATGAAGAAATAGATGGAGAAGAAGATGATGATGATGATGAGGTCACAGCAGATTGTTTAAGAGATTGGTGTAAAGCTAGAATGGTATTAGAAACAGGATGTTTGAAGTCATCAGTAGGCGAATAGTATTCGATTGGTTCTATGGAGCGAGACCGTTGTCTTTTATGTTTCAAATAAGCTGGACTAAAGATGAAGAAATAATTGAAAAAAGTTAGCTTTTTTTTTATCATTATTGTTTTTATTTTTATTTTTATTATTTTTATTTTTATTATTATTATTTTTTTTTTTCCCAAAGATTAGGATCAAATACTTACCGTGACGACAAAGAATGGATGGCAGGAGCCTTTTCAGAGTTTGAATTGTTCATTTGGAAAGAAAGAAGCTTGTTGATATAATTATGAAAGAAATGCAACCAACGTAGAGAGAAAAGACCAAGAATAACAACAATAACAATAATAATAATAATAACAATTGAAAGGTCAAATATTCAGGGTCTTTTTTTTTCTTCTTCTTTTTCTTCTTCTTCTGCTCTTTATTATTAATATTATTTTAAGATAAGTTTTTTTTTATTGATATAATTATACACAAGAGAGAATGTTGAAAAAGTGGATTAAAAAAAAATAAATAAATGAAAAAAAAGGGAAAAAAGGAAAAAAAAAAAAAAAAAAAAGTTCCCTCTGTTTATAAAAAAAAAATTCTATTTTAATTCAAACGTTTCTTTTCTCATATATTTATAATACCAATTAGTAGGTGATTTTAATCTATTTTTTTTTTCATCCAATATTTCCCTAAAAAAATAAAAATAAATAATAAAAAAAAAACACCCAAAGGACCCACAGACTAAACAACAATTGGTGTATCAAAAAGTTTTTGGCTCAAAACAGATTGAGTTGCACACACAAATATATTTATATATTTATATACAAATACAAATACAAATACATACAAAAACCTCACTATTATTTTTGTTGTATTTTATAAAATATCTTATTAAATGCAATAATATACTTTAAGTTCTAACCATATATATATATATATAAATTTATATAAAAATATCACCTACTTCAGAATATTTCCCTTCTCAGTGGATCCGCTTAGTCTAAATGGGGAAATAAAAAAATAATATTTTTTTTGTTGATTTCTTCCATCTTTTTTTTTTTTTTATTTTTGTTCTCTCTCTCTATTGGATTTTCTTTGCAAAACTTGTCTCGTTGCACCTCGTCTTAAAACTTCTACTGAAGCCTTCTGTTACTGCAGATGGTTGTTGTTGAGCTTGGTTCATTTCATTTCATTTCATGTCATGTCATGTCATGTCATGTAGCCTTCTCATATCGTGGTGGCACCCGCAAGTAGAGGTAAAATAATTTTATTATTCAACCAAAAATTAAAATTATTATAAACCTTCTAAAAAAAAAAAAAAATTAAATAAAATCATCTTCACAAATATTATTTATATATATATATATTTACTTTTAGTATAATAATACTTTCAGAATTCTCCCACGATTCCTTGCAGATGTTTCTTCTTTACCCAACCTGGCATTTTGTTTATTTTCTTTAAAAATTTATATATATTTTTTTTTCTTTTTCTTTTTCTTTTTAAAACAAATTTGTTCCTTTTGTTCCTTTTGTTCCTTTTGTTCCTTTTGTTCCTTTTGTTCCTTTTGTTCCTTTTGTTCCTTTTGTTCCTTTTGTTCCTTTTGTTCCTTTTGTTCCATCTAATATATAATATATACAATATACAATTCTATCCCTCTACCGCATCTTACGCTCCATATCCTTCATATATTTAAGTATAGTTGCCTCTAACCTCTGCGCTTCCGCCTCAAACTGCCGAATGTCGCTCTCCAACCCAGCCCTCATGCTTGCCATCTCCTGCTCCGTCGCAAGTACTGCGTCCCGCAACCGTTTCATTTCTAAATCATTCACACTACGCTCTGCAACAAGTGTTGAATACTTATCATTAAGTCCTGCCATCTCCCGCTTCGCCTCCTCCTTCCGCCGAACAAGAGTCCCTTGAACCCGCTCAATCTTGTCTTGAGCTGCCCGCAACTGCCGCCCAACCATCTGAACCTCCCGATCAACCTCCCTCGCTGTAATCCCCCGCTGCTCTGCACGATCACTTAACCCACTAAGCTTCCGCCGTGATTCATCTTCCCGTTGTGACTCGCTAGCACACTCATGCAACATCCGCACACATTTGTCTAACTCCCCCCTAGCCGCCTTAATGGCCACAGCACCAAGCTCTAGTTCCCGCGTCCGTCGCTCAATCTTGTCAAGCTTTTCCCGTGTTTGAGCAAGCATCCCATTCAAATCTCGTAACACCTTGTGCTCTGTCTCCGGATTCGTAATTACATACGGCCGCAGTCGCTCCGTCTCAGCCTTGGCCTCTTCTGCCAAAAACCCATTATCATTAATGGCCGCCATCAGCGCCGTTTTCTTCTGCTTGTACTCCACATGTCCATCCGTATACTCCGTCTGCTTCTTGCTGTATCTTAACAATTCCGCTTCGGCTGTCGCTCGCTGCTCTTCCAACACCTTCATCTCATCCTCAAACTCTTCTCCATCCCGTTCTAGTTGCTCTATTTTTTCTTCTAGTTCCCCACGCCTCCCCATTTCATTTTGTAGTTCCTTAACTGTATCCTCATAGTCTCTTACTGCATCGTAGAATCCATTACAGTTGTGCACTCGGTACTTTGCGTAATTCACAACCGTAGACAAAACCCGCCGCACCCGCTCAGGCTCTGGTTTCACCACGTCCATAATACTAAAGTCGCTTACTCCAATTGACTGCATAAACCGGAAAAGAACGGGTTTATTGGCAAGCATAAGTTGTGCATCTGAAATGTCGTCAATCCCGCTGGCTCCACGAATAAAGATTTGTTGGTGCTCATCTTGCTCCACCGCATATTCGGCAGCAGCATGTAGTTGTGATATCGTAATGCTAATTCCTAATAGTTCTTGTAAGATTTGATTAAATAGATTCTGGATAAACTGTTGCCGTGGTTGCGCCAGATCTTCTGCTGTGACATTAATTTCGCACGCTTTTAAAGACTCGACAATTTCTGGAAGCGAATAAACTGGAAAGGTAAATCGACTATTTGCTGGTGCTAAAGAAAAGGAAGAAAAAAAAAAAAAATTAATAACTAAATCAATTAAAAAATTTTATTTAATGCTTTCACATACTCCTTCGGCCAGTTGAAGGCACCATAGATCGTCTGCCGCTGTACATGTTTATATTGGTTTATTTGGATGGTCGTTGCAGATTTCAAACGTTTTATTGTGATGTTTTTTATTTATTTATTTGTTTATTTATTTTTGTTGTTTTCTTTTTTAATGATTTATTTTATTATTTTAATTTAATTTAACTTAATTTAATTTAAAAAAGTGGCACGGCTGTTAATATCAAATGATTAGTCATGTTTATGTGATATCTTCTTAATCTTCTTCTTCTTCTTTTTTTTACTAACCTCAACAGCTTTCATTTTTTGTCATCCCCACCAAAAATCTTTCATCAGATCCTGAGCTTAGAACCAATCCATCTTTACTTGCTCTCTCCTACTTGTCCACATTACATCTTCATCCCCACCCCTTTCTACCCTTTAAACATGTCTCTTCTACGAACTTCCTTTGCTCGCCAGTTGCGCACCGCAAACTCTGCTCGCTTGTTCACCACAGCTGCCACTCCTCTTCTGCAATCCGCCAAACCCCCCACCTCTAAGATCGAGCTCAAGATTGAGCCTCTCCCACGTCCCGGTGAGAAGATTGAGACTAAGCGTGCACGGCTGCTTTACCAGTCTCGCAAGCGCGGTATTCTGGAAACAGATCTTTTGTTGTCCAAGTTTGCCCAACTTTACCTGGCAGAAATGACTATGGAAGAGCTCGAGGAGTACGACAAGTTGCTGGATGAACAGGACTGGGATATTTACTATTGGATTACTAAAAATGATGACATTAAGCCGTGCCCTGAGAGATGGAATAACAGTCCGCTTATGAAGAAGATTCGCGAAATGGTCGAGACTAAAGGTAACGAGTGCACCCGGATGCCTGACCTTTATTAAGCGCGGGAATAAGTAAACCGGATATGGTGGGAAATGTACATAATAATGATGATTAATATAAATGAAGAGATAAATATATATATAAAAAGAAAAACATTTACATGGTCACGATTAATGAATGAATAAATGAGGAATGATGCTCATGGGATTTACACTTGGAAATAGCTTTGGCAACTTTTGTGAATGATTTCAACTTATTTGCTCGTGGAAGATAAAAAAAAAAAATTATAAACTAATTAGATTAAAAGCATGTTTGAATAGATGAAAATCGCTCAGGTCCAAATGACCATTGATGAGAGTAAGTTTTTGTATATGGAGTACTATGAAACATACACAAAGTCTTGTCTTTTTTCTTTTCTTTTCTTTTCTTCCTGTATAAAAATTTTACATCATTGACAGGCACGAGGATTCATGTAGATCCATTGTATGGAACAATTAAATATTATTATGGTCATAAGTATAATAATAATAATAACAATAACAATTGAAGAAAAGAAATGAGTATTTTTTTTTTTTAAAAAAAAAAAAAGCTATTGTACAACCCCGGAATACTCTCAGGTGTGTATCGAAGACTGCGAGCGATATTTGTGTAGTAGAAGCAAGAAGGAAAGAGTTTAAAAAGTATCTAGATACAAAAAAAAAGGGGAGTATTTAGGCGATATGGATATTTCTTAACCATCAGGTATCGTAAAAAAAAAATAATGCTGTTTATTCTTTAAAAAGGTATTGCAAATATTTATCTAAAAATTCATTCATTCATCCATTTATTCATTCATCCATATATTTATTTACTGATAAAGGTTTTTGGCTGATAGTGCGATTATTAATGCATTTGGCCGTTGACGAAAATGAGATGAGAAGAAGACAAAAGTCAGACGGTTAACGTTTATTTTATATATCAAAAAAAAAAAAAAAAAAAAAAACACCACTTAACAAGAACGGTCCTTGTTTAAAAAAAAAAAAAAAAAAAACTAGCCTGACAAAAACTCTCTTTTTTGATTACTTCAAAACGTGGGCTGTTTTTTTTTTTTTTTTGAATTGAATTGAATCGAATTGAAATGTTCGTTCTAGGTACTACTTGAAATGTCGTTCGATATGAACAATAAGAATGTACAGACCAGATATATAAAAACATGTAAAAGTCCCTTTAACGATAATAATAATAACGCGTCTATCATTCTGTAAGTGGTATTATCATATTTAATCAGTATATACATATAGATACATATACACGACTTTGGGGGTGGTGGAATTGTATGAGAAAGCAGCTACCTCTCTTTAGAGTGTATACATTTTGTATCATCTGGAGAAAAGAAAGTTGTATTTGTGTGGGGGGGAGAGAGAGAAGAAGTGGAAAGAGGGAATCAAAAGGGATTGATGAAGTAAAAGATATATATTCTTCTTTAAGGTAATTACCTAAATAATCTATCCTGTTTATAAGCCCACAACCAAAAACTGCTGCTGCTGATGCTGCTGCTGCTGCCTTAAACCAATCCATTTGATAGTGGCTTTTTTTTTTTTTTTTTTTTTTTTTTTTTGACAATTCTAATCGAGCCACTAATCAATCAGCCAGCTCCTTCAAATGGGTCCTTTCTCCCACTCTCTCTTTCTTGATGTTTATCAGTGTCCGCCGCATCCGTAAGCCTTGCAATGCATAGAAGAAGCAGCCCTTCAATTACTTTCTCTCTTTCTTTCTCTCTCTCTCTCTCTCCCTCACCCAATCCCGCTTATTCGGGTTCCCGGGTCGTTGAGAGTGAAAAAAAAAAAGAGTTTGTATTTCATTCCATTTTGTTTTTTTAAATAGAATGTGTCCAGTAGTAACAACTACTCATATTCCTGGCTCTTGTACTAGTAGTAGTAGTAATATTAGTAGTTGTTAAGAATTCTTTTTTAGAAAAGAATTGTTAAAGATTTAATAACTTTACAACAATCTGTAAATCTATATGTCTTTATAGATCTTAAATACAATTGGTGGGAAAGAATTAAAAAAAAAAAAAAGATGGAGTAAATTAACCTCACAAATTTGTCTTGTTGACATTTTGACAGGTCGTTTTTGTTTAAATTCTTGTGTAAAAAAAACACCTCACAATAAAAAAAAAAAAAGCATACATCCGGTTATACCGTATTTCGTTTATATTTGACAGGTTCGTAAAAAAAAAAAAAAAGTAATAATAATAATAATAAGAAATAATGCGCTCTTCTTTGGTGGCAGAAGCGCTTTCGCAAAAAAAGATTGGTTGGACGTATCATATATATTAAATGGGAGACACACACAAGTACCGGATAGCGGTTAGTTGTATTGCCGTTAGGGATGGCCTTTATCGGCATGGAATTACTACTACCCAAACAAAAAATCTAAAAATTTTTACTTGTTTACTTGTTTATTTTATTCTCGTACAAAAATATAAATGTAAAAAAAAAAAATTAAAAAAATTAAAATATTTGAATATTTAACTTGTTATTAAAATATAAAATAAAATAGTTGTTAAAATGATTTTGAATATTCAAGTTTAACAAAAAAAAAAAAAGTATATTTCAAATTGAACTCCTTTATATTAAGATTAAATATAGATAATATATATATAAATTCAATTATTCCAAGACTTCGATTAAAGACCTAATTATTTCAACTTTGTTCTAGGCAGAAAAGCCTTTCTTGGAAGAAAAAAAAAAAAAAAAATTTTGATTTCTTCCCGTCAGGACTCCGGGCCGGACAAGCCGTTCAGTCAAAAGGGGGGAGGGTTAAGGAGAGGAAAGCAGGGAAGAACGAATTGAAGGGTTTTTTTTTTTTTTTTTTTTTTTTTAGTTTTACTGTCGTGCCTGATTTTAATTAATTGGTTTGAACGTGTTAAGGACTTTCACAAGCTCACAAATAAAGCAAACGGCTGTGCTTTACAAAAGGCTTGTGATTTATATGTGTATGTCAAATAGCTCTCATAAAATATATATTTAAATAAATATATTATTTAAGAAGAGTGAAAAAATCAAAAAAAGAACTTTTCAAGTCGGCAGCGGCAAGCCGTCCGGGTACAATTTTGCCGTATATAAAGTAACTTACATTTTATTACACAGGTCAAGTAAAAAAAAAAAAAAACAATTAAGTACAATATACTGTGCCGCGTCTCCCCGGATTTCAAAAATATTTTAAGTATGAGCTTAATGTCAAGAAGGTTAAGAAGGTTAAGAAGGTTAAGAAGGTTAAGAAGGTTGAAAAGGAATCGAGCTGGGGAAGATAAGTTGTTGATATTTGTTGATAAAGATACCAGAATAACAAATGATTCCTCCCCCACGGGGGAAACAGGTTGAAAGGGAATAAGAAGAGTA